>NW_004444044.1:768511-781174 GCF_000243295.1 Trichechus manatus latirostris
AAATTAATAAGACTTTTTCCTGGAGAGAAATTCTTTAAAATATGCATAAAATATTGCTTTTATCTGGCAACTTCACTTCTCAAAATTTATCTAAAAGGCACAATAATGGATGTGTAAAGTTAGGTATAAACATTCACTGCAGTGTTGTTCATAGTAATATAAATTTCTGACAACAGGAAACTGATTAAATAAATAAGGATACACCATATGGCATAACCAGGAGCCCTGGTGACGTAGTGATTAAGAGCCTGGCTGATAACCAAAAGGTGGGCAGTTCGAACCAACCAAGCCGCTCCTTGGAACCTCTATGGGACAGTTCTACTCTGTCCTACAGGGTTGCCATGAGTTGGAATTGACTCAATGGCAACAGGTTTGGTTTTTTGGTTTATATGGCATAAAACAATGCAGCTGTTTAAAACTGTGTTACAATAAAAAAAAAGAAAACCTTACTGACATATGGTAAATTGTTTGTAATATGTTTTATGTGATAAAAGCAGGTTATAAAACAACAAATCAAATGTAATACCATTTTAGTAAATATCCATATGAAAAATACATCAATAAAAACATTCACCAGAATGATTATTGTAACTATATTTGAGAGACGGAATTATAGGTTTAAGTTATTTCTCTACATTTCTGTGTTTTTCAGATTTTCTACATTGCACATGAGTACGTATATTATGCATTTTATATTACATAATAAAAATTATATAGTTTCAAAAGAGTAACCATTCAAAAACAAAAGGAGTCACTGAGCCTCTAACTAAATCAGTAATCAGAATAAACACTTCAAGAATACTTGTAGATAAAAAATGCAAAATAATGTTGACCAGACACTGATAACAAACAAAGGATCCTCAAAGAATACAGCGAACGAGGAAGGAACATGAACTGGAATAAAACATTCTAGAACCTAAGAGCTGTAAACAGGGCAGGTCCTATTAGTCATCACTCAAAGGTCAGTTCATAGCAGGAACCACACATCACAGAGTTGTAGAGTCAGACTTGGCAATCAAGCTAATACCCACAAGTAATATTAAGTCACCCCATCCTCTTACATAAGATAATAAAAGATTTGGCTGTGATCCAATAAGCCCATTTGCCTGATTCTGTTCAGTTTATTGAAATAATCCAAAGGATGTCTGCTAATCCCTGGTCTGCACATCTCAAAGATTAAATACAATCCTACTTAAAGTAATATTACTATCAAACACGTAACCTGCAAATCCAGAGTGATGGCCAGCTATTCTCCAAATTTGGCATTTGAGTCTGCAGGACACCAGAAATCAACTCTGCCTGCTGAACTCATTGTAAGACTCATATTGAATTCCTTTTGAGGGCCCTAAAGTTTACGTAAGGAACCCTGGTAGCACAATGGTTTTAAAGTGCTTGGCTGCTAACCAAAGGGTCAGTGGTTCAACCTCACCAGCTGCTCCATGGGGGAAAAGACTCGTGATCTGCTCCCATAAAGAGTTCAGCCTAGGAAACCCCATGGGGATGTTCTACTCTGTCCTACAGGGTCGCTATGAGTCAGAATCAACTCGATGGTACACAACAAGGTTTACATTTGTAAAATAACCTGTTATCTTAAAAAGTGTAAGTACTTGCCTTTACAGGAAAAAGGTAAAGTACCAATAGATTTACTGTGTTTCCATAGCATCTATTATTTGAAGGTCCCTAAGTCTTCTTAGTACCCTTTTTGAAAGTGAAGGTATTCAGGAAAAGCAAAGTCCTCAAATCCAAATCAGTAGATAACAGCTAAATTATTATACTTTATTACAGTAGTTCTCAAACTTTGATGTCTATCAGATTCTTCTATGGAGATTATTAAAAAAGAGAGAGAGAGAGATGCCTGAAGCTTACTCCAGACCTAATAGATCAGGTTCTCACAGAAAGGTGAGGCCCATGGATGTGAGTTTAGCAAATTATGCAGGTGGACCTGATGCACCCTAACGAGTCCCTGGGTAGCTCAAAAGGTTGAGCCCTCAACTACCAACAAAAAGATTGGTGGTCTGAGCCTACCCAGAAGCACCTTGGAAGAAAAGGCCTGATTATCTGCTACTGAAAGTTCACACGCTGGAAAACTCTGTGGAGGCCACTTCTGCTCAGACACAGACAAGGTCACCGTGAGTCAGAATCGACTAGACAGCAATTGGTTTGGTTTTGGTTTGGATGCACCGTAAGGAGAGAAAACCACGGCTGTAAGTGAAAATGTGCTGGTAGGAAAATGGGGTGGCAAAAGAACAAGGAAAAGAAAATTAAAACAGTTCTACTTGAAAGTGAAAATTTTAAAAAGACTTGAGAATAATGACCTTCAGTCCTAGTTAGTGCCATTTCTTGCAGATGCTTTATCTATAGTCAAGATGGACTAGAGAGTAGACGTTAGAATCAGCCCAATTCAGTGGTTATAGTGTTAACCAGAATGTCAACCCACTTCTCCTAAAAATGTGTGTCAGGGAGCAAGGGAGTGTTCTTATCAACGGCAACAAAGAAAGAAAATAAACACTCCCAACATGCACTGAGGCACAGGGAGTGGCTCAGGTTTCTAACACTTCCCTGCTGTGGCGAAAAGGAGTAATAATTAACAGCTTCTTGGGCTTGATGATTGTGTGGAGGGACACTGCTAGGTACACAGCGCAGAGCCATGCCCAGGGAACAGCCATGTGCCGCCCCTCCGCTTGCGCTGGGCTCGGACCTCCGGTACAGGTGAGTGAACTGCTAAGCCCAAGCAGAAGTGCAGAGCGCTGACTTGGCAGCAATCAAACCCACCCAGCGAGCAGACTCTCCGGAGCACGGTTAGCCCCACAGCTAAAGTAAAGACGCTCCTCCTGCCCGCAGGGTATATAACAAGTGAAAATTGAGGGTAGAAGATTGAAGCCCTCCAATCACTCTCGGGGTCAAGTTGGGGTCAAGTTGAGGGCCGTTATTAGAAAGCAGAACCCATAGGCAGCAAAGTTATCAGAGCAGCCTGAAACTGGATATCATTTTTCTTCTTGATCGATTGATTTTCTCTGAATACCCATTCCCGACCAAAATAATTGTCTGTGTGTCTGTATGTCTGGGGGGTGGGAGGGAGGCTTGAGGGTGATGGAGGTAAGTGTGGCCACTGAACTCCTCCCCCGTTTCCTCAAAGGAAGTAGCTCACTGAGCACTTTGCCTGGAATTGCACCGTGCTTACTCTTGCAAAGATGCTAGCCTCCTGAATGACATCCCCCTTTCTCTGAGTATCCTTATGGCTAAAATATTGTGTTGAATCATCATACTTGGAAGGTCTTTTTAAATGAGGGTCCAGCTAAACTTTTATTTGTTACCACAAATCAACAGAAAGACACCCCCCCACAAAAAAAAGTGAAAAGGATCTCTGATATAATTTAAGACCCCACCAAAAAAATAAAATAATAATCATAAGTAATTAAATGAGTGTCCAGGAGTTAAGGATAACAAATTCTGAGGCAGGACAATTTTAGGTTCAAATCCTGGCTTTGCTACTTACTAGTTTGGCCCTTACCACATTATTTAACCCAACTAAGCCTTTATCTGTCATCTCTAAAACAGACACCATAATAACCTGCCACATGAGGATTTGATAGGAATTAAGTGCCTAGCACACAATAAGTGTTCTATAAATGATACTTCCTATTAGTATTAAGAAATAAGCAGCTCTGCCAAAAGGGGCATATCAGGGAGGGAGAGCTGAGCTGCGTAAACCAGACAGTTCGGGGGCACTTGAGAAGGTCAGCAGTTCAAGTCCACCAGGCACTCCGTGGAAACCCTATGGGGCAGTTCTGCTCTGTCCGATAGGGTCGCTATGAGTCAGAATCAACTCGATGGCAATGGGTTTGTTTGTTTGTTTGTTTGTTTTGAGAAGAACTGGTTTCAAGAGAATGAGTCCAGGGTACATGAGCAAGTGGCAGATGAGCAAAGTGTCACCTGAATAACAATGAAATTACTTGACTCTTTGCCACTTTTCAAATAAAATAGGTGGAGGCAAATTCAAATTTATACACTCAATCGCTTTCATTTTTGAAAACTCATATCTATATTAACGTGTTATTTCTACAAAGAAAATAGAATTTTATAGTAGGAGAGTTACATACAGTCCCATGTTGTGGAATCCATGGCATTTGTGTTTTAACAGAGAGGTTTCTCTTGACTAACTTTGATCAAGTTAGACCATATAGTCCATATTCTTACATTGGATTGTTTGTATTAAACTGATGTTGACTTTCATTTGTGTTTATGGACAAGACATGTTAAAGAATGATACCAGTGCATTGTCAGGCTTTACTTCTAAAGCTTAAATGACAAAGAGGCAATTTTATTTTATAAAAAAATTTTAAAGGTCATTTCTGTTATTGTTGCTGTTAGTTTTATTAAAGTTGCTAACTTCAAGGAGGAGGACATATGCATACTTAATAACTTTGACTATTAGAGTATTTTCATTGACGTTATTTTATCTTTTTATTTTATTAATATAAAATAAAATATTTAAATGGTCAATATTATCATTGCTTTAAGGGATCTTTTTTTTTCAAATTGCAGAATTGAAATTCTCCAATGTACAAAGTCTGTTTTCGTATGCATATAAGTTTTTCTATTTTTAATGAATATGACATTATGTGATGAACTATTAAGTATTATAATCAATCAAAAGAGAGAGAACCAACAATGATTAAGAAAAAATGAACTTTTCCAATTATATTTGAAATTATGTAACAGGTATGTAACATATCTTTAACATGTAATAGTTTTATACCTGACCTTTTTTTTATTTTCTAAAATAAGAAATTAATTAATTGAAATATCCAGAAACCTAATGCTAAGAATCTATTTCCTTGTACAGATTCATTGGTTACAATGTAGATAGTGAACTCAGATTTGCTCAAGATACGTGGGTTTTGTGTAAAAGTTTAGATTTTAAAAAATATCCAGGTTAAGGTTAATTGAAAATACAGTCTCTGAGAAGAACTTCTGGATATTTTCCCTTTGCACTAAAGTCTAGGGTTAGAGGGTTATTTTGGTGCAATAATTAATGTACCTCTCTCAAAACTATCAATTGTAGTGATTTGATCACTTTCATAACAGGTGGGTTGTAACATTCCCCTTTGACATTATCTTAAATGTCAAATTAACCGATACCACTGCTTTCAGTAGTTGAACATGAAGCTTTCTCCTCTTTAAGTCACGAGGGTGTTATCTTAGTAGCTTATTTGATTGAGATGGTTGAAGAAAAGTTTCTTTGTCATCATCCCAGAGCCTAGTAAATTGAACTCAAGAGGAGAGGATGCTGATTCTTCTGCAGCCAACATATAAACAGGAAAATGAGTAGTGATCCCCATGAAGTAAACTAAAGAATTTCCTCTTAGGAATGCAGATGAAGCAAAGAGTCCTTGAGCTCTACAGAACAGCAATTCAGAAGAGGCTGTTGGCAGTCTGAGCAGCTCCCTCCCTTTCTGCCGGGTGGCAAGATGCTTCAGTCCTTAAGTAGCTTAGTAAGAGCTTGCTTCTACTGCTCTGCTCTCCTCACCTTCCCAGAGGGCACTGTAGGGAGATTAAGCGAAGGCACCTTGTAAACATGCAATAGAATATTCAAGACTTGGCATCTCAAATTAGACTCCACTGGAGCTGACTGCAATCACGTAGACATCCAGTTGTTTGATCTACATCCTGTTTAGTCCTGTCTTAATTCAAGGACTGTCATAAATCTTTATATGCATCTTAAAATAAACAATTCTTCACTGCAATCAATATCACTTAATAAATTGACAGTTGTTATATTCTCTCAACTTTTATCTCCTCTGCAAAAAAAAAAAACCTTCATGTATACAGTCCTTAATATAATCTTACTTGATAATTGAAGTGCATACTTGCTATTTTAACGTGATACTTTCTTTTTATCTTTTAGTAAACTTTATGTGTTTTTATGTGTGTATTATGTAAGTTGGAGCCCTGGTGGTGCAGTGGTTAAGAGCTCGGCTGCTAACCAAAAGGTGGACTGTTCAAATCCACTAGCCATTCCTTAGAAATCCTATGGGGTAGTTCTACTCTGCCCTACAGGTTGTTATGAGCCAGAACTGACTAGATGGCAATAGGTTTTATTATGTGAGTAAGATATATTCCAATATTCCTTGTATATGATTTAGAAAGTACATATGAGATCATAAAATAATTATCACTCGTAATCTCATGTCTCTCAATTAATACCATCAATATTTTTATTAAAATATATACCTCCACAGCAACGGATTTGGTTTCTATACTGAATATATTCAATATTTTGTGTATATTTTATCTATATACCTGCATACATATACTTACTATAAAAACCAAAACCAAATCCATTGCCGTCGAATCAATTCCCACTCATAATGACCCTATAGGACAGAGCAGAACTGCCCCATAGGGTTTCCAAGGAGCAGCTGGTGGGTTCGAATGGCCGACATTTTGGTTAGCAGCTGAGCTCTTAACCACTTACTACAGAAAATACAAAATCGAAGAAAGCAATAATCCTATTCTAAAAGAGCTAGTAGTCAAATTAAGTAAAATAAAATATGGTTAGAGACAAGAAAGCTGCAGATAATTTGCTGTGAAGCTTCAGAAGCAGAAGAAAATCTGAAACTCTGCCCATTGTGAAATCTCACACACCCAGTGGCCTCAGGAATAAGAGGCTGTAAATAAAGATATAGGCTAAGCTTCTTGTGGTCAGCAGAGCAGGCTCAGAGCAGGAGCTTGTGTAATATTTGTTGAATGTGCAAAAGAGTGAACTGAGTTTTCCACTTTTAAATAAGTGACCATTTAATTAATCCATGCTTGGGCACAGGAAGGTACTTTAAATGACTGGCCCATTTGAGTTAAATGGGGCTTGGATTTCCTCCTCCCAATCCTCCCACCCCCACCTCTGCCTGTTCTCTGGCCTCATTCTGGTCACAAGGTAACAGTTGAGTCCAGGGAAGCCCATATCTAGGTAGGACTGCAGAGCAGGGAGGGGGAGGGCAAACTACTGATGCTTCAAATGCACTCAGACCTCAGTGCTTCCTGCACGCCGGCGCTGTCTGACTATGCCTCCTTAGGCTCCAAATTCCATTCGCCTCTCAGATCTATTCTACCTGCCTGGTCTCTTCTCCCTTCCCTATTTGGATCATCTAGGCCTATTTGAGCCTACACCTGCCGAGTACTCCCAGGACAGTTTATTCTTCCAGGACTTAATTACTGACCTATCTAATTCCCTGTCTATTGAAGCTCCATTCTGTCTGGGCAAAAGGAAACAGTAAATAACCAAGCTTATTGAATCAATGATCTGATTTTATAGCCAGTTCCAAATCAATAAGCTCTGGCCCCAGGGTTTGATAGTGACTCTCTGATTCACCCACCAAGTACATGGCTTTGGAACAATTATCTTCCTCAAGTCAGAGTTTACTATTTTCTACCAAAATAATTCTAAATATCCAAAGTACAACCTCTAGGCCTCTAGATTGCTGTAAATTTTTTTTCTTAATAAATCCCTCTCCATCTCTGCTATCCACCACCTCTGTTGTCTCCCTTTTACACTTTGAGGAAACTAGCTCAGTCTTATAATGTAGAGGATATTCACAAGGGCCGTACCAGGTTTTAATTTGCCATTAATCATGGTTACTGGGAATAGGGATATGGGAGGGGGAACTATTTAAATTTATAGATTTATACTTCACTTGAGAGGAGCCCTGGTGGTGCAGTGGTTAAAGAGCTTGGCTGCTAACCTAAAGGTCAGTGGTTCACACGCACCAGCTGCGGGAGGAAAGAGGTGGTGATCCGCTTCTGTAAAGATTACAGCCTTGGAAACCCTATGGGGCAGTTCTGCTCTGTCCTATAGTGTCACTATGAGTAGGAATCGACTTGATGGCAATGGGTTTGGTTTGTTTTTTGGTTATGCCTCACTTGAGCAATTTATGGTAATACTAAGACTTTTACCAAGACATATTTTTACATTTTAGGTATTTAAACTCTTTTAATATTTTGCTTAACCATTTTTAGATTCATATATAAGCAACATTATTTCCTATTCTGTTATCATATAATATCTGTGAACAAAAATTTTATCATGTTTTCATTTTCTTCGATTAAATTCCATTCAGTTGTCTTCCTTTTTAAGGTTAGAGAATACTGTAAGGACTCTGGAAATCCTTTAATCATATCTTCTGACATCTCCTAAGACTGGCTATGACTTAGTTCAACATAATGAGTTTGGCAATATGGTTACACAGCAATTGTTTGCTATCTTTAATGACACCTTTGCTATATTTTTCATGAATACAAATAGAGAAGGAACCAGTTAGGAAACCTCTTTAGTAATTCTTCAGCTTATCACTGTAAATTTTCACTTTTTGTAAATGTAACTTAATTTTGCTTTAAATTAATTTAGTTTTAATTTAAATAAATTTAAGAAGCTTCTATCAGTTCCTCAGTCCAAAATATCCCAAAACCAAAAAACCCCTTGCCACTGAGTCAATTCCAACTCATAGTGAACCTATAAGACAGAGTAGAACTGCCCCAAAGGTTTCCAAGGAGCTGCTGGTGGACTCCAACTTCCTACTTTTTGATTAGCAGACAAGCTCTTAACCACTATGCCACCAGAGCTCCAAAATATTCCAGCTTCTAAAAAAAAAAAAAAAAGCCCATTGGCATGGAGTTGACTTATAGCGACTCTGTAGGACAGAGTAGAACATTCAAACTGCCGACCTTTTGGTTAGCAGCCAAGCTCTTAACCACTGTGCCACCAGGGCTCCCAACTTCTAGTCCTGGCTAAAATCAAATTAACCATGAGATCAAGAAGAGTTTTATAAGTAGTAATTAATCTTTCCAACTATATCTCATCAGCAACTTACATTTTGTTGTTGTTGTATGCTATCAAGTTGCTTCTAACTTATAAAAAAAACCAAACCCATTCCCACAGAGTTGATTCCGACTCTTAATGACCCTTAGCAACCCTATGTAACAGAGTAGAACTGCCCCATAGTGTTTTCTAGGCTGTAATTTTTACAGGAGTACATCACCAGGGCTTTTCTCCTGTCAAATCCACTGGTGGATTTGAACCACTGACCTTTGGGTTAGCAGCCGAACACTTTAACCATTGCATCACTCATCAATATTAATTGAATTTCTCCCCTGTTCCAGGAAAAATTTCAAGAGCTGGAGGTACACGGGTAAAGAAACAAAACAAAACAAGAGGCCTCTGTCTCAAGAAGTTCATACTCTATTTGGGGAAGACAAACGATGTGAATAAAAAAGATTCTTTCAGATATTGATATGTACTAAGATAAAAATACTGTGACAGAGGCTAACAGAGACTTAGTTAAGGAAGGCCTTTGTGAGATCTGCATGATAAGGAGAGGCATTCTGAAAGTCAGAGGGAACAGTGCACCATGTTGCAGAAGCAGCAAGTACAAAACCCTGAAACAGGAATGAGTTTAGGGAGTGACTGATAACCAGAAAGAAGGCCAGTGTAGATGAAATGCAACCAATGAGGAAAATAATAAAGTGAGTGAATGCAGAAGAGGTAGACTGGACCTTGCAGGCAGATTATATTTTATTTTAGTTCATTCTTGGAAGTCTTAGCAGGGTTTTAATTATGGGATGAATATTTGATTCAGTCTTTAAAATGATTATCCTGGATGTATATGGAGAATGTAATACAGGTCCTAATGTGGATGCATGGAAACCAGTTACAGAGGCTAATGTTCTAAGCCAGGAGAAAGATGACCATGACTTGCATTAGGGTGATAGCAGTGGAAACAGAAGCTTTTGAATTCAGGATATATGTTGGAGGGACAGTCAATAGGACTTACTTTTGCATTAGAATCTGGTTATAATTAAAGAGGGAAAAAGATAAGACTAATTCTTAGTTTTGGTACCTAATTGAGTAGATGGTAAAAAATTGTGGAGGAGGGAATTCTAGAGCATGGAAGAAAGTCGGTGGTTGTGTTTTGGCCGTGTTGAGATTGAGATGCCTGTTAGACATCCAAGTAAAGATTAAGTAGGTAGTGACATGAGTCTGGAGCTCAGCGGAGAGGCTGGCCCAGAGATGAGAAAGTATAGATAGAGACAAGAAGAGGGCCAGGGATGGACTACTAGAACAAGACAGCATTTGGTGATCTGATAGACAAAGAGTCAGCAGAGGAGATTAAAATGTTGAGACCTGTGTGATAGCAAGAAAATAAAGCAAGTTTGCTCTTGCTGTTTTGTTCCAGAAACCTCAAGAAGAAAGTATTTCAAAGGACTAAACAATTTGGTCAAATGACGCTAAGAGGCAGAGAAAATGAGGACAGGGAATGAACCATTTGGCAAGGTATAGGCCACTGAAATGTGAGAGATGAGGAGTAAAATTAAAGAACTATATGGTAAATAATCTAGATCTAGAAGGAAGAAGGTAGCTTTTGGGCAATGGAGTCATCACTGGGGGATCTTACTAGGGGACATCAGTAACCCTTTGTGTGGGTTACAAGGCTGACAAAATCTAGGGGCATAACTCGGGATTTAGAAGCAAGAGCAGGGACTGTGTAACCTGACAGCCAACCAGATCCTGTGAATCCTATGAGCAACCTAAAATGCATGTATCTTCTGACCTACAGAGTTAATTTGCCTAAACTGGTTGGTTAAGCTTGTGTCCATTCTTGCAGGAGTCCTCCATGAGTCTTCCATGATTCTTCTAATATTCAATTTCTGTAAATTTGAATAACTTTCAAATAGAATGTGTAATTTCAAAATTAACAAAGTGCTTTAATCCCAGTGATCAAAGAAGATGATATTTCCAACTAGCGGGGCACCGTTCTTTGAGCAAGGGGATAGGAGTAAAAGGGATATAAGGCATAAATCTATAATGGCAATACAAAGTGGAAAGCAGGAAGTGACATCACAGCAGCGTACAGAAGATAAAAGGGTATGAGGAGACTTGATGGGGTCCCACTTGAGTAGAGACTGGAAGGAAGCAGAGATCTGGACCTGCAGTAATGACAGCTCTCTGTTGGGAGGTAGACAGATACCCAATGGCACAGGATTCCAGTAGACTAGAGGACTTGGTCTTGAAGAAAAGCTTCAGTTTTGAGTTTGGAAAGATAGGTTTGGGTGAAATTGCAGAAAGCCTGAATGTCAGGTTAAGGAACTTGGATTGTATTTGGTAGGGATCCCATGGAAAGTTTGTGAGCAAGAGAATGATGGATGATCAGAGTGGTAATAGCATAAAGGGAGACTCCAGTCCAACAGTCAGCTTACAGTGACAATATGTGTGGTGAGATGGGCTCATAATTTTCAAACAGAATGTAAAATTTCAAAATTAATGAAGTGCTATAAGGAAAAGGGCACATCAGGAAATTTTTTGGACTGGTAATTCTGGAGAAGGAGGACCTAGAATATCTTCCAAGTACCATACCTTAACCAAATAAACTGATTTGAAAAGAAAAAAAGGAAATTTCCCCATGCCCCCTGTCTTTTTTAGAAAGTTAAACTTTTCTCTCCAGCTCACTTAGTTTTATTCGGGCTGTATTTCCTACAATTCTGTAAGCTTGGAGCCATGGTAATTAAATATTCAATTTCTGTAGAATGGAATGACTAGAAAATATTATATTTAAAATCCCTGGTCACACTCTAATGCCATTTATATGAAAACATAAAGGAGAAGGTTATGCATGTCTGACTGCAGTTTCTAGAGTTTGAAGGAGACTTGAAGGATGTGACCACACACTGAATTTATTCTTCAAGTCGGAGCTTGGTTTTAGCTGCCTGCAAATTTGCAGTTTGTTTGCCTGAATGGGGCAGGGTTCAGCCAGCTTGGGTTGAGTTGCTGCAATAGAAGGAATATGTTCCCATGTATGAAATTATAAAAAGATGAATAATTCTAGAAATACTGCAAAAACATATCTGCTAAATTGGTCAATCCTTCTTTGCCTTGGGCCACTGTTTCTGTAGTTTTCAGCTTACATAATACATTTTTCTCTTTCTTCCTACATCCAAACATTGCCCTAGGATTTTTTTCTCTATTTTAACCATCTTGGAAACCCTGGTGGTGTAGGTTAAGAGCTACGGCTGCTAACCAAAAGGCTGGTAGTTCGAATCCACCAGGCACCCCTTGGAAACTCTATGGGACAGTTCTACTCTGTCCTATAGGGTCACTATGAGTCAACGGCAGTGGTTTTTTTTTTTCTTTTTAACCATCTTGTATTCCTGTGTTGCCAAAAAAATTTCAATGATTGCAAAGTGCTTTTTTTTTTGGATCATAGAAGCCTTTGGGAATCTAATATCTTCTTAAAGAAAGGAACACCAAACTGCTAAGTAAGCAGAAGTTTATAACTGATTTTTTTTATGTCTCTGGAAATTTTATTATGAAATATAATAGCATCAATACATCTGGTATTTTTTCCATAAATTTCTGGAAATTTTACTATAAAATATAAAACCAGCAAGACCTCAGAGACATTAATTCAGCCAGGCGGAATTTCTCATGTGTTTTTTCCTTTTTCCTTTTATGCGTCTCAATAAAAAGTCAACCCCGCACCAGGAAATAACAGCTGCAAACACCCCAAGCACATTGTGCATTTATAGAGATATGGAACAGGAGAATAACTTTTAAATCACTAAAACTTGGTGGCATCAGAACCGTGGATGGAATTGAAAAATGAAAAAATCCTTAAA
>NW_004444044.1:783484-785077 GCF_000243295.1 Trichechus manatus latirostris
AACAATAGGAAATCAGAGGGAACAAATATGGTCAAAGGTGAGATTGAAGCCAGAGCTGGAGGATAAGCATGAAACATAAAAGGTGAGAAGAAAACATTAAGTGAAAGAGAATTCATTTACTCACTTATTAAATATTTATTAACTGCTCACTGTAGAAATGTACTTTTCTGGACCCTGAGCATTCAGCAATGAATGAAACAAAATCTCTGTTGTCACGTTCTAATAGAGAGATTTGGTAAGATAAATGAGTAAAAGTATGAACTATCAGATGATGAAATGTGCAAAGAACAAAAATAAAGTAAGAAAGGGGAGTAATAAGTGCTGGGAGTGGGAAGGGTTATGATTTTATATAGCTAACCAAGGAAGGCCTCAGTGAGGAGGTAGCATTGGTATAAAAACTTGCAGAAGGTGAGAAAGCTGCCATGCAGATACCTCGCTGAGGAGTATTTCAGCAGGAGCATGTCTGTAAGGGTCTATGAGGCTTATGAGGGCGAAGTTGAGTAAGAAAGACAGTAGGTGAGATCAGAGACATAATGACCCAGAACATGCAGAGTCTTGTAGAGAATTATAAGATTATGTCTTTTCTATTAAATAAGATGAGCATTGATTGAAGTGTCTTGAACCCATGAGTGATTGGATCTGACTTAACATTTTACTGACAACACTGTGGGTGCTGTATTAAGATTAGGGGAACAAGAGTGGCAACAGAGACCACTGAGGAACTTATAGTCCAGGGTGGAGATGACAGTGGCTTGGACCAAGATGACAGCGTGAAGTTGGAAAGAAATGGTCCAAATCTGGATATATTTTGAAGGTATAGACAAGAGAATCTCCTGAAGAATTTGTGGGGTGTGAGAGAAAGAGTATAATCAAGGATGATTCCTAGGGTGTTAGTCTAAACAACTGAAAGAATGGAGTTAACATTTACTGATATTATAAAGATGACAAGAGAATCAGGTTTAGGGTAGATGGTCAGGTGTTCAGTCTGGGACTTGTTACATTGAGATGCCTGTAAAACATCCAGGCTGAGATGTCAGGTTAGGAGTGGATGT
Source organism: Trichechus manatus latirostris (assembly GCF_000243295.1). Taxonomy (NCBI): domain Eukaryota; kingdom Metazoa; phylum Chordata; class Mammalia; order Sirenia; family Trichechidae; genus Trichechus; species Trichechus manatus. The sequence continues at coordinate 784,537 of NW_004444044.1, forward strand.
ATTACTCTGGAGTTCAGTAGAGAGGTCTACTCTGAAAGTATAAATTTCATAATCATTAATACAGCATAAAAATGACATCTAAAGCCATAAAATTAAATAAGATCACCGAGGGAATGAGTCTTCTAATAAATAAGATTAGAAGTCCAAGTTTAGAAAAGTGGAATGATGTAGAAACAGTGGGAAACAGGAAGGTAAGGCAGAGTATGTTGGGTGAAACGTGGGCAGAGTGAATTTGGAGGCCGGACAGAGAGAAAGAACAGTTATATAGTAGGAAAAATATATAAAGAAGACACAACTTTGGAATGTCAAGATAACTGAAGTATAGATAAAGATACAAGAAAAAGGGGAAGTTGACAGACAGAGGGTAATGGAAATTGAAATGAAAGACTGAGAAACTGTTTTTTTTTAAACATTAAGTAGATGTGACTGATAGTGAAAGTCATAGAAGATAACATCCACATAAGACAAAATTTAAGAGGGACAGCAAGATCCAGAGGAGGGTAAGAGATGGACCCGGTAACAGAACAAGCATTGCTGAAAC
>NW_004444044.1:786161-787510 GCF_000243295.1 Trichechus manatus latirostris
ATAGACCTCGATTGCATGTACTGGAAGTCACCAACTCCTCTTGTTTCCTCTGTAATATTTTAGTTTCCCAGTCTCAGTTCCTCATTGTTCTCATGAAATTCTCCATGAGCTTCAGTAAGATTTTAATTAGTCCTTGTTAATTATTTCTGTATTTGTTCTTTAAGAATATTTCTGTCCTAATTTTAAACGTAATTACATCCAGCTGCTTATAGAAAATATAGAAACATGTATATAGAGAGAATAAAAATAATCCATAATCCTATAATTCAGAAAAAATACACTGTTCAATTTGGCATATTCTCTAACTTATAAGAATTCTATTTTACATAGTTGAGATCATACTGTATCTTGCTTTACACATCTGACATTGTATTACAAAAGGTTCCCCATACCATTAAAAAATTCTTTCTAAACATGATTTTAAGGATTGAATTGTAACATTCAATGATATATAGAAATGTCATAATACAATCATTCCCCTACCTTTGGTCTTCAAAATGGCTCCAGTTTTATGAATAAATAAGGGCTAGTTCACAGAAATGGAATTACTGGATCAAAGTGTACAAATAAACTTAATATTATTGCTACAAAATTAGCTTTCTAAAAACGTTTTCAAAGCTTACCCTCCCACCAAAAGCTTAAGGCCTCCTGGTCTATCTTTAATGGTTTATGCTCAAATGCTTGCTTTTCCCAGATAGAATGTAACCCTTTGAGGGCAAGACCCAGGCATCTTTTGCATCCTCGTGTCCCAAGGTGGGGTACCTGGATGACTCTGGCACATGAGATGATTTTAGGTGAAACAATCCCTCTCCCCTGCTGCCATCAACTCAATTCTGACCCATAGCGACCCTATATCATTTTTTATTTGAATACTTATGGAAAGTATTAGAAAAATATAACTAACATATAGTCTTTGATTTCACAAATGTTATTGCTCACAACAAATTAAAGGAGAAATCAATTTGAAAAATATGAAATGAGAACAGATGATACTTGGACTTGGCCAAAATTGTGAGAGTAATGTAAGAATAGCTTCAAAAAGCACTGCCCTAGCCCTCCGCCAGAATTTATTAATTATTTTTCAACAAAATAACCAGAAAGCCAGCACTCTGTAATAATATTTTTAGTTCTGAAAACATTTTTTATAAATACGTTGTAGTAATTAGGGCTATAAAAAGAGAGAAAAAACTGACAAGTTTTAAGAACCTTTATGCATTCCCATTTTAGTATTTGCTTGTAGTAAAATATATCACAATGAATCCTGTCCTTAGTAAATACGTTTAATTAACATGATGTAATAAATTTTAGCAGAAAGTGCATTATTCCAAAGAGTTTCTTCTTCCATATGT
>NW_004444044.1:795856-810408 GCF_000243295.1 Trichechus manatus latirostris
CTCTGTGTGGTTGTTTTCAAAGTGCTTTCAGTTCAGGCCCTAGGCTATAATCAGGGCACTTTAGAGGCAAATATATGCCAACTCTGTAAAAAAAAAAAAAAAAATAGAAGTTCAATTCCCATTTTCGAATACAGATCAGCTTTCACTCTCAGCCTGTTAGACTTTTTCTCCTACTTAGTAACCCGGTGTAAACCCTTGCAGGCTGCAACTCTTTTAACAGCAGCCCGAAAGACATGTGTGCATTCCTGTCCTTAGTAAATAAGTTTAATTAGCATGATGTAATAAATTTTAGCAGAAAGTGCATTATTCCAAAGAGTTTCTTTTTCTAAGCCTGTTGGCTGGCACCCTTTACCGAAACAAAGAACCATAGCCACCTGCATCTCTAAGCACAAATTCAACACAAAGAGCCAGTGTTCCAGAGACTGCCTACTACCTGGCCGGTAGAGCCAGAAGGCAGTGTTTGTCCAGGTTGTTTGTCCAGGTTCCACATTCTTCTCTTGATCAAAGGAATAGGAGCAAACACTGCCTGCCCCAGTGTATGCTGCAGGCAAGTTTATAAAGAGAGGGCCCCACTCTCCTGAAAGCCATTTCTGTCTTTAACAAAGGAAAAGGAAGCCCATTCTGATAGATTTTTATAAGGAATCAGGATTCCAAAGTAAACCACAAGCAAAAGGTTTGAAACATGTATTCAAGACCATCACCTTGAAAAATAAGAAATGATTTCCACATGGAGATTGTTCTTAAAAATTCTCATTACTCATGTATGATGACCTAGTGAAAGTAAAAGAAATTTTCACTGAGAAAAATTGGATAGCATGTCTTTTACTATGTCACAAGAAGATCAATATTGTCGTGCCTAGATATGTGAAAAAGGTCATTTATTAAGCTGTCTTTGTATGAAACATTCTTTAATAAACATATATTGTCAACAGTCACTGACCAAGATCTGTGACTCAATAATCTATTACTCCCAATAATATTAAACTATTTTATCTAATTTAACTATCCATATTTAATTTATCATTTCAGCTGGATAAAAAACAATAGAATCATCTGACTGCCCAAGATATACCAAAAGTGTTTCCATGAAAAATTTGATGAGTCAAAATTCAAAGACTCCAGAAAATATATTATACTTATGGAGCGTACTCAATTCTTGGATATGTTAGCTACCCTGATGAGGTTTTTTTTTTCCCCCATGAATAGATCAAGATTCAATTTCATGTATTTTCATTCTCTAAGCATATAATTATTGAGGACATATCATAAGTCAGATGTTACACTAGAAGCTGAGGTACATACCATTTTGAGCAAAAACAGACAAGAGCACTACTTTCATGGAGCTTAATGGTCTGAAGCTGCAGATCTCAAATTTGAGCCTTCAAAAGAGTCACCTGAAGAGCTTATTAAAATTATGATTGCTGGGCCCCATCCACAGAGTTTCTGACAAGACTTCTAAATGTCAGATGCTAATGCTGCTGGCTAGGGACCAATTCTGAGAACCATTAGCAGAGCAGTGGTTCTCAAAATTTATTATACTATCACCCAGGGATCTTGTTGAAATGTAGATTCCGATTCAGTATAACTGGGTGGAAATGCAAATTCTCAGCAGGAGTTGGAACTGGAACAAACCAGTTCAAAGCCCAAGTTTCTGATTCAGTAGGTCTGAGGTGGGGAGGCTGAGTATTTGCATGTCTAGAAGTTCCCAAGTTGTGCAATACTGCAGATTTAGGGGTCACAATTTGAGGACAACGGGTCTAAATTACCTTTCTAAGGAAAGACGCCCAGTTCTATGAAACAATAAAAACCTAGCCTAAATAGGGGTTCCAGGAAGTTTTCTCCCTAGAAATGGTGTTTGTGCTGTGATCTGAAAGTTGAGGGAGTTACCAAATTTTAGGGGAATGGGTGGGAGAGCATTCCTGACCCAAGGAAACTGCCTGAACTCCTTATGGTCAGAGGAGCACAGAGTTCCAGCAAGAGAAAGGTGGCAAGTATGACTGAGGTGCAAGATTCAGGGATAAGTGTTGTTTGAAAGGAGGATAAAGAGGAATGCAAAAGAGAGACCAAGCAGGGCTTTATCTCTCAGGATAAGGATTTGAGGTTTTTACCCCAAGAGCAATGGGCAGATTTTATGGAAAGGATTTGAAGCGAAGAGGAGGATATATATGATTAGATACATTCTATATACTCTAAATATAGTGTGGAGAATAGATGGAGGATGCCCAGAATAGAATTAAGAAGGTTGTTTAACTTTTTTTTTTTCAAATATAAGGAAAACTAGAGTCCCTGGGTAGCACAAACGGTTAAGTGCTCAACTCCTAGCTGAAAGGTTGGTGGTTCGAACCCACCCAGAGATGCCTCAGAAGAAAGGCCTGGCAATCTGCTTCTGAAAGGTCACAGCCTTGAAAACTCTATGGAGCAGTTCTTCTCTGCACACATGGGGTCGCCATGAGTCAGAATCGACTCACAGCAACTAACAACAAATATAAGGAGAATCAGTGGTTAAGGTCACGGCAACATTGCAGATGAGCAAAGTAAAGGACAGATGATGACTCTCTGGGACACTAGTGGCAGTGACAGGAAAAGCTCTTATCTCTAGGTCATGCTCACATTGATGCCCCTGAGAATCCCGACCATCTGTTGTACTTCAGAACCTCTAGTAACAACCCCAGGGTCCAGGAGGCTGAAAGGCATAGCAATAAAATAAATTCATTCATAGACTGGATAGATTATTTCCCCCTCCCAAGGAAACAAAGAGCATCAGACTGGAAGGCAAGGTAGTCATCCTCAACAACCACAAAAGCCCATAGCTCTTTGTACGCAAAGGGTGTTGTTTCACCGCCCCCTGCATCTGCTCTAATTATGACTGGAGTTGTGTGGCACACCTGTGTTTACTCTTCAACAGGCTTTAAAAAAAAAAAAAATCTATTAGGCTTGTATCAGAAACACCTAAAATGAAAGACTAAGCCAGGGAGGAGTGAGAAGTAAGATCCCAGTATGAGCTAGGTACCAACTTTAATTGTTCCCACTCCCTCAACTCTGTACCCAGCCCCACAGCAAATCCAATCTGCTCTCCCTCTAAATTATACTCCCCAATCCAACCATTTCTCTCCAACTTTACTGCCGTTGGTCTAGTCCAAGCTACCATCGTATCTTGCCTGGACAATTGCAACAGCCTACTGTTATGGATTGAACTGTGTCTCCCCCAAAAGACGTGTTATAAATCCTAACTCCTGTATATGTGGATGTAATCCCAGTTGGGAATATGGTTTTCTTTGTTATTTTAATGAGGCCATGTCAGTATAGAGTGTGTTTTAAGCCGATCACTTTAGAGATATAAAAGGAGCAGATCAGGCACAGAAGGAAGTGCAGAGGGAAAAAGATTGATGCCATGTGGAGATCACCAAGGAACCCAAGAAAAGAAGCTGAAAGAGAAAAAGATTTTCTCATGGAGGACTGAGAGCGTCTTCCTCTAGAGCCAGTGCCCTGAATTCAGACTTCTAACCCCCCAAACTGTGAGAAAATAAAACTGTGTTCATTAAAGCTGCCCACTTGTGGTATTTCTGTTATACCAGCACTAAGAAAATAAGACATCTCCTAATTGAGCTCTCTGTTTTAATTCTTTGTCCCTACAGTCCATGCTCCCCCCAGCAGCTAGGGGCCATTTAACATATAAATTACGTCGTCCTGCCTAAACCTTCCAAAGGTCTCCTGTTACACTCAAATAAAATGCAAACTCCTTACCGTAGTGTCTAAGGCCCAATGTGTTCTGGCCTGGAGAACCTTGATAACTAATTCTGAACCACTCATTTACTGGCCTTCCCTGTGTCCTTCAAACACACTAAGCTTAGTCCTGCCTACGGGACGTGCCACGTGCGTCTTCTGCCTGGAACACACTCCCCTCGATTCTTCGCATGGCTGGCTCCTTCTCACTATTTAGGTTTCAGTTCAGTATTTCAGGCCTCCTGACTACCCTCTCTAAGATGTCCTCTCCTTAAGCACTGTAACACATGATCCTGTTTTCTTATTCTCATAGCACTTATCCCTACATGAAATTATCATATTTCTTTATCTGCTTTTTTTGTTTCTTCTGTCTTCCTACACCACAAGGTAAACCCCATCACTGCAGGGACCACATTGATTTTATGCACTGCAGTGTCCCCAACATCTATTGCGTTGTTTGTTGCATAAACCCATTGCCATCAAGTCAATTCCAACTCATAGTGACCCTACAGGACAGAGTAGAACTGCCCCATAGGGTTTCCAAGGAGCGGCTGTTGGATTCGAACTGCCAGCCTTTTTGGTTAGCAGCCAAACGCTTAACCACTCACCAGAAGGCATCCATCTGTTGCATAGGAATCCCTCAATAATTATTTATTGAATATGAATGCATATGGAAGTGGCCAGCCTCACAGAACTAAGTTGGGACATTAATATCATCATTTTACATGTGTCACCCTTAAATACTGTTGTATATCTAGGGACGAGGTGGTTGTCTGCATCAGTGCTTCTCAAATTTTAATGTGCGTACAAATTTCCTGGGGATCTTAGTTAAAATGTAGATTCTGATATCTCCCAGATGTTCAGACAATAAAAGGATAGATAAAAGGCTAGATAGATAGGTAGCTGCCATTAAGTGAACTCTGACTCATGGTGACCTTACGTACAACGGAATGAAATGCTGCCCAGTCCTGCATCATCCTCGTGATTGCTGGCATGTTTAAGTCCATAGTTGTGTCTATTAATGCCAATCCACCTCACCGAGAGTCTTCTTTCACTCTTGCTAACCCTCTGCTTCACCAAATATGATGTCCTCCTCTAGCGATTGATCCTTTCTGATAACGTGTCCAAAGCAAGCAAGTCAGACAATGTTCTGTTGTGATCTATAAGGTTTTCATTGGCTAACTTTCTGAAGTAGATCACCAGGCCTTTGTTCCTAGTCTATCTTAGTCTGTAAGCTCTGCTGAGTCCTGTTGACTCTACTGGATAGAAGGGTCACTTTTAAATCCTGTGGTAGGCATAATAATGGCCTCCCAAAGATGTCCTTGTCCTAATCCCCAGAATTTGTGGGAACATTATTTTACATGGCAAAGGGTCAATAAGGTGGTAGGTACAATTAAGTTTGTTTATCAACTGAACTTAAAATAGGAAGATTATCCTGGATTAGCCAGGAGGACCCAATGCAATCAAAAGGGTCCTTAAATGTGGAAAAAGGGGTGCAGAAGAGCCAGTGTCGGAGTGATGCCATGTGAGACTGCATCTGCTGTTACTGGTTTTGAATGCAGAAGAAGGAGAATATGGGCAACCTCTAGAAGCCAGGGAAACCCTCGTGGTGTAGTGGTTAAGAGCCATGGCTGCTAACCCAAAGGTCTGCAGTTCAAATCCACCAGGCGCTCCTTGGAAACTCTTTGGGGTAGTTCTGCAGATTCTCCTGTAGAGCCTCCAGGAGGACCGTGGCTCGAACATCAGGATTTTAGTCCAGGGAGACCCACATCAGACTTACAACCAAGAGAAGTGTAAAAGAAAAAAAAAAGTGTGTGTTGTTTGAAGCCTCTAAGTTTGTGGTAATTTGTTACAACAGCAATAGGAAACTAATACAAACTTCATCCCAAGGCATGTTTGCTGGGACAGTGTTCTCAGCTTCCTTACTTGAATAATAGAGAAAGGAGGAGCAGGCATGTTAGTAGGCTGATTGTACGTAATTATTTTAGTTCTAGTTGGAATGATCACCTATTTGAACTTTGCAATCTGCCAGGAGAAAAGATTCCCTTCCCCTGAAAGAATAGTATCACCTTGAATCTCAGCTGTCTATGGCCTAAAAGAATGGTTCCCAAGGGGTAATCCCTGGACTAGCGACATCAGAATCACTTGGGAACATGTAAGAAGTGCAAATTCTTCAGTTTCACCTCAGATCTACTGAATAAGAAACTTTGAGGGTGCATCCCAACAGCAAGAAGTCCTTCAGGTAATTCTGATGTGCACTCCAGTTGGAGAACCACTGATAACACCAGCTGTGCTTCAGAACCTCTAGTAAACTGAGAAGTTTATGTACCACTGGGTGTCATGTTGTCCATACATATAGGGGCAGGCACACAATTTTTCTGGAACTTTGAAACAATATTGTTAGCTACCAAGTGGCTGAAACAAGAAACAAACTATTTCATCAAAGTGGAGGTAGTTTCAAGTCCCTACTTTAATTAAAATTGAAATATAAATATTGGTACTGATCTGTGAATAAGGTCAGGCTGGAACTCAGAGAACGTACTTCTGTGTGTTTCAGGCCAGAGGAGATTATAGAGTATAGGCTTCCCTCACTCTTTCTTTCCTGTCTACAATCTGTTGGGCTGCCCTCAGGAAGTCAGTTGCGTGTGGTATCAGGAAACAAGGTCTACTATGGAAGCAGCTCATTGCAGCTGCAAACTGGAATAGTAGGCTGTGAATAAGGGAAAAAAAAAAAAGATTATAAAAACTTGAGAAGCCAAACTACAAAAGGGAAGGGAGTCGTGGGGAATAACAGGGAGTAGGGAAGGGGGCAGTCTCTTTTCATCTGATGTTGTTGGAAAACATACCACTGTATTAGATTATCAAATACTGATTGTCTTAGTTATGTAGTACTGTTGTAACAGAAATACAAGTGGCTGGTTTTCAAGAATAGAAATTTATTTTTCTCACAGTTCTGAAGAACCAGAAAAACCAAACCCTTTGCCACGGAGTCGATCCCGACTCAGTGACCCAGGGTCTGGACCATGTTCCCTTCCTTCCTTGTAAGTAGCTCCAGGCGTTCCTTGATTACTTGGTTACTTGTCTTCCCCAGTGAGTGTATCTCTGTGTCTATTCTGGTATAGCCTCATTAACATAACAAAAGAAAACTCCTGTTTCCAAATAGAATCACATCCACAAGTGCAAAAAAAAAAAACAAAAACCCATTGGCATCGAGTCAATTCTGACTCATAGTGACCCTATAGGACAGAGTAGAATTGCCCCATAGGGTTTCCAAGGAGTGGCAGGTGGATTCGAACTGCTGACTTTTTGGTTAGCAGTTGAGGTCTTAACCACTGCGCCACCAGGGCTCCCCACAAATGCAAGGGCCAGGAATTGAACACATATTTTGAGGGGACACAATTCAATCTGTAACACTGATATTTATCCTTAAAAAAGGATCTCTTAAAAATAATCAGATATCAGATTTAGAGCACATTCCTGCTTTCTTCAGAACATGAGCATTAAAAATATATATGTTATGCTTTTTTGCATCTCTTTTTCTCCCTTTTTCTATACGTCTACCCAGTGACACGGTTTTGAGTTGCTAAAGCCTCTTTATTAAAAGGGGGAATTTTCATAGTTAAGAAAACATTGTGAGTGGTTTTCTTTGTATCTACAGACTAGTTATCACTTCAAGGTTCTTTTTAATGCTGTGAAATGATTATTCTTTAATCCTTTTTCTCTAATCTGAGTTCTACGAATCGAGGGCCTGAAAGATGCTGACATAAGTAGCACCTCTATCCACTACCATTTGTTACAGGGGCAATCCTGACAACATGAATGTCCTAGAAAATATGAAAATCACCAAATGACCAAAAGCAGCTGAAGAGGTGAAAGAATTGCAGTCATATTGCTTTATGAATTAGACGGCTAATGGATTGTACAAAACTCCTAGGTTGTTTTTATTATCAGTTGTCCACACCGAAGATGCAGTAGGGGTCTAAGGATAGAACAGAGAAAACACATCACAGGCATCACGATCCCAACGGCACCAGCAGTGCCAGCAACAGTTAATGACTCTCTAACAGAGTTACTTGAGTTAGAAGCTTTTCTTTTTCAAAAAGGGCAGCCCCTTTGGTACATGTGCCCCTCCCTGGGGCTTTGAAGTAGGAGAGTTAAACAAAACTTAGAGCTCCCTGAAACTTTAGGGTTTGCTTTCTTTTTCTTTCCTCAATCGAGATAGCCCTCCTCTCCTCTACTTCTCAGTTTTCAGACCCTGGAACCCGATCTCTTCATTTGCAATGGAAATGTGGATAACCTACTTTGCTAAGGAAGGTCTGTATACAAAGGTTGAAAGGCATTTTTTCTTCCTTGTTTTAATTGAGCTAGGAGATGAAGCCAAGGACCTGGAGCCTTGGATGCCTAGGGAAGAGGGGCTGCAGAAGGTTGCAATTTTAATTCCAGAATTCAAGCTGACAGTAATGAAGGATAAAGTAGGTTAAGAGAATTCTGCTACTGCTTGCAGACATTAGCAAAATGGAATGTTGATTTGTCTTGTGCTCTTCTAATAAGACTCTATTTATTCTTTTCTGTTGCATTCAAATATCCTGCCTCCACCTTTCCAAAAACATGCTGAAGTTTATATTTTATTGTGTTTTTATGGAAGTAAAAATACGAAAAAAAATACTATGAATGTATTACACAATCATTATATAGAGTTTGGAAAATATACAAAATTACAATATATATTACTAATCACTTGTAACTTTACTTCCCAGCAAATAATCAAATTATGTTTACATGTTCCATTCATTACTATTTTACAAAATAAGAGCACATATGTAAAGTTTAAATTCAGCTTTTTGAATTTAATATATGAAATTGCCGAAGGGTCTTATTTCTGAAATTTAGCAATCTGAACCAAAATCAGTGAAAAAGAAACTAGATGTATGAAGGAGCAACTAGCTTTTTTATTCTGCCTCAGTTTCTCATCTCTTTGAAGACACTCTTTCAAATGTTTTAGGTTTCAGCTCTTAAACATGGCAACACACACAGTGGAACGTTGTTCCAAATGTCGCTGTCAAATGCAGTTCAGTGGTTGCCTGATTTGAACCATAAATGTTTTTCCGCAGGCCTCTAAGAGGCAGAAGTAACACAAACTCAGAAAGCACGGCCATGGCCAAATATGCCTTTGCCAGCTACAATGGCTTGCGTTTTCCTCTGAAGTTTATTTTGTGTCACATGGCAAGCTTTGAAGTTTGTGTTGGTTTACAGCTTATGACAATATTCCTGCTTTGTCCTTAAAAACCAAAAAAACCAAACCTGTTGCTATTGAGTTGATTCCGACTCATAGTGACCCTATAGGACAGAACAGAACTGCCCCATAGGGTTTCAAAGGACCAGCTGGTGGATTCTAACTGCTAACCTTTTGGTTAGCAGCCGAGCTCTTAACCACTGCACCACCAGGGTTCCATGCGTCCAAATTGTAAGAATCACTGTAATGAGTGGGACAGAGTTCTTTGGTTTCCAAAGCAGGAATCAGATATCCACTTAATGTTGTAAATCATTATTAACACAATAGGAAAACCCTTAATAGAACTAATATTTGACATCCATTCTATCTATAACTCACTTCCACCCATCGTGTTATCCCATATCCATGCATATTGCAGTTTCATATAATCAAGTAAATAAAAAATTGTTTCTTCTGGCCGGCAAAATTGTCTGATAAGATTGAGGAACTCATTTCTTACTAAGTCCATTAATCATGGCAGACGTCAGAATGTGGATATTTCCCATCTGCTGAGCAGCTGCAATTCAGTCCAGAAAGTACAAAGTACACCTAAGTGTTTTATAATTAGCTCTGTTCTGTGTCCTCTATTACTCACTGTAACAAAGCTGGGCCTTAAAGGGACAGGAACCCTGCGTTCTCCTGGGCACCCCTTCCTCACACCAGTACCACCATGTTAAGTCTCTCCCTGGCTAGTCTTCTTCCAGGGCCTGTGATAAATAATCCTGAGTGTCCATGAGTCACTACCAGGGTTCTCTCCCTGCCCTGCGAGTGGCATGGCTTCTGCTCTGGGGAAGCTTCTGATTCTACACATTCATTTCATTAGAAGGCCAGTTTATATGGAAGATGGTCCTTCCTTAGTTTGGCAAAAACACCATCCCTCTCCCTGTAATATGGTGTGCGATACAGTCTTTCACATTCCAAAAAAACAAGTCTTTCCCTTAGAAAATCAATTTGGTATGATTACACAAAAAGCGTACAGGCTGTTTAAACCTCGTATCTATTCCTTGGGCATCCCTGTGGCTTCTTGACTTAGATTTGTAAACTAAAAAGCTTGGATATAGAATCCATTTCTTATCACCCTAACCATTTGTTAGGGCTATTGAAACAGTCTGGTTTTCTAGGCTGGATGGGGAAGTCTTTGGGTGGTAAGAGGAAGAGGTGCACAGATTTTTTTGGTCCACATGTAGCTTTTAAATAGACCCTAAAAAAATCTGAAAAATTACCACTGACAGGCACAGTATATATTACCATTCAGTGCCCTCTTTCCTGCCTAGAGGATGTGCAGAGAACTAACTTTAGTGATTACTATTGGAGTCCCTAAACCATACAATCTCTATACTTATTTACTCCCCTTCTAGAATTTAGATCCTTCTGCATATGTGGGACATTTTATCACCTTTTCATGGAACATCAGCCTTGTTTCTGCCCTCTAACCAGAAAGTGCTGCAAACTGTCTTGCTGCCTGCATCTTCTCTTGTCCTGAAATCTATCTTCCATACTGTACCTAGTATCCCTTAGTACTATCATGTCTTTCTCTTGCTTAAAATCTTCAGTGGCTGCCCATTGCCTGTAGAATAAAATCTAAGCTTCTTAAAATGGCTCACAGGGCTCCTTCCTACTTCTTCAGCTACTCACCACTCCCCATTTTACATATCATTGTTGTTAGTTGCTGTCGAAGAAGACTGTGACTCATGGTGACCTCATGTACAACAGAAAGAAATGTCACGTCCTGCACCATCATCATGATCGTTGGTACACTCAAGTCCATGGTTGAGACCACTGTGTATTTTGAGTGCCTTCCAACATTGGGGGCTCATCTTCTAGCACTCTACTGGACAATATTCTCTTGTGATCCATAGGGTTTTCATTGTCTAATTTTCAGAAGTAAATCACCGATCCGTTCTTCCTAATCTGTCTTAGTCTGGAAGCTGTGCTGAAACCTCTTCACTATGGGCGACCCTGCTGGTATTTGAGATACTAGTGACATAGCTTCCAGCATCACAGTAACATGCATGTCACAGTACAACAAACTGACAGACAGAAAGGTGGTGTATTTTACACGTTATACTCTTTGAGTTTTCTCCACGAACTATAGAATTAGCTACATGCCCTTGTTAATGTTGTTTCCTTTGCCTGGTAAGCTCTTCACACCCTTGCTCTATTCTTTAATTTCTACTGTCCAATGTTCACCATAGTCACCATCTGTTCCTTGAAGCTCTCCTCCACCCTCAGAATGTGATTGAGGCCCCTTGATTGTAGTAACACAGCAACTCTGGCATGTATGAATGACTCATCATTACTGCAGACCCTCTGCTAGAGAACATAATTTGCATCAGTCAGCTGACCCAGGTGAGATTAGATACATAGCACTAGGATCCCTATAGAATCAACCTAAAAAGTTGTCATTCTTTCCTTCTAAAGAGACACACCCAAATACCTGGGAAAGATAAGGATCTATTTTTAAAGACCTTCAGAGGAAATTTCACATTTTTACCCCATAATTCATTCAAACAACTCCTAGTGAGCAACTCTTAGTGCCTGGAAATGTTCCACTGTACTTCCTACAAGTTCCTCATGCTGAGTTTCAAGCATACGTCTTTACTTTTGCTATGTCTATAACAAAATCCAGGAGACCCTGGTGGCGTAGTAGTTAAGAGCTATGGCTGATAACCAAAACATCTGCGGTTCGAATCCACCAGCTGCTCCTCAGAAGCCTTATGGGGCAGTTCTACTTTGTCCTGTAGGGTTGATGTGAGTCCAAATCAACTACATGGCAACCAGTTTGGTCTTTGATTATGAGTATAACAAAATTCATCTCTCAAGGAGGTGGATTGACACAGTGGCTACAACAATGAGCTCAAGCATAACAATGATTGTGAGGATGGTGCAGGACAGGGTAGTGTTTCATTCTGTTGTACATAGGGTCACTATGAGTTGGAATCGACTCGACAGCACCTAACAACAACAATAACATAACAAAGGAAGGGTAAATTAACTAGTGTCCATTCTTTATAAAATAGTTAAGGATGAGGAATGTTTTGACATACTCCCTCAGCTGTCATCTCTTCATGTAAAACAATCAAAACTCTTGCCCTTTTAAGAATAATTGTTCCAAGTTTTATTTGTATAACTTTAAAATTCTCACAAGGCCTAGCATTTTTTTATGCCTTTCTTTAACCATGATATTAGAGATTATCTCATACCTCCTGTATATTCTCTCTCTCGCTCTCTCTTTTCTACTCTTCCCATTATAGGTGTTTCATTTTTTTTTAAGGGGATATTGATTTCTAATTAATTATTAGCTCATTTGCCATGAAGTTTCCAATATCTGTTTTTTTGTGTCTGCGCTTAACCATTTCTATTTGTGCAGTTTATTTTCCCGCCTAAAATATACTGCCCTTCATCCATTCTTGCTGAACTGCATTTCTGATCACAGCTCTAACTTAGCAGAGTTATCTGGAATTCAGATCTTCTCTCTCAGGTGAGACACAGTAGAACATAAGAGTTTAAACCTGTAAGCAGAGGAGGCTGACCAACTTGACTGTGTGAACTGGAATGTGTATTGATTTCTCTGAACCTCAATTTCCTCATCTGTAAGTGAGAATAAGACCTACCTTATAGGATCATCAAGAACACTTAAATGGTTAATACATTTAACAGCACTTACAATACTGGAGCCCTGGTAGTGTAGTGGTTAAGAGCTCAGCCGTTAACCAAAAGGTCAGCAATTCAAATCCACCAGCTGCTCCTTGGAAACCCTATGGGGCAGTTCTACCGTGTCCTAAAGGGTTGCTATGAGTTGGAACCGACTCGACGGCAACCAACAACAACAATACAGACTTGGAATAGGTGCTTAATAAATGTTAGTTGTTATTTCTTTCTGTCCCAGATCATAAACTAAAATGTTCAATTTTGGGCTATCATCTTAAGCATCCTACTTGTTTTGCATTCCCCAAATGACACTAAATCACTGATGATCGATTTGAGAAAACTCTCCAGCTCCTTGTGTCCCCACTGCCAGCAAGTCAAATAAGAATGTTACAGGATAACATTTTATTTCCAATGTCATATTAGGTGCATTGTTTCATCAGGTGCAAAAACTATTATAGTCTTCAAAAGTTCCTCGGGTAAGGTACATACGATTTAATGGTGGAATGCATTCACAATTGCTATAGTTGTTCAAGTAATTCTGAATTTTCTTTTCTAATTCTAATATTATACTATTAATTTACTTAGTTTTATATCAACACCTTATTTTACTGTGCTCTAATCTTCCGCACACCAAAATCTTTCAAAGTGCCATTAATACTCAATCAGACCTGTCTGTAGTTGAGAAAAATATGGAAAACTTCTGTAGTATCCAGAGCCCTGGTGGTGCAGTTGTTAAAAGACCAGCAGTTCGAATCCACCAGCCACTCCTTGGAAACCCATATGGGGCAGTTCTACTCTGTCCTATAGGGTCGCTATGAGTCAGAACCCACTCGACGGCAACGGGTTTGGTTTGTTTTCTTCTGTGGTATCCCATTACCATGTGTTACACTAAGGTTGAGGGGTCAACAAACTTTCTCTGTAAAGGTCAGGTAATAAACGTTTTAGACTTTGTGAGCCATAAGGAGAGTCTCTGTGTGACACAAAAGGTTAAGTGCTGGACTACTAACCAAAAGGTTGGTGGTTTGAACCCACCCATACTTGGCTCAGAAAAAAAGGCTGGTAGTCTACTTCTGAAAGATCATAGCCTTGAAAACCCTATGGAGTGCAGTTCTACTCTGTAACACATGGGGTTGCCATGAGCTGGAATCAACTCAAATGCAACTTGTTTTGCTTTGTTTTGTTTTTTGTAAGCCACGTGGTCTCTGTTGCAACTATTCAACTTTGCAGTTATAGCAGGAAAGCAACCATAAACAATACATAAACAAATTACTATGTGTATATTCCAATAAAACTTACATAAACAAGTGCCCTGGGCTGCAATTTGCCAACTCCCTAGGTCATCTGGAGATTTTTTTCAGTTGAGGAAGATTTAGTCAGTCCCTGTTCAGGTACAGAAATGTTTTCCGAGTGGTTTGCTTCCACAGACTAATCTTTCTGACTGTAGTCCTGAGGTAAATACTTTGAAAGGTACTTGTACCATACTTATAATGCAGTTTTATCAGAAACAGAAGCTGAGGGAATAAGGTTACATAAAGCTTCATTTGCTTTCATGACATTCTCACAGCTCAGCATATCAGGAGCTGCATCCCAAGTGAACCTGAAAATTCTGTGTACTGCTCTGGCACTCAATAATGAGAGCTATGGAAGTGTTCCTATTCTTTATCAGTACTATAATTTTTAGGAAATATCCCACAACAATGACCCCAGGGGGAAAAAATTAGTGTGCCCAAAGATATTTGTAGCAGAAATAGTCATTAACATTAAAAATTTAAAGGAGCCCAGTTGGGAATGACAGCATGGAGGAATTCTGCAGAATCATTTTATGTGATCATTCTGTGGAGTGCAGTGTATGGATCCTTGGAAATGTGCATGTTAGAAATTGTAACTGAGAAAAAGGCAGAAACAA
>NW_004444044.1:816156-818448 GCF_000243295.1 Trichechus manatus latirostris
CAGAGCAAAAGATCAAAATTTAGGAAAACGGCAATTCATATTTTATTTCAATAGTTTCCACACAATTAATTATGTTAAGAAGTTTGTTTTCTGTAGGAAATTTTTTTAATATTTATTATGATTATGAATACTTAAGTTGAGGCATCTCCTTTCCAATTGTGTAAATCAGAGCTCAATTTACAATACAGATGTCTATTAATTAATACATAGATTCATGCTTTATATACTTAACAAATTATATGACGTGAAATGCACAGTGAGGCTATCAGAATGCTAAATCTTTAAATGTTTACTCACTAGTCGGTAAAGTTAGAATACAGCATTTTCAAAATCTGCTGACTTATGGATGTCTTAGTTACTATGACGAACACTATTAAAAGTGGCAGTCCATGGAGGATGATATGCAGCTTTCCTCATCTCTGACTGATTGATAGATGAAACAAATATTTATTGTGTATCATGTACCAGACACCATTCTAAAAGCTTGAGTTATAGCAATGAAGAAACTAGACAAAATGCCCTGCCTTCATACTGCTTACATTCCAGTAGCTAGACAAGAAACAAATATGTAGTGTCAGTTATAAGGGCTGTGGAGAAAAGCAAAGCAGAGAAGAGGGCTCAGGAATTGGGGTGGGGTCGGGGAAGAGGGACATTTGAGCAAAGTCTCTGAAAGGTGTGAAGGAGCAAACTATGCAGAAGTCTGTGGGACAAGCATCCCAGGCAGAAACGGCAGCCTGAACAAAGGTCCTGAGCCTGACCAGTGTACTCAGGCACAGCTGGGCAGTGTGACAAGAGCCAAATGAAAATGAGAAAGTAGTAGATGGTGAAGTCAGAGAGATAACTGAGAAGGGGCAGGGCCAGACTGTGTAGGGTAGTGCACATCATTGTAAAGATTTTGTCTTGAACTTGGTATGAGATGGGAAGCTGCTAGACAGTTCTGAGTAGAAGAGGACATAATCTAGCTTACATTTTAGAAGGACCGCCATAGCTACTGTGAATATATACAAGGACAAAGGAAGAATGAGGTAGCCAAGTCATAAGACTATTGCAATAATCCAGACAAACAATGACATCAGTTTGGATCAAAATAATAGTTGTGAAAGTGGTGAGATATGGCCAGATTATAGATATATTTTTGAAGGAAGACCTCTAAAGGACTTGCTGGTGAATTGGATATTGGGTATGAAAGAAAGATGAAAGGCAGCTCTAAAATTCTTGGCCTGAGCAACTGGAAGGATGAAGGTGCTATTTGCCAAGATGGGAAAGACTGGGAGAGGAAAATATTCAAGGGAGAATGATTGAGTGTTCAATTAGGAACCTATTAAGTTTCCTGTTGAGCAGGTTTGATAACTGGAATTTAGGGGGAAAGTATGGGTTGGAGATAAAATGTTGGGAGTCGTTAACTTGAGATTGTTATTTAAAGCCCTAAGATTGGTTGGGAATCCCTGGGTGGTGGAAAGATTGACGTACTCAGCTGCTAATCAAAACATTACAGGTTCAAATCTCCCCAGAAGCACCTTGAAGGAAAGGCCTGGTGATCTACTTCCAAAAAGTCAGTTATTGAAAACTCTGTGAAAGACAGTTCTACTCTGACACTCATAGAGTTTTCATGAGTCAAAGTCAACTCGACAGCAACTGGTTTTAAGACTGGTTGAGATCATCAAGGATATTGGCATAGATCCAGAAGAAAAGAGATCCAAGGATTGAAACAATGAGATTCCCACTGCAGTCCATTAGAATCCGACTCATAGAGACCCTACAGGACAGAGTAGAACTGTCCCATAGGTTTTCCAAGGCTGGCAATCTTTACAGAAGCAGACTGCCACATCTTTCTCCCTCAGAGCAGCTGGTGAGTTCGAACTGCTGACCTTTTTATTAACAGCTGAGCACTTTAACCATTGCACCATGTAAATAAGCCTTCAGGGGAAATTTATTTAGTTGATTTCTAAGGAAGTTTTCTGATTTTAGAAAATATTCTGACATTCACTACATGAGAAAACATGTAGTCTATAAATAACTGGAGTATTTCTTCTTGAAAGCAAGAATTAGATAACCTCAGAAAAGCAGTTATTCTGTGAGTTTTTGATGTGAAGGGTCTCATTATGCGAAGAAAGGATGCTATAAATCAGTAACTAAACCTCAGGATCTGCCTCCTGCACTGCTATTTCAGAGAACAAATTATATTTGGTTGTCGGAAATGCCTGACTGGTAACCTGACCTCTCAGTAACCTGAGATGCAAGCTCAAAAGTGGGAGAAAGCAAAACTTTGTTTTAGGAGTGACTTCAGAGTAG
>NW_004444044.1:819369-825461 GCF_000243295.1 Trichechus manatus latirostris
ACTTTGCTGGTGATAGCTGTTTTCAAAAATAAAAGAATGTTCCAAAAAATAGAATTATTTCACAGATAAATTCAGAAGCCAAACAGAGCCTTCCAGGAATTTTTTAAAATCTATTAAGATTGTTTATAGATTTTATTTCTACATTTTCACTTAAAACATTTACCTTCTATAAATAATACAAAAACAATATTTGAGGTTATTGGTTCTTTCCCTAGACTGAAGATGGCCAACTCATGGTTGAAGGAATGCTGGACATTTTCTGGGGAGTAAAACGGCCTATACAGCTGAAAATTCAAGATGAGAAGCAAATCCCTTCTTTTACTACAAAGAAGTCGCCAGATGTCTTTTCCCGAAAAGGGTAAGCTATCTCTCAGGCTTTCAATTCCTTTGAAGATGATCTTAATACGTAGTTTTTATATGTGCTCTTAAAGATGAGGGCTCTAACAAATTCTTTCTACACAATCTCATTTAATCTTCCAGCAACTTTGTGAGGTAGGTGTTCAGAGACCAGGACTCTGAGAGATAAGCAACTTGTGCAAGATACCCAGTTAACATGTGGCAGAAGTAGAACTGGATCTCAGGTCTATGGGCTGCAGAGCTTGTGCTTACAACCTCTCGGTTGTGTTGCTTCCTGAAAGACTTCAGTCTCTTCATTGAAAAGGTAAAAGTAAGATTTGATTAGCCCTGGCCTGGTGACCCCAAAGGGAATAAATTTTAAATTTCTTCTTTCCTTGGAAAAAAGGGCTCACCTTGCTTTCTAGAAAACCAAAACAATTTTTCGAATCAACTTCGAACTTCATGCGACCGACCCCCTGTGTCAGAGTAGAACAATACTCCATAGGGTTTCCAATAGCTGATTTTTCCCAAGTAGATCACCAGGTCTTTCTGCTGAGGTGCTTCTGGGTGAACTTGAACCTCCAACATTTTGGTTAGCAGCCGAGCATGTTAACCGTTTGCACCACCCTTCACATTCTAGAAGGGAGACTTAATTATGCTCCACCTGATTGTCGTGGTCCTGTTCAACAGGGCACTACAAAGTGCATTTGAAGTTAAATAAATGCACAAAACAATTCCTTATGTGGTTTTACACAATTGTACTTTGAATATACAAGTCAAGCTGATATTTTTATTACTCCTATAATTTTCAGGAAAATCAATAAATATGTCTAGTAGAAATCATTCCTATACAGTTTTCTTCTTCCTTTCTTCTTTCCTTCCTTCCTTGTTGCCTTCCTTCCTCTCTTCGTTTTTAATCCTTGACTTTCCAACTCATCTGCCTTTTGTGTACACACAGAAGTACCAACTTTTTCCTCATACCATCCATTCTCCTATTCCTGACTGGGTGGTTAGAATGGCAGAGGTGAGAATGGAGACAGAACTGCAGGACAATTTTCCAGTTTAATCTCTGGCCACAACCAAGGAAACCAGCTATCACCTTGAGATAAGTCCTGCTTTTCCTTTGGAGAAAACACCATGATTTGTACTTGGCCAAATCATAATGTTTTTCAAATATTATGCTCCCGTAATACCAAAAATTTTCTAATTCCTGACACATGTCATGCAGTTCCTTACCCTTATGACTCCTCTCTGCCTGGAAGTCTACCCTCTTCTCCCAGGTAACATCTCCAGAAAGACTTTTCTGACCCCCTCAGTTTGTACTAGGTGCATGAAAACTTCTGTATATCACTTTCAGAGCGTGCAGTTAACTGTATAGTTATGCGCCTGTTTTCCTCACTAGACTGTGAGCTCCTCGATGGTAGCAGGCATGCGTTATTCATCTTTGTGTCTGGTGTACCTGGCACAATGAGGGGGCTCAGAATTAACACTGAGTGGAACCCTCAGAAGTCTGTGGCTAAATTACCTCTTCTTTGTTGTGAGAACTCTGTCTCTCTATCTACCACTTCTGACTAGCCCCTACCCAAGTTAAGGGTTGCCAGCGTGTGTACAGTCAAGTGCTTATGGAATAGTTCTAGATTATTAAGAAATAGTAATAATTATTATTATCAAGTTCTGGATTATTAAGGGGGCTGATGATTCTAAATGACTAGGGGGCATCATTTAAAAGGAAGAAAACTACCGGGCCCTGCTTTTAGAGCACTCTATAGGATATGACCTCACAAAATTAGCCATCATTCTTAACATTACCTAAGAACTCATTGCGAAGTTCTCTGAGCAGCAAGTTCCCTCTGATGCATTGTAATTATTTAATTTATCAAAACTTGAGAAGTAAAGAAAGACGCCAAGGAGGTGAAGTAGGGTACTGTTATTAGCACGTTAAGCCATCGTTATTTTGAACAGCTATCCCAAGTTACTTTTTAATATCTCAAATTTGAAAGACTTGTCCCTAGAAATTCTGATGTTATGGAGGAGTTTCAAGAGTCCAGGTGGATAAGATAATATAGATGCCTCTCTATATACATCATATTGTAAAATAATATCCTCATAAAGAACCTTCTGTAGAACCCGTTGCGAGTCCCTGGTTGATGCAAACAGTTAATGTGCTTAACTGCCAACCAAAAGGTTGGGGGCTCAAGTCCACCCAGAGGCATCTTAGAAGACTTGTCTGGTGATTTACTTCTGAAAAATCAGCCACTGAAAACCCTATAGAGCACAGTTTTACTCTGACACACATGGGGTCTCCGTGAGTCAGAGTTGACTCGATGACAACTGGTTTGGTTTGGTTTGGATAGAGCCCACTCGGCATTTTTCAGCATTTACCAGACCATGGCTGTGCAGCAAATGGGAATTAGATCCTTTTGTTTTTTAAGTTGAGAAAGAACAACCAAGAAAATGTCATCAGTTTGCCCTTTACTACAATAACAAGACTTACTGGGAGAACATTTGAGTGCACACTTGCAGTGTATCATATATTTCTGGAGGGTAAGAATTGGTAGAAAAAAACTCCCCTCCTCATATACACACAAACTCGCACACATATACACAAGAGTAAGATTAGGATCAGTTCTGCATAATTAGCCAAGTATACCAAATGCAGTCAGCCGTCCATTAGTGTACTAATGGCCGGAAGGTGCAACATAATTTGGAATGGCTTTTCTCTGGGCTCTGATTCTCTAATGGGGTGCACAGCCACCTAAGGAACTATTCTTTGTTTTAATCCAATCCTAGGTACCCTCACGCTGGTTGCCACCATTAAGATGACATTTATTTAAATTCTGAGCTCCAAATTCAATTGTGTAGAGAAATTGACTATTCCCTCACTCTATAAGACTTGTCCCATACTGGGTGTCTGTGGGCAGAACTTCTCACAGGATCACAGATTTTATATCTCCAGCGGGTAGATGTAGAATAAAAGTAGTGGAAGTGGTGTATTCAGCTCAGGAAAGGCTGTTACTTCGCTGTTTTGAGAGAAGCATCAATCTTGTCTTGCTAGCTTCTTTTAATTATGTTTGAAATGAGTCACACTCAGGATGTGTCAGCTTAATGGGAGTGATAGAAGCTTAAAAATAAATCAGTTTGTTTAAGCTGTGACCACCTGTGATGCTTTATGGAAATTACTTTGATCTCTTACATCTGGTCCAACTATTTTCTTTTGGAAATTTTTCATTAAAAAAAAAAAAGGCGTCATTGAGATTGTGTTTGCTTGTACCATTTTTCATTTCTGTTTTAATGTCTTTTCAAAGTCAGCTTTGACACACTTTGGACAAGTCATGGCATAATGACATAAAGAGCAGAAATTGGACAGGTGTACATTTAAATAACATCAGTAGTGTGCGCGTGTCATTTTTGTTTTGTTTTTTTCCTTTCTTTCTTTCCTACAATACAGGCAGGCAAATGACTACATTCTCTTTGTCTACCAAATTTCTACCTACTTTATATTTTTCAACTCATTTAAAAACTTCCCCACCGTTTAAATTTGCAAATGATATAAATCCAGAAGTTTGGTCAAAGCAATGCAAATAGCCCTGTTTGGGCAAATTAAACTATTTAATATCACATAAAGTTCTAACCAGTTTTCTTTTGAAAACTCTGACTAACAGGCCTCAAGTCTAGTCATATGCACAATTGTATGGGGTAACACTTTGAATTATACAAAACCAGGCCTGGAAACTGGTGTTTTCTGCTGTAGACAGCAAGGAGGGAAGGGGACCCAACACTGCATATATCAAGCCATGTTGGTCCTGTATTTGTGGGGAGAACAGGTGTGAAGTCTGCCAGGGTCATCAAGAATTTGTGTAGTACATCACTGGTGTGGCATTCTTGGGGACTCTCATCTTCTACCATATAAAATACAATCAGGTTGCTTTGCCTTTTCACTTTCTGCTTTTCACTGGTATTCTGTCTCTTCCATCGCCAACCCTCCTCTGATAATCTTATCTGCCCCCTTTTGTTTATTAATCTTCTAAAGACTGGAGAAAATGAAGAATTGTATCTACTATAAGAGTAACTAGATTCTGAGTCAGAACCTGAAGAGTTGTCCTTTGAGTTAAATTCACTACCTATATAGTTCACGGGTTTTATGACATTTGTTTTGACTGGTTATGCTGGAATGGTAGAGATTGCTAGAAAATCAGTTAGCAAATATAATAGGATTTCCTTATCTACCTCATAAGGTTATTGTGTGGCTCAAATGATATACAAATGATAAAACAAAGACTTCAAAAGAAGTCATAGGTCAAAGGAAAAAAGGATCATGTTTATTCATATCCACCACTATTAGTATTAACAAGCATTTTGTGGTCTTAAGGACAACAGATAGTGTGGAAAAGATCCTTGGTAGGATAATAAAGATAGATTCCATAAATTATAATGTCTACCTAAAAGGATCCAGGAATGCCTTGGCTTTCTAACAGTTCCTGACTCATCATGAAACAGATCCAGATGATGGTAATTATGATGATGATGATGGCGATGAAGATGAGGATGAGCATGATAATTTTAAACATATATTGAGTGATTGCTATGTTCCGGGCACTGTTTTAAGGATTTTACACAAATTAACTCATTTCATCCTCACAACAACTCTATCCTACCCTGTACAATTTTCATCCCCATTTTACAGATGAGGACACAGAGGCATAGAGAAGAAAAGTAGCTTTTGTATGGCAAATAAATAAAATGTTTGCTCTGCTGTAAAAAATAAGTGGTTGCCCAGTTTTATTTTTCTGGGCACTAGAATGCATTGCCAATTGTTAGTGTCCTATATGGAATCATAATTTGCCAGCAAAGAAGTTGCTCATACATTTGTCTCCTCTGTAAATTGCATTATTCATAGCAATCAAGGGCCTTAAAGATAGGCACAGCATCTTACTATTTTAGATCTACTTTGCCTAAACAATGCTTCAAATAGAATAGATACTCAATACACATTTGAAATCTATAACTTTGTACCTAAATTCTCTAAAAATACTGTGAGATACCTTTACAAAAATGAATTACGTTGGTTTCTACTAATTCCATTTGCACATAAGTTTTACAGAATCTATATAACCTTGTGTTTCAGTGTGTAACTGAATTATTTCTGTAAGATGTCAAGATATACTCAATAGAAGCATAGGAAGCATTTAAAACACATGCTGACCACTCTGATATAAATACAATTTTAATAATATCACAAAATTGTTATTAGCTTTGTATAATATGTCCAACTACAGAGACCCAAAAGTACTATATTAATATTGTAAATCTGAAAACTGTCATAGACCTCACTACAAATGGAATTGATGTCACTTACATGATTTTTCACTTTTCAGGGGAATGACACGCTGGGGGGAATTTGATGATCTTTATCATATTAGTGAGCTGGACAGGACCCAGATTCCTGTGACCGTAGCAAAGAACTCTGAGGAAGGTCAGTATCAGCGTCTTATTAGTAGGGCAGGGTTTTTTGTTTTTTTCTTTAACCAATATAAAACAATACTTTAAATGGTCTTCCGAAATTTAACATTTTGCACACCATTCTTCAATAAACTCTTGTTTTATATATATGTGTGTGTATATATATATATTTAAAGTCTCTTAGGAGCATACTAATTTAAGTCACTGCAGTGCTCCTATGATGTTTAAGAACTTTGCTTTGCTGTATAAAAATATGATCACTTTTAAAAATTATAGCATGTCACTTATACTTATTA
>NW_004444044.1:825964-827100 GCF_000243295.1 Trichechus manatus latirostris
ATAATGATGAATATGTGATGATAATAATAATGATATTGATAGCTGTCTTTACTGAGAATTCGCTGAGTATCAGGCATGATACTTTGTATTTACATGTGGTTCTCAGATACATGTAGAGTAATATAGAGATCTAAAGTTGAGCTGATGACTGAGGCTAAGGGTGGGATTTATTTTCCAGTTATGATGACAGAACCAAGCCAGGTTCAGACTAAACAGGATAACCTGCTAGAATTATCTTCATGAGCTTACCAACAACTTCCAAATTTTAGTTATTATTTTTTTCCAAGTTCTTCTCAATTTGGCCTCCTCTGCTTTTTCCATAACAAACCACATCCTATAATAAACATGATCTTCCTCCAGTGATTCCTTATCTTACCTTATGGGTTCTTGGAATCGTATTATATACAGGCCCTTCCAACTAGCCCTTTGAATTCCAGGGAGACCCAATATCTTGGCATCAAAGACACCATAACTATCTACTTCCTTCCTCACACATCAAAATCAGATAAGCACCAGTGTTAGGAAAAAATGAAGGATCCCACATCTACTTGATGATACTCTAATCATAACAGATACTTACTTAAAAGCCCAAAGTGAAACAGAACAAAAATGCCACCGGACGGTTCTGTTCGTAGATACTAACATGCTTAGTTGAGGAAATTAGTAAAGATGCTAACTATAAGTAGACAAAGGAGCAGAAGACAGATTTGAAATCATCTGCCTTTTCAGCTTGGAATACATTATAGCTCAGCCCAATTCCATTTAAACACCCTCTGACTGCCTAATAGATAGGTGAGTCCAATGCTATACTACAATCTTATATTCCAAAATCTCCTGTAGAAATTGGACTAACTCAATTACCTAATTAAGATTAGTAGATTACGGATAATTGTCGAGTATATATGGCCCAATGAAAAAAAAAATAATGAGATAGTGGGCAATCAGGAAAAAAAGTCATTTATATCATATTTCTTGCATATTCTGGGAAAAATTTATGAGAATAATCTCTGTAATATGATACTATTAGACACTAATACAAAGTATTAGTATTGTTTTCCTTTGCTTTTATAGAAGTTGGGATCAAAGTCCTTCAAGGCTTCCCATAGAACATAGCTATCTTTTCAAGGATCTTCCAC
>NW_004444044.1:827839-829246 GCF_000243295.1 Trichechus manatus latirostris
ACAGCAGCACCCTGAAACTTCATGCAGATGAAGAGCCGGAATCCCCACTGCTCTATAGAACCATGAGTGAAGCAGCCCTGGTGGGAAAAAGGATGAGGCCACCAATGATGGACAGAAAAGACAGACAAAACCATAGGGCCTCTATTAACGGACACTTCTATAACTATGAGGTGAGTTACGTTTCCATAAATTCAGTTTAAAATAGTGTTGTCTATTGAACTAACAATTCCACTCAAGTCAATGTAAACAATTAAAAATAGTATAATAATAACAATAATATGTTGCCTCTTGTCATTCCAACTCATGGCAAACCCATGTGTGGCAGAGTAGAACTGTGCTCCATAGAGTTTTCAATAGCTGATTTTTCTGAAGTAGATCACTGGGCCTTTTTTCTGAGGTGCCTCTGGGTGAAGTTGAACCACCAGCCTCTCCCTTAGCATCCAAGGGAGCACACTAACTATTTGTGCCACCCAAGAACTCCAAATAATAACAATAGTAGTAGTATATCCAACATTTATTGGGTAATCCCTATGTGCTAGATATTAAACCATCTTTTTTAAATTAATTTTTAATTATCTCCTTAATCATTAAAACAACCTTTTGAAGTAGATACCATTGTTTTTTCCACATTACAAACAAGTTAATTGAAATTCACAGAGGTTAAGTAATTTGTCTTAGTCATATGGCTTTTAAGTAGTAACTCCGAACTTGAACCCAGGTTTGTCTGACTCCAAAACCCAGGTTCTTAACCAACGTGATGGGCGAACTCATCTGTAATGGGTTGAATAAAAACCAAAAACCAAACCTGTTGCCGTCGAGTCCATTCTGACTCACGGTGACCCTATAGGACAGAGTAGAACTACCCCATAGGGTTTCCAAGGAGCAGCTGGTGGATTCAGACTGCCGACCTTTTAGTTAGCAGCTGAGCTCTTAACCACTGTGCCACCAGGGCTCCCTGGATAGTATCTCCCAAAAATTCATGGCCACATGGAACTTGTGAATGTGATCTTATTTGGAAATAGAGTTTTTGCAGATGTAATTAGGGTAAGCCTTAATCCAGTATGACTGGTGTCCTCATAACAAGAGGAAAATTTGGATACAGAGACAAGGGAAGGGAACCATGTGAAGATGGAAACAGAGATTGAAGTGATGCATCTACAAGACAAAGAATGTCCCATGAGAAGGCCAGGTTCAAAACATTGAATATTATTAGTTAATATAATTTTAAGAACTTTTATGACAATATTCTTGTTTTATAGACATCAGTTTTCACTCCAGCCTTTGAATCAGAAACTAAAGTCAGAATAAACAGTAACATGAGAACGGAAGAAGTCATAAAGCAACTTCTCCAAAAATTCAAGGTAACCTTCATCATTAAACTCAGCTATAAATACCTTGTATATAATT
>NW_004444044.1:830667-831625 GCF_000243295.1 Trichechus manatus latirostris
TTTCAACGTATATCAGATGAAGATTAATACCTACAACATCAAAGAGTTCTTGCAAAATGATAACAAAAAGACAACTAATCCAGTGAAAATAGAACAAAAGTATGAAAAGCAATTCAAAGAAAAAAAATTAAAATAACCAGTAAATATTTTGAGGAAAACTTTAAACTCACCAGAAGTCAGGAACATTCAAGTTCAAGCCACAATGCAGTACTGCCTCATACTTCCTAGCGTGGCAAAACATTTTAAAATGAATCTATCTGTGGCCGGCATGGATAAGGGTAAAAGAATATTTTCATGTAACACTGATGAAAATATTTATGATTGCTTTTTTGGAAATCATTCTAGCAATATTTATTAAAATTTACAGTATACATACACTTTAACCCTGCAATCCCATTCATGAGACTCTATTCCTATTCTACAAAATAAAAGTACTAGCACCTAGAGATTTATGTGCGAAGCTTGTGTATTGCAGCACAGCTTATAATGACAAAAAGCTGAAGAAAAAATAACCCATTGTAAGGAAATGATTGAATAAGTGATTATGCAGACATTAAGTGGAATAACTTAGATTTATATCAGCAGGCATGCACCAGCCCAAGGCCTTTTCACTTGTGCCTCTGTTTGGAACACACTCCCCCAAATAGCCTCATAGTTTGGGATTTCTCATCTCCTTTAGGTCTTCATTCAAATATGAGGCTATCTTAGTCATCTAGAGCTGCCATAGCAGAAATACCACAAGTGGATGGTTTTAACAAAGAGAAATTTATTTCCTCATAGTCAAAGTAGGCTAAAAGTCCAAATTCAGGGCGTCACCTCCAGGGGAAGGCTTTTTCTCTCTGTTGGCCTTCTTCTTTTTGGTGTTCCCCTGGACTAGGAGCTTCTCGGCGCAGGGACCCCAGTCCAAAGGACGCGCTCTGCTCCTGGCACTGCTTTCTTGATGGTCTGAGGTCCCCCT
>NW_004444044.1:832767-833807 GCF_000243295.1 Trichechus manatus latirostris
TATGTTATGCCAGTTGAGCTAGATGTTTCCCAAGACTATGGTCCCCACAGCCCTCAGCCCAGTAATCTGGTCCCTCGGGGAGTATGGATGTGTCTATGGAGCTTCCATGACCTTGCCTTGGATGCCTTGGACAGGTTGTGCTGGCTTCCCCAGTATTGTGGTACTCAATAAATATTTGTTGAAGGAAGGAAGGGCACGGGAGAGAAGACGAAAAGAAGATGGATATAGGACACGGTGTTCTGTTCATGCTTTATTCTGATGAAAATAAAATCACAGGTGTGAAACTGCTTTGACTAAAAGCTACAAGTACGTTTGAGGTTGTTGTTGTAGTTATTAGGTGCCGTCGAGTCGGTTCAGACTCAGCGACCCTCCAGGACAGAGTAGAACTGCCCCATAGGGTTTCCATGGATCGGCTGGTGGATTTGAACTGCCAACCTTTTGGTTAGCAGACAAGCTCTTGGTAGGGGTATTTATATTATAACTTTTTGAAGTTTGAAGTTCTTGGAATATACTAAATTGGAGAGTATTTTCTTTCTCTAAATCATTTTTATAGCTGAATGGATGGTGCCCACAGATGAATGAGATAATCAAAATACTGACTCCTGATCTCAAAAACATTCTGAATATACTTTTAAGGAGGAGCCAAGGATTAGATGTGGGGTGAAAAAGAAAGGAGAAATTGAGGATAATTACAAGGTTTAGGACCTGAATGACAGGAAGGTGAAATTATATTAACTGAACTGGGGAATAATTAATAAGTATTTGAATGAATGAAAAATTATATATATATATAATTATATATGTATAAAAGTGTATATATATATCAAAACCTATGAAAGTGGGAACCTGTGTAAGGTGGAAACCTGTCAGAGAAGGAAAACGCAAATATTTTCCACTAAAATGAGTGATAGAAAAGGGGTAAGACTGCATCCTATCAAAGGTGGAAAACTTTCGAGACCCGGAAAAACAAGGCAGTCCTGGTGAGTTCTGACTCTCACAGGTTTCCCTATATATACTTATAGAGAGAGAAAGAGAAAGTC
>NW_004444044.1:847192-890564 GCF_000243295.1 Trichechus manatus latirostris
CCTTTCACCATACTTATTCAGTCTGTATGCTAAGCAAATAATCCAGGAAGCTGGACTATATGAAGAACAGGGCATCAGGATCAGAGGAAGACTCATTAACAACTTTCAATATGTAGATGACAAACTTTGCTTGCTGAAAGCGAAGAGGACTTGAAGAACTTACTGATGAAGATCAAAGCCTATAGCCTGCAGTATCGATTGTACCTCAACATAAAGAAAACAAAAATTCTCACAACTGGACCAATAAGCAACATCATGACAAATGGAGAAAAGATTGAAGTTGTCAAAGATTTCATTTTTCTTGGATCCACGATCAACACTCATGGAAGCCGCAGTCAAGAAATCAAATGACGTATTGCATTGGGCAAATTTGCTGCAAGAGACCTCTTTGAAGTGTTAAAAAGCAAGGATGCCACTTTGAGGACTAAGGTGCACCTGACTCAAGCCATAGTATTTTCAGTCACCTCATATGCATGGAAAAGCTGGACAATGAATAAGGAAGATCAAAGAAGAACTGATGTCTTTGATTATAGTGTTGTTGAAAATATTGAATATACCATGGACTGCCAGAAGAATGAACACATCTGTCCTGGAAGAAGTACAGTCAGAATTCTCCTTAGAAATGAGGATAGGAGACTTTCCTCTCATGTACTTTGAACATGCTATCAGAAAGGATCAGTCCCTGGAGAAGGACATCATGCTTGGTAAAGTAGAGGGTCAGCAAAAAAGAAGAAGACCCTCAACAAGATAGCTGAAACATAGCAACAACTGTGAGGATGTCACAGGACCGGGCAGTGTTGTGTTCTGCTCTACATAGGGTCACTATGAATCAGACCCGACTCGACAGCACCTAATAACAACAACAACCACCTTCACCTTAGGTCAGTGGTCCTTAAAGTGCGGTCACTAAACCAGTAGTATTAGCGTTATCTGGGAACTTGTTAGAAATGCAGATTATCAGGCCTCACCCCAGATCTACTGAACCAGAAACTAAGGGTGAAACACACTAATTTTTGTTCTAACAATCTTTCCAGGTAATTCTGATGAACATTAAATTTAAGAATCACTGTATTAGAATAATTATACAAGGAGAAAAAGGAACAAATAGTTGGGGCTTTTCAACCATTCAGTTGAAGATTGCTGTTGGGCAAAACGTGTAGAAAAAAACACATCTTCCTATAATGCTATTGATAAAATAGTTCAAGCAAGAATTATTCATAATCAAGAGCAAGAATGCCTTAAGAAAACTTCCTTGGGAATTTGCAGGTACAAGGCCATCCAACAGAAGTGTTTATCTGTATGGATACGGAGTTGTTAGAAAGAAAAACAGTTGTTGTGGAGTTGATTCTGACTCATGGCAACCCCATGTGTGTTAGAGTAGGACTGTGCTCCATAGGGTTTTCAAAGGCTGATTTTTTGGAAGTAAGTCACCAGGACTTTCTTCCAAGATGTCTCTGAGTGGACTTGAAGACTTGAACCTCCAACCTTTTGATTAGCAGTGAAGCGTGTTACTGTTTGCACCAGCCAGGGACTCCATGAAGTTATTAATCAGGTGGGAAAACATTTTATAAATGCTTTACAAAAAGCCTTTTGGTGAAAAGGCTTTATAATTTAAAAATGAACTCTAGTACGTGTGAGTATTGTCATTTCATGTATTAGCTAGTCAAGGGACAGATATTTAATTTTTGCAGCTTTGTCAGAACTACTCAATTCTGCGATTATGCAATTTTAATGCTGTAGCCAGAAAACAGCCAAAGACAATACGTAAGTAAATTGGCGTGCCAGTGTGCCAATTATTTACACAAAGAGGGGGTAGGGCCAGATTTAGGACTGAATTTTGCCAACCTCTGACTGGACTATAGATATATGGCTTTTAACACAAGCACATGTACAGTTTAGCTGAATAGGTGGAAAGGAGACACTGCAAGTAATTCAGGCAATCATGAAAATTATTACCTGTGAAAACATTTCCCAGGGCCATATTAAACTTAATCCCAGCCCTCACCAGCCTCAGTCAGTTTTGCCAAAGCATGCTTGATTTTTTAACCACACACTTGCATTACTCTCCTCAGACACGAACACCTACTGTATCATTTTCTTCCCTTCAAGTCGTCTTTGAGAGAGCAGCCCATGCCCCTGCATTGATTCCTCTCAGTGAATTTTCATGAATTTTCTGTGCCATCCTACCATGATATTCGCAGCCACTTAAGTCTCACAAACTACTTTAACAGTGTATGAAAAAAATCATTTCCTTGTTAATTATACCGAATTAGATTAATTACAAAACTAGTCTCCAGGTCATCAGTTTGGCATGTCCGCCCAGGCAGACACCCTTTCCTGGTCTGTGTCTGTGCTCTTTCCTTTCTCTATTCTTCAGCTCCTCTTCTCATGATCCTCTGACCAATGAGACCGTATTTATCTGGTTCTCTAGTTAATCCCTTGTTATGGTTGAATTCTGTACCCAAAAAAAAGATAATGTTCAAGTTCTAATCCCAGTATTTGTGAGTGAGACCTTAATTGGAAATAGGGTCTTTGCAGATGTAATCAAGTTAAGATGAGATCATACTGGATTAGGATGGAACCTACTCCAACGACCACTACCCTTATACAAAGAGAGAAATTTGGGCACACGCAGGAGAATGCCATGTGATGATGGAGGCAGATATTGGAGTGGTGCATCTACAAGCCAAAAGAAGCCAATGATTGCCAACAACTACCAGAAGCTAGGAAGAGGGCTAAGAAGAATTCTCTTCTAGAGCCTTCAGAGAGAGTGTGACCCTGCCAACACCTTAATTTCAGACTTCTAGCCTCCAGAACTGTGAGAGAATGAACTTCTGTTGTTTCAAACTCCCAGCGTTTGGTAATTTGTTATGACAGCCCTAAGAAATAATAACACCACCCCAAACTACATTTGGTGACTCTTTCCTGCTTGTGCCCCCAGAAATTTCTAGGACAAAACTTCAGTTTTCCCGGACAGGTCTTTATTATTTCTTTAAAAATTTCTCTAAACTTTCCAAGTACATTATTTCTCTAAAATTACCAAATGTCTTCAATTCATCCTTCTTCCTCCAACCAAAGCATCCCCAATGCAACTGGCATTATGATGCTTGTATTCGCTTCCATTCATGTCTAAGACTCCTAATTTCCTCAGATAACATAAATAGTCACACACCCTAAACCCAAATATATTCAATTACTTCCATCCATCTAAACTGTGATTTTTCTCCTAATCCACTCATGATTGGGATGGGGAAAGGGTTTTCTTTGCAGTAGCATTCCTCAATTTTTTTTTTTTTTTTTACTTTAATAAATCCTATGAGTCCTAACAGGAATACCTTTCCTTGAAAACACATTTCACTTTTCTCTACTTGGCAGCACATCTCCACCAGGTAAGCGAAATCTCTGACGATTGATTGGAGCTGTGTCTCTGCTGCACGGGGATTCTGCTTCACAAGGTTGCTGAGTAGCCTGAATCAGAAAACAGGAAGCACTCTCAGAGTTCTAGAAGGCCAAGTTATAAATGTGCCTTATTCCCTGGAGCTGCACACCACCCATGCATGCCTTTTCATCACTTCCACTCTTAAGTTTGAAGGCTCCAAAAATGCCCTGAAGTCTTCATAGTTCACAAATCTCCCTGTCCTCTTCATGCTTTATTAAACATACTTTTCTTCAAGTACATCTCTGTAATATAATTATATCATTAAATTTAATTCTCTTTATGTAATTACTAGTAAACATTGTTGTTTTCTAAACTTTTCGTTGTATATGAAGACTAAATATACTCTATAGTAAATTAAATGGTTGTGTCTACAATATTTTATTATGAATTCTGAACAACTAATCTCTTAATAAACATTGGGCATATAACAGACTTGGAAATTGAGGGCCCCTCATGTTATCAATGATAAAACCAATAAACTAATTTGAAACCACATGGCTTGACATTCAGCTCAGATTCTCCCTCATAGTATATGTTTTTCCACAACTAGATAAACAGCCTTGTTTCAACCACTTTGAACATTGAAAATTGTAACCTGGTTTCTGTCTCCCTATTCAATAAATAATCATCCATTTTCCTCTTTTTTTTACTGTTTTTGTTGTTGTTATTGTTGTTGCTGTCGTTAGTTGCCAACAAGTAGATTCCAACTCCTGGCAACCCCATGTGTGCAAGATAAAACTGCTCCATAGGGTTTTCAAGGCTGTGATCTTTTGGAGGTAGATCACCAGGCCTGTCTTCTGAGGCAACTCTGGCTGGGTTTGAACCTCAACCTTTCAGCTAATAGTTGAGCACTTAACCAGTTGTGCTACCCAGGGACCCGTATTACTATTTTAGACCAAAAAAAAAAAAAAAAAAAAAATTAACTACAAAGAAAATAAGGAATAAAGCGTAGAGAAATGTACATTAATTGATATTCTACTGCTTACCCCAAACGAGCTAAAAGTCTTTGCATATCCATTTGAAACTCACTTTGATAATACCTAGTGGTCTTATTTGTGCCTTAAATGGGTATAAAAGAAAATCTCTCAGAGCTCTAAGTAGCTATTACAATTACAATTTAACCCAGGAGTCCAAAAACTTTCTGTAAAGGACCATATAGTAAATGCTTTAGGATTTACTGACAAAGATGATATTATGTAGGTATTTATATTACATTACAGAAACCCCCCGACCCACCTCACCCCACTCTGTTTGTTTGGGGTGGGCCACACCAGGTGGTGGGTACAGTTTTCCTTCAGTTGCCATCAGCTGGAGGCTTTTCTCCAGATAAAGATGAAAGGGGACCAGCCAGTGGGGAAGGGGCCTGCCAAGCCAGCAGAGAGGGAGGAGGGGTGACAGGAGCACTCTGGTCAGTTTCACTCCTGTCCCTGTGACACTCACCCCAAGGCTCCCTTCTCTTCATCCAGGTGTCTCTACTTGGGCAGTTGACAGAATGGAGGCATGGCGATTCACTGAATCACTGATTCCCAGACTGAAATGCCACCCTTTGCTGCCAGGCAGTCGCCAACATCTGAGTCCCCAACATGTATATGGCACCAGTGCAGGGGAGGTAGGCTGTGGGAGTGGTAGGCAGAACAAGGGTGGAATAAACGCTCCTAGCTTGGTCTCTGCGGCTCCCAGGACTAGCCTACCCCAGGGGTACCCACAGGCCCTACAAAAATAGCCTTGGGTGGATGGCTTGTCATCCCTGATCTAACCAATAAAAGAAGACTTCCAGGCTAATGTGGTGGCCCATTGGACATGCTTCTTCTGAACTTCCCATTTCAGCTCCACCTCCCTCCACTCTCCACCCCCTCTCCCAATCCCTCATCCCTTGCCAAAATCTTCCATGAGGATAGAAAAATTGAAACAACAGCATGGCTAAAAGTAATAGGGAAACAAAAGTCAGGTTTTTGTTTGTTTGTTTTAGTAACTACCACATTGATGAGGCTGGTGTGAGAAGAGTATTTCTGATGCTCCCTCTGAGTACCAACACAACAGAGCCACAGGAATATAGGAAATTTTAACTAACTCTATGTTTGCCCCCTATTCCAAGTCCTAGGAATCTATCCTGAGGAAAGATCAGATATGGGACAAATACTTGTATACAAAGGTTTTCATTGTAACATTGTAACAATCTTCATGTCTAACAATAGAGAATGGTTAAATTCATCATGGTACCCATATAGTGAATAATACAGAGCCATTAAAAGACTGTTTTGAAGAATAAATAGCAACAAAACTGTTTACATTATAATTTTTTAAAAATCTCTATGCTGAGTGAAATAAACCAATCACAAAAGGACAAATATTGTATGACATCGCTTATATAAAAAGACAAGACAAAAAACCACTATATATATGTATATATATATCTATATAGATATAGAGATGGAAAGCCAACATCTATTGAGTATATTGAGTAGTCACTATGTTCCAGGCAATGTGCTAATAATTGTTTATTTGTTATCCCATGTAATGCTGTCTGTTATCTCCAAAAAAAAAAAAAAACAAAACCTATGTTATCTACATTTTGCATTTGTAAGAGGAGTTCTGGGTTCTTTAAGAATAATATAAGTCTGGGCATATCTAGCAAACTGGTAGGGTGAGTTTCCCTCCCAGAAGGCATGAGGATTGGGATCTACTTGTGAGAGCTCATCCTGAGATACGAAGCCAGGCACAAGGACTTCCATCCAGTAAGAAAAGTTTGGTTAATGGAAGACACGGTCATTCTGTGATTCCCCAGCCTGGCCTCCAATAGACTTATTTCTGAGTCATAAACAAAGATCAGGGTAACTCTCTGAAAACGTACTGGAAGAGCACTGTCATTCAGGTTCTGCAAACCATTACAACACAAGCAAGTCTGCCAGGAGTTCCTCTAAAAGTGCATAATTCCGGCGGAGGTATTCTGTCTGCCTCCCAGCAAAGCATAAAGTAGCTTTGCCATTTCGAGGGATTCAGTCTGCAGCTGCGCAGGAGACAGCAGTGACTGGAGGACATGAGGATTCCCAGTGGTGGTGCAGTCATGGTGCCAGGGAGAGCGGTGACTGGAGAACTCCTGGGGGTGGTGAGGTGAGGGGAGTGTCGTAACTTCATGCAGAGGATTCTGGGAATAATTGCTAGAGCTGAAATTGTGTATAACTAGGTAATAGCAAGGGCCTGCAAAACCTCACCATAGACTGGTGGGCAGTGGGGAATTGTGGGAGTGTGTTCGTATGCATATGACCTCATATATAGCCTCCACCTTTCTACCAGCGGAAACCCTGGTGGCGTAGTGGTTAAGAGTTCAGCTGCTAACCAAAATGTCAGCAGTTCAAATCCACCAGGCGCTCCTTGGAAACCCTATGGGGCAGTTCTACTCTGTCCTATAGGGTCACTTGGAGTCGACTTGACAGCAACGGGTTTGGTTTTTTGGTTTTTATCTAGCAGTGGAGGCTTGTGTGTTGTTACATTGCTGAACAGGTTTCAGTAGAGCTTCCAAACTAAGACAGACTGAAAAAGAAAGAACTGGCAATTTACTTCCAAAAAATTAGCCAATGAAAACCTTACAGTTCACAACGGAACGGTGTCTGATCTGCAACCAACCTGGGGGATGGCGCAGGACCTGACAGTGCTTCGTTCCGTTGTGCACGTTGGTTGCCCTGAATTGGAGCCAAATCAATGGCATCTAACAACAAAAATACACATATTTATAACGGTATAAGTGAAAAAACAATAGCTATCTCTGTACTGTTAGAATACAATGATTATAGTTTTCTTCTCGCTACTCTTCTGTATTTTTTAAAATTTCTGCAATCATTGTGTTGCATTAGTAGTAAAATAAATATTTTTAAAGAAATAGAATAGTATAAGAGTTGTCTTTTCTACCAAATTGTTCTATACATATTGATTCTTCATTCCAAATTAGACCTAAACTTGGTCCCACCTGAAAGAAAACACTGTGCTTATGTGTGTCTCTGTATTACTCAAATCTATATGGTCAGGATATATGCTCAAATCAGTTTATACTACCTATGACTAATAGTTGTCAGATTTTAATAAAGTAATTATTCAAAGTAAGAAATACAGGCTATTTCCCATTGGAATTTGATGGATTTTCTCTCAGAATATATTTTTCTACAAAAACAGTATTGCTCGTGATGCTGAAATTTACTGGCCAACCCATAAAAACACAGACTAGCTTAAATCCCAGATTACAAAAACTAACCTCCATGAGTACCTTCGGGAAACTCATATCACAGACCTTGCTCTGATTCAGGCCTAAACAGTGTGATTACCCTGTTTCCAAACACTTGTTTGTGGTTTCCAAGGTCTGGGGTAGGGGATTCAGCACTACAAGAAGCTGAGGCTGGTGTAAAGAGGGGAAAAGCTTTCCTCCTAGTCCATGCTAAATCAAGTCACCCTCTAATAGCATGAAAAAGGCATAAACTTAAAAGTCAAGCCTGGTTTAAATTAGGTCCTCTACTCACTAGTTTGTGTTACAATGGGTGACATACTCAACCTCTCTCTGACCCTTATCTGTAAAAAAGAAAATTTGAATACCTACATTGCAAGGTTTTTGTGAGGAATAAAGCTAATATATTAATGGGCTGAGTATAGTACCTGGCACAAAGAAGGCACTTAATAAATAGCAGGAGAGATAATAATGAATAATAATAATAATAGGACTACTTTCTTCTATTTCAAATTATCAGTTGCTTCCACCCATGGTCTTCCTACTACCTGACCCTCAGAATAAATAATACATCCTCACAGCTTTTCCTCTAGCCGTTCATTTAGTTATTCAGCAAATAATTGCTGAGCATCTTTTCGATTTCCCTGAGGACTACTGTTGCACATTCAACAATAACACGGAAACCTAAAGGAAGAGGCAGGAAGTCTCCCTCATCCGTACTCTTTTTTTTTTTCTCACTTGTAAACTGCGAGACCCCAAGTGCCTTTGGTGACTTGGTCCCTCCCAGCCCCTCTAGTCTCATCTCTGCAAGTCCCTCCTCCTCTGTCAGCCTATGCCTCAGTCCTCCTGAACCCCTGTGCTTTCTCTTCCGCTGCTTGCTCAGCTGGTTTCTGGATGCGCTTCCCCAGAGGGACCAGTAGAGGGAAGACGAGCACGACGCAGAATTTCCAGAAGATCAGCCAGGGCTGTTTAGTTAAACAAGGAGAAACGCCCCCAACATACGGGTACAGGCAAGGAAAAAAAAAAAAAAAGTCTCCCATCATCAGAAAGCCGAAGCTGTGGGAACAGGTGTTATCAGCATGTCCCGTCGCCTCTCCCTGGCACCCCAGACGTAAAAGCTGCCACTTCTACAACCAGGGACTCTCTACCACGTGGAAGCTGGAACTCCAACCGACTCTGTTACAGACCTTCATCTGCTCGCATCCAATTTATTTCTCTCTTCCTCCCTCCTTCACCCTGATCTCGCTAATTACCAAACTTACAGCTTTGATTTAAAAACATTTCCCCTAATTCCTTCTACTCTTTTTCTTTTTAGATTTTTAATTTATCTTTTTAAATCTTAAATCCTGTTTTTAATCGTAAATACCATCAGTTTGTTATGGCATTAGTCTTTTCATCTTTTATTCCCATTAAATATTTATCAATTATTTCATTTAAAGCACATTCTACTCTACATACTATTTTACATTTCAACTCAACATTTTTCTTAATTGGATTTTGATTTTTTTATTTGAACTTCTATTTCCTTTTTATTTTCTCTATCTTACACTTAAATTTTATTCCATGACCTCAGCTTCTACTTTATTACCCTGATGAATTTTTTCTTTCTCCTCCACTTGATTTTTTTTTTTTTTTAATTTCCCTGTAGATTTGTGCAGTGATGGTCAGCCAGGGGTAGATGCCATGGAGAGAGCTCTTACCACTAGTCAAGAGAAGTTGAAGCCTTTTCTCTAGCCTGGCCTGGAACCTCCCCAGGACCTTCCAGAAAACTGCCCATTAACTGTCTCTATGCTGTGGCTTTCTCTGTACAGAGAACATAATGAACTTAGTGGAACAGGGCTGCTTCCTAATAGTTCCCACTCTCCATTTTCTAGCGCTTACATGAAGAGCTTCATTTTTAAAAAGTCATTGAGCTCAGTATTATAACCCCTTGATTTGGGGCATACCAACTGCCAGATGTTGGTAGTTAAGTATATACACTTTGAGGCAGACAGCTTGGGTTCAAATCCCAGCTTAATGTCCTATGTACCTGCTGGATGACCCTACAGCAGATTCATTTGTTCTTTCAGCCTCAGTTTCCTCATAATTAAAGTGGGGTTGATAATAGTAGCCACCTCATAAATTTTTGTGAGGATTTAATGACACGGCATACATACAGTGTTCAACATGGTGTCTGACTATGCCCAGGGAAATTTCTCAAGAGAAAATAAAGCCTGTCCTCTGGAGGTGAAATGGGCTTCTCTTCATATCAGACCCAGGCTAAAGAAAGAATGATGAAATAAATGTTGGAATGGTCTTTGGGTGATTATTGGAAAATTCATGATCTGCTTACCTTAGGAAAGAAGAAAGAACTTAGCCTCAGCTGGTTTATGAATTGCAAGTACTGTGATGATACAGAAAAAGTAACAACCTTGTACTTGCTGACCACAAGAATGTGTTCTTTTCTAGGGCTACAAAAACTTTGACACCCTTGACAAGATAGCATTGCTGGGCTAATATTATTTAGATCCTGCTTTGAAAGAGCAAATCTTGGCACAAATAAACTAATAAGAAATACACCCCACTTCTGATGATCTTGGGGGTGAGGAACAATGAGCACTGGGCTCTGCTTTCTCTTAAGGACAAGAGCAGGTGTATGTGAGGAGGGCAGGAAGGGTGGGCGGTGACTGTAAGGAAACTGCCCCATTCTCAGGAGATGGAATGTCCTCGGGTGCACCCTCCTTGTTTAGGGAAGACTGAATTTCACCCTTCGGCTTTTCCTAGAATAGTCACCTCCAACATCATATCCATCACCAGCCAAATTCATCCCAAGGGAGAATGCCTGAGCCATGGGAACATCTTGGCTGTAGGCTCAGAAGTTAGGTAGAAGTGGAGGGATGGATGATTGATACCACTAAGAAGCTTTCTCTGTAGCAGCAAACAAGTAGCTTCTTTTCTAAATTCTGATACAGTAAAACCTGTGAAAGCTGGAACCGGTGTAAAATGGAAACCTATCAGAGAAGAACTGAAATACTTTTCACTAAAACAAGTGATAGAAAAGTGGTAAGACTACACCCTATCACAGGTGGAAAACTTACAAGACCCAGAAAAACAAGGTCATCCCATCGAGTTCTGGCTCTCACAGGTTTCGCTGTAATAAGTATTCCATTCAGTCAATGTGGGTGGGATAGGAAGAATTAGGGGAAATGCCAGCCTCTTGTGAGATCTTATTCACTTAGTACTCTTGGTAGCCAAGAGCAAGACCAGCTGCACAAACATTGTGTGTGCTGGATGTGCTATTTCCAGGGCCAAGCTCATCGTGCCTTGTTCCCCTCAGTCACAGAAATGTAAGTCTCCCAGACCATCTATCATCGGACTGATGCTCTCTATATCACTAACAGGACCCATTGCCTCCTGTCCCTGCCCTCCCTAACTCTTCCTCTATCTCCTTGGTAACACATGGCTTTCTCATCAGAAAACTCCCCTAGATCCACAACTGCTTCTCTGAACTTCTCTTCTTCCTGTATGTAAAACGTGAGGCTCCGCTGAGGACACAGTTTCCCCCAAGACCTCTCAAGAGTAGGCTATTTCTACCCGAACACCACTTAACCTTAGCACCTTGTTTCCTTTTACTGCTTCCAACATACCTCTCCTTCTTCCTCTTTTAAAAGCCATAGCTTCATCACAAAAGGACAAGTATTATATGATTTAACTAACATGAACACTTAGAATAGGCAAATGTATAGAGATCAGAGGTTAACAGTGGTTACCAGGGGTGGGAGGGAAGGGGAAAGAGGGGAGTTTTTGTTCAGCTAGTATTGAGTTTTCTGGTTTTGGTGATGGAAAATATGGCAATGGATGTTGGTGATGGTTGTACAACATGATTGAGGTAATCAGATTCATTGAATTGTACAAGTGAAAAATGGTAAATTGGCAATTGTTGTGTTACCTACATTTTTACAATGAAAAATAGTAATAGTTTTAAAAAGCCATAGCTCCTTTGAAGTACAT
The DNA here is from genome assembly GCF_000243295.1 of Trichechus manatus latirostris. Classification (NCBI taxonomy): domain Eukaryota; kingdom Metazoa; phylum Chordata; class Mammalia; order Sirenia; family Trichechidae; genus Trichechus; species Trichechus manatus. The sequence goes on from NW_004444044.1 coordinate 858,835, forward strand.
GTTACCAAACTTTACCACCCCCATCCCCATTTGTTTCTGCCACATCTGGGAATCCTGGTCATGCTCGTTCATTTTTTTTTATTTCTGTATGGGATCATTGCCTCCCTTTCCACCTTTATCTTGCCATCATGTTCTGCAGTGTCAACATCTGTATTAATGATTCACATGTGACAGATTCATTGAAAAAATGGCTCCAATTGTGTAACTTTCTCTGTATCCATGTCCTTTACAATGTGACTTTCTAACTCCTGTCAAGAGGTGACATTTATGTCCACACCTCTTCAGTCTGAACTTATGGTCTACTTTATAGCAGAATGGACATGGTATATTTCTTTCTTTTTGTTGTTGTTGTTTAGAATATACACCAATTCAACCATTTCTACATATACGATTCAGTGACACTGATTACGTTCTTTGAGTTGTGCATTTCTTTCTCACCCTCCTTTTCTGAGGTGGTCCTCCCTCATTAACATAAACTCACTACCCACTAAGGTTCCTCTCTAATCTTTCAAGTTGCTGTTGTCACTTTAATCCCATGTAGGTAGCTTTTAAAAGAGCATAATGTTCAAGGAAGACATGTTTTAGTAGCTAAACTAGACTACTGTTTGGTTTTAAGAAGACTTCAGGGGATATTTTGGCTTAAGATTTAAAGATTATCTCAGGGCAATAGTTTCAGGGATCCATCCAGCTTCCATGGCTCTAGAAAGTCTGGAGTCCATGAGAATTTGAAATTCTGTTCTACATTTTTCCCCTTTTGGTCAGGATTCTTCTATAGAATCTTTGATCAAAATGTTCAGTAATGGTAGCCAGGCACCATCTAGCTCTTCTGGCCTCATGGCAAAGAAGGCAGTTGTTCATGGAGGCAATTAGCCACACATTCCATATTCTCCTCCTATTCCTGACCCTCCTTCTCCTGTTGCTCTAGTTGAATAGAGACCAATTGTTGTGCCTTGGATGGGACATGGCACATTTCTGACCTTAGTCCCCTCCACACTACCCCTTTCTCCCAGCTATCAAATGAGAAAGCATGAGTTAGTCTACTGCAAGAAAGAAGACCACATGCAGCAGAGGCAAGCCATCCTAGTGAGACCATCCTAGGCCAGCCAGCTCCCAGCTAACTTTGCAGCTGACCACAGATCTGGGAGCAAGCCCAGCTGAGAATGGCTGAGGCTAGCCTAGGTCAGAAGACTCATCCAATCAACCTGCAGACACTTAGCAATAATAAATTGATGTTTAAAACCACTACAGTTTGGTGTGATTTGTTATGCAGCAAAAGCTACCTGACATATCATATGAGTAAAGGATGAAGGAAACTATGTGATAACAGACAACAGTAGCAGGAGAGCAAGAGGGTGGGCAACATAGTGGAATGACTAAGTATTCAAATAGATGCTGTGAAAGCAGGAGTAGAAACGAGCCCTAGAGTGAATTCTATTGCTGAGTTTATCCAAAAACCCTACATAGAGCAATGTTGGGAAGCCCTACTCAAATTTAAAGAGAATATGCTCTACAGGCAACATTTCTGACCAATAGACTTCACTATCAGTAACAGCAACCAACTCAGAATAGGACTTTGTAAAGTAATAACTTATATTTACCTAATTTTCTAAGTTATGTTTTAATACGTTATATATGTATATATCACATCCGAAAAAAACCAAACCCACTGATATCGAGTCAATTTCAACTCACAGAAACCCTATAGGACAGCATAGACCTGCCCCATAGGGTTTCCAAGGCTGTAAGTCTTTACGGGAGCAGACTGCCACATCTTTCTCTTGTGGAGTGGCTAATGGGTTTGAACCACCGACCTTTCAGTTAGCAGTCAAGCACTTTTAACCACTGCACCACCAGGGCTCTCTATATGTCATGTATATTTATGTATACTTCATTCGTATATGTGTGTGTGTATGTATATATATACATATTGCCATGGTCATATATAAGCTTGGAAACATTGTGCTTCATTCCTTTTATCTTCCTCGTGGAGATCTACCTTCATACTAAAAGTGTGACAACCCCACCTCACCCTCAGCTGATATCCAAAGAATAGGGATCCATCCTTACTCAACAACACAGAATATCTGTAAGGTATTCTATAGCTTCAGAAGTAAAAATTACCATTTATGGTTGGAAGTGACAAGGAAACAGATTTCTACTTATTCCTTCCCCCCAAAAAAAGAGTTTTGTAATAATTAAACATATCTAAAGATAAAACAGGCTGCTTCAAGCAAATGGTCTTCTCATCAATGGAAATATTCATGAATAAACTGCACAGACATAGGTACAGCGTGTTTTCGAAGTATTTCCTAACCTTGGGGTAGGGAAAATTGATAATATCTGAGTTGCTTTCCATTTTCAGGATTTTTTAATTTTGTATCTTCATAGAAAAGATATATATGGTACTAAATGTTTACTTCCTACATTGTGAATTTATGGTGATATCCTGTTTTCTTATATTCTGAGAAGTTACTACAAATGCCTTTCTGGTACAGAAAACTATTACAGAAAAAGGAGAGAAAGAAATCAATGATTCAAGAAGTTGACCTCACAGACATTACATTATCACCCAGCTGGCACCCTCTACTAATCACTCAAAAACTAGTTTTCCAAACAGATAAAACAGGTACTCCTAGTAACGGTGGTGGAAGTGGTAGGAAAAGTAATTATATACTATGAACTGATAAACATCACTCTAATGGAAAGTTTCCAAAGTCGGGTCCAAGCGTGCTCATCCTGCAGAATCTTAGTATGTTCTGTGACCCCAATGAGTCTGGGTTAGAACAAGCTAAACAGGTTACCAGGCAGGACTCTCTGACTTGCATTGTTAATGTAAGGTGCGAATTTCTAAGAGCAAAAAGGAAATACAGTATTCCTAAACTCATTTAATCACAGAACCCTTTTTGCATGGAATACTTTCTAACACAAATGTTCCATAGTTCACATTTTAGGAAAAATACAATAGATAATGTATTTCCCTGTCAATATTTTCTGATCAATGTTCTTCAATATCATTAACAGTGATAAAATTGGCGTAGAAATCACGATAACGACAATTGCAAAACTGCAGAATATTATAAATTCCACTTGACCTCCAACCTAACATTTAGGTGCTCCGTTCATTATGCAGTACTTATATCTGTGCCCAGTTTAAAGTTCTTTATACCTGCCCCACTGTTAGTGTAAAGAACAAAGTAAACAAACATCCTTACTTTTGCTTTTCAGTTTGGAGTTGCTCCTCCTGAGCTTTGCACAAGTCCTCGTTAAGGCTGATGATTTGGTCACAGGGTACAGACGGAGAAACATAAGTTTCATCAGCTGGCAGATCATCAAAGCATGGCTTTCTGAAGGCATAGGAGTCACCACAGCAGTGACCTACACCAGTATTGATAGGCTCAGCCTCATGTCTTCTGCATAAAGCTCCAAGAATTAGCTTCGCCTTTCCCAGAAAAGAATTACAATAAGTGCCGTAAGGTTTATGGTCTTCCCCCCAACCCCCCGATAGAAAAATAAGATTATATTTAAGTATTCTCAGATCCTAGATTCTGCTAGTTCTGTCTGGATTTCAATGTTTGGGAAAAAGCAGGAGTGCCAGGTGCAGCTTGGTTCCAGCCTTGTACTCCCTCTTGCAAGTCATCTTCACTTTGAGTTCACTTGGATCCCACCCCAGGTTCCTCCCCAGCCCAGTACTAGACTAGAGGTGACTTGAAGCAAGAGTTTCTTATGCTCCACCAAAGCCTCAAGGCAACATTACTACAAATTTACCTCAGACATAAGACTAATGATTCTTACTTAATAAGCTCAAATCCAATTTGCTTCTATTTTTATAACTGGACATCTGTAACCACCACAGAACTAGACACATGACAGATGCTCTATGTATATTTGTTTAATGAATAAAAAATGGATAAACAAATGATGAAAGAATTCATGGTTCCAATTTTAGTTACCTCTTTCATATCCTTGTCCCCTTCTAGAACTGGGACATTGCTTTGCTCCCAGCTTGGTGTCCTGGACACTGATACTTTTTCTGATGTTGTCGACAAGCCTGCCTGTATGCCTGTCTGAGTACAAAGACTACCCAAATTCCCTGTCACTAATGTATATGGGATGAAGTAATTGAGACCAGTGAACATCCACATTTAATGTAAGAGTTTATCCATTTCAGAAGTAGCTGAAGAGATTGCCTGTAAACAAGGCTTTGGGAATATACAAGTCTAATCAGAAGTGTTCCCCAAAGAAGGCATGACTATATGATAAAAGTTAGTAATAAAATAAAAGGAAAGCGGGGCTAGAGTAATAAAAACTTTTAAATCTGCAACCTAAACAATTATATTTTATCAGAAGAAAGATCAAGTTAGCATAAAGAGATGCTCTACCAAGAACATAGGGCAGAGAAAGGCTGTAACTGAATCAGAATTCAGTAATGTTAAAATAATAACTGCTTAAGAGAGAAATAATAGGTCCCTGGGTGGCACAAACAATTTGCACTCAAATACTAATCTAAAAGCTGGCGGTTCAAACACACCAAGCAGTACCATGGAAGAAAGTTCTGGTAATTTGCTTCTGTAAAGATTACAGCCAAAAAAAAAACTATAGAGCAGTTCTATTCTATAACACATGGGGCGAGTCAGAATCAACTCAATGGCAAGGAGTTTGGATTTTTGTTTATGAGAGAGAAATACTAGATCTCAGAGACTTGAACATCCTGGTTCCTGGAGAGATGTTCTCCACTGTGAGGGAGGAATAATTTTTCATGCCTCACTATAGCCTGGAAGAAATATCGCTTGATACCATCCATGTCCTTCTTCTGACTCCATGTGCACTAATACCCACATCCTAATTGAGTTTCCCAAACATTCTGAATGAGGAAAAAGTGTACTCTAGAAGGCATACAGATACTTGTACACCAATGTTCATTGCTGCATTATTCACAATAGCCAAAGATGGAAACAGCCTAAATAATCCGTAAGTGGATGAATGGATAAACAAAACATGGTACATACACATAATTTAATATTACTCAGCCATAGAGAGAAGTGAAGTTCTAATACACACTACAACATGGATGAAGCTTCAAAACATCATGCTGAGTGAAATCAGTCACAAAAGGATAAATATTGTATGATCCCACTTACATGAAATATCTAGAGTAGGATAGTTGTATAGAGATCAAAGTGCTTTAGTGATTACCAGGGGCAGATGAGAGAGGGGAAAGGTGAAACAGAATTATTAGGGGAACACTGAGCATCTGTTAAGGATGACAGAAAAATTTGAGAATGGTAATGGTTGAACAACATGATGAACATATTTCATATCACAGAACTGTACATGTGAAATGGCAAATGTTTTGTTACCTATATAATTACAACAATTAAAAAACAAAACAAAACTGTACCCTAGATCTTAGACCCAATTACTCCTGCCAGTGGAAAGGGATATTGCTCATTGTAAATGAACACACTACTGTTCTGTCTGTAAATTTAATTTGTGTAAGTTTGATTTAGATGAACTAGGTTAAAATTAGCATTATCTTTGAAGCTGCTAACAAGATCACTTTTGTTGACCCAAAAATCTAAGGAATAGGTCCTGGGATACCATCCTAGGAAAGGCCTGGGGAATCTGATATCCTCAGTGTTAGAGAGGTGACAGTCTTACACCTGTTGCTAACCAAAGACAGTTGGCATGAGCTGACCTGTGAGAATTTCTCCAGAGGACATAATCATTAGGCTCCATTGACAGTTCACAGATGTGTACCCGGAAGTGAGACTGATTGCTGGAGGATGGAGCTATAACTTTCAAGGAGAGGCAAATGTAAAGGCACAGACATGCTTACCGAGTCCTCAATGCAGGCAAACTGTTGTTCCTCACTCAATGGACAGCATTTGGAGGCAGCAGTTGCCATGTTCTTTGTGAACACAACCAACTCTTCAGCAGATAGTTGTGGGGCTTTCTTAGTATAAAGGACTATGAGCCTGAAAGAATAATTTCCTCTTACTTCTGATAGTGGCTATGTGCCCAAACATAAAAAATTCTACAGAATATAAAGAATTCCTCAATATCTGGCATTATCTCTGATTTAGGATGAACAAGGCATTAAAGTGAGTTTAATTCTATCCTTTTAGTCCTTGTTCCAATGGCCCAATAGCTTATTAAAGATACATGGAATTCTCTTCCCAACTCACATACTGCTCCACCATGATCTAACTTTGTTCTGTTTATCAGGGATGCTATGACAGCTAATTTGGATGGCTGTGAATTAGACTTGGAATAAACAGCTTCTGAAATAAATATATGCACAGGCCATTATGACTTTTATTGATTGTCTTCAAAGAGTTAAGCATTTTTCTGGGTATTCCTGATCAGAAAGCTGTCCATACTCTCATGGGACTCACACCCTAGTGGGGGAAATCAACAAGGACCGAATGTAGTGACAGGAGGACAGAGGGCTACAGGCACACATAGAATGACATCGAATCCCATCCCAGAAAGGTCAGGCAGGGCTCTGAAAGGAAATGCCATCTAAGGTGAGATCTGACAGATGACTAGGAATGAGCGAGGTGAAGGGGGGAAAAAGTGGGAGGGGAGCATTTGGGAAATCATTCGATGTGGATTTGTTTTCATGGTTGGGGTGGGGGGGCTGGAGATTGGAGAGAGAGGAAGGGAGAAAGCTTAGTTACAGAGTCAGAATTACATTGTTTTTTTAATCATTATGGTTTCTGTAAAAAGATTGAATTGGAGGTAGGGAAAAGGCAAAGTGAGAGAAGAAATTGTGCTCTAGCAGTCCATATAAAAGATTGCCTGAACTAGGGGAGTGGTGGTGGGAACTGAGATAGAGAGAGATCTTAAGGAGGAAGACCGTAACAGAACTTAATTTGAGGACAAAGAATTGGAATCAATTACTGCAATTCTATAGTAATGGAGTTGGGGGAAGAGTTTAGTTTTCACAACATCCAGTGAAACAGTTCACCTAATCCGTGGTTCTCAAAGTGTGATCCCTGGACTAGCAGTATCAGCATCTCCAGGAGTTTGTCGGAAATGCCAGTTCTCAGGGTCTACCCCAGCACTACTGAATGAGAAACTCAAAGTGGGATCTGTGTTTTAATAAGCACTCCAGGTAATTTTAATGTACTCCATATTTTGAGAACCATAGATCTAATGCTTAAGAAGGTCATTAGCAACTGAGCACAACATAATAGAAAAGTAATAAGCCAAATATTCCTTCTGAAACAAGAATACTTTTTCTGAACCCATTTTTTCTGGACATTTAATTTAAGCTCAATATTATGAGGCATTATATCAAACTGAACTTTTCCTCAATACTCTGCTTCTAAATATACTATAATATTAAGATCCTAAAGATTACTAAAAATTGGCTTTTGATTTTTGATATCTCAAGCTTTGAAATACTATGAGCTTTACCAGGCTCTACACATGAAGAAGTAAGTGTGTTCCTTCTGGCAAATAACTAAGATGTTGATCTATCTCTTGTCTTGGTGGTGAAAATGCTAGATTTTCCATATGAACTTGACTTGAAACAGACAAAGGAACTATACATTAGGTGTCTGTTACAGCGTTGACACAAAATCACAGAATTTTTCAGGATTACAGTGTTAGGGAGGCGTCCTGTGTGATTGCAGGGGGCAGCAAGGGCCTACTGTGATCCACAGCCTCTGAGCCTTGAGTGGCATCCAGCGAACTGGCCTGGAGAGCACTGTAGAAACACCCAAGGTTGTGTAGACATCTATCTTATCAAGACAAAGAGAGCTAGGTTAATTTTGAACTGATATTTTCCTTGGCTTCCAAGATTTTAAGGTTAGATCTAAACTCTTAGCAATTCTCAAAATCAGGAGTTAACTAAAAGTCACTAACAAACATAAACACAGAGAATATCTTTGAAACGTACCTGTTGTGGAAGTTACTCTCTCCTAATGTCTCATGTAAAGCACAGTAATATTTTACATGCTCATGGCTTTCCTGAACCACTCTTTGGAATATCTCTTTCTGAAAAAAAAAAAGACGATCAGTGTTTACCTATGATGGCAAATATGTATCCAGAGGTAAGATTGCGAAACTACCTTCTGTGATAGTTTAATATTACTGTTTTCCTAAACCCAAGGCTTTATTTACCTTGTGAGTTTGCAAATCTTGAAAAACATGTTTTGCTAAAAGATGAACCAATATGTACTTTGTGAAGAAGAAATGAGAAAGCAGGAATAATATTAAGTTTCCCGTGATATAAACCAACTCATTTGTGGGTTTACATGACATATTTTATATGCATAAGGTGAATCATTCTTCAAGTGGGATTCAAGATTCAGTCTTCAAGCCAGAAAGAGATCTTTGTTGTTGCTGCTGTTAGGTGCCCTCGAGTTGGTTCCGACCCATAGCAACCCTATGTATGACATAAGGCAATGCTATCCGGCTGCACCAGCCACACAATCGTTGCTATGTTTGAACCTATTGTTGCAGCAGCTGTGTCAATCCATCTTGTTGAGGGTCTTCCTCTTTTTCACTGACCCCTTACTTTACCAAGCATGATAGCCTGCTTCTGGGACTGGTCCCTCATGATAGCATGTCCAAAGTATGTGAGACTAAGTCTTGTCATCCTCGCTTCCAAGGAGCATTCTGGTTGTACTTCTTCAAGAGAAATTTGTTTGTTTTCATCTGGTAGTCCATGGTATATTCAATATTCTTGACCAACACTACAATTTCAAGGCATCAATCCTTCTGTCTTCCTTATTCATTGTCCAGCTTTTGCATGCATATGAGGCGATTGAAAATATCAAGGCTTAGGTCAGGCTCACCTTAGTCCTCAAAGTGACATCTTTGCTTTTTAACACTTTAAAGAGGTCTTTTGCAGCAGATTTGCCCAATGCAATATGTCATTTGATTTCCTGACTGCAGCTTCCATGGACATTGATTGTGGATCCAATATAATGAAATCCTTGACAACATCAATCTTTTCTCCATTAATCGTGATGCTCTTATTGGTCCAGTTGTGAGGATTTTTTTTTCTTTATGTTTGAGGTGTAATCCATACTGAAGGCTATAGTCTTTGATCTTCATCAGTAAGTGCTTCAAGTCCCCTTCACTTTCAGCAAGGAAGGTTGTGTCATCTGCATATTGCAGGCTGTTAATGAGTCTTCTACTAATCCTGATGCCACATTCTTCTTCACATAGTCCAGCTTCTCTGATTATTTGCTCAGCATACAGATTGAATAAGTATGGTTAAAGGATGCAACCCTGATAATCTTCATTGGTCAGTGTGTGTGTGTGTTGGTTATTTTTAATACATATTGCCTTTTTTCATAAGCAATACAGATATAGAGATATAGGTACAGGTATGGAAATATAGACAAGTATTAACAAGTCATGGTTTAATAGAAACACATACCAGTGGTGAACATAGTAAGCACTCTGCAAATAGACATTGAAATTAATCAAATAAATCTTTCAGAACAAAAGGAAAATACAAGAAATTTTTGAACCATGAAAATAAAATTCCATTGGGAAGATACCAGTGACCTTACAGGCTTAGTTCTTTTGTAGGAGAATTGGTTATCCAATTCAGTCCACCCGATTGTATCAGATTTGCAAATAGTTGACCCGGATTTAATAGCCCTGTTCTTACCACTTATGTAATGTTGGGCAAGTCACCTAAACCTTCTGAATCTCAGCACTCTCACCTGTAAGATACAGTTGATTATTGGCATTGTCTATTTTACCAGGCTGTCGTAAGGATCAAATAGGACACTCTTGTGAAGCTGCTTTGTAAAGTCTGAAACTCCATGCTCCTGTAAGATGTTGTTATCATCATGAGTATTTTGGAGGCCTTCTGTGATGGTAGGAGAAGGTGCTTACTATAGAAGAGTAAGTGATACTTATCCTTCTCTCTGGGAGCAGACAGATGCTAGGTGTACCTGTTTGAACCTTGACAGGGTAAGAGATGCCACTTTGCATCTCCCCAATCCTCTGTAAGTAGATAGGTCATTGATTAAAATAACAAGCCAGAACCATCCTGGCTCAGGGAAAACTATGGACGCCTGAACTTCTGACCAGAGGTTTGTGAGGCCACCTGCTTTTTCATGTCAAATACACAGCAGACATTACTACCTCTGAACAGGATGATTTTTGGAATGAGATAAAGGCAGTTTCCAGGCCTGCTTGGTGAAACCAGTAGACCTTTTCACACTCTAATAGGCTGCGCTTTCATGTTACCAGCCATGGTGTTGAGCAAGCATCTATAGTCCCTTCAAAGAGGATATTACACAGAGAAGGTCTTAGGAAGCACAGAATCTACCAAGTAGCGTCTCTCCCAGAGAGTTACTGAGGTTTGATGATGTGGCGTTTGGTTTAGATGGATATCATGTTTCTCGTCTAGTACTTGCAGTTAGCAAGAACATGAATAATCATCTTACAAAAGCATGGTACTACTCAAGGCACTGCAATTTTTCCTGTTTTTAGTTACGTATCTGTAACAGCTTAAAAAAAAAAAAAGAAAGAAAGTAAGACATTTACCCCATGGCTATAGCATTCCAGCGGGTTTTGTAATGTGCAGCATTTTCCCAATAAATTTTGATACACTGCATCCACTCTTAAAATCACCGGAACTGCCAATTTTGGATGTCTTCTTGAATATTCATAAAGAAACCTGTATCATATGAAACATATTAGAAAGTAAACAGTAAAATTCAGAGGCCACAGGTTTTCTTTCCGAAGCCAATTATGACTCTGAAATGTATCCAATATTTTAATTTGACCATTTGATCATTATGAAAACCTCAGGGGGTAGGCAGAAAGGTTTTGTTGCCTCTGTTTTGAGATAAGGAAACCAAATCACTGGCATTAAGTAATTTTCCCAAAGTCACGTAGTACTGAGTGGCAGATCCAGAACTTGAACCTAAAATATCCTGATTAGCTGGTTGTTTCTGGCCCAAGGTCTCGACTGACTTTTAGTGGAAATTAATTTCAGGGTTTTTATTGAGAATACATTTCCTCAATGATCTTGGAGGTGAAATTTTATAAATATTACAGTTTTTGTGTATATGTATTTTTTTAAGTGCTGGCTAATATTGCATCACCAACCTCTCCCCTTTTCCAAACAAGCCATCATGGTGAGTGATCCATGCATAATCTAGACATTGTTCTGGGTTGCAAGAAAGAGAAATTTAGACTCTAGTATATTTTCAAAGGAATCATAGAATCACAGAAGGGGCCTTTGAGGTTATTTTCATCAATCACCACAGTTTACAACTGGAACACAAAGATCCGAAGCAATGGAGTAACTTACTTGACTTACACTCCAAAGCTTATGTGATAAAGATGGGACTGGTCTCCAACTCCTTGTCCAATATGCTTTCTGCTAGTAAGATGTGCCTGTCAACTTCTTTTTCAGTACCAAATGCAAGTTTAAGAATTTGTAAAAAGTGGGTTTATATAATGGCATCTACTATTGTAAGTCAGTATCACACATAATTTCAGAAACATAACTAGTGTTATTCTCCAAAGAACTTCGAGGGAAATGCAAATTCTTATAAGATGTTGAAATTTAGCTGTTCCCAATAATTCTTCACAAAGTGAATTTGAAAATATTTCAATCACATAGCAACATTGTCTTAATATTATATGCTGAAATCAATTTGCCTTACATACAAATTGATATGCACTTCTGAACGGACATCAGAAATGTTCATAGTCCATCTCTCTAAACTTCAAATGCCACACCATGTGTTTGGTAAAAACTAGTTGCTGTTGAGTTGACTCTAATTTATGTCAACTTCATGTGTGTCAGAGTAGAGCTGTACTCCATAGAGTTTTCAATGGCTGATTTTTTGGAAGTAAATTACCAGGACTTTCTTCCAAGGAACTTCTGGATGGATTCGAGCCACCGACCTTTCAGTTAGTAGTAGAGCACATTAACAGTTTATACCACCAGGGAATCCTATAGGTTTGATTGTTGATGTTGTTGTTGTTAGATGCTGTCAAGTTGGTTCTGACTCATAGCGACTCTATGTACAACAGAACGAAACACTGGCCGGTCCTGCACCGCCCTCACAATCATTGCTATGTTTGAGCCCATCATTGCAGCCATTGTGTCAATCCATCTCGTAAAGGGTCTTCTTCTTTTTCACTGACCCTCTACTTTACCAAGCATGATGTCCTTCTCCAAGGACTGGTCCTTTTTGATAGCATGTCCAAAGTATGTGAGACGAAGTCTCGCCATCCGCACTTCCAAGGCTGTACTTCTTCAAGACAGATTTGTTTGTTCTTCTGGCAGTCCATGGTATATTCAGGATTCTTTGTCAACACCATAATTCAAATGCATCAATTCTTTTTCGGTCTTCTTATTCATTGTCCAGCTTTTGTATGCATATGAGGCAATTGAAAATACCATGGCTTGGGTCAGGTGCACCTTAGTCCTCAAAGTGATATCTTTGTTTTTTAACACTTTAAAGAGGTCTTTTGCAGCAGATTTGCCCAATGCAATATGTGGTTTGATTTCTTCCATGGGTGTTGATTGTCAATCCAAGTAAAATGAAATCCTTGACAACTTCAACAGTTTCTCTGTTTATCATGATGTTGCTTATTGGCCCAGTTGTGGGGATTTTTGTTTTCCTTATGTTAAGGTGTAATCTATACCGAAGGCTATAGTCTTTGATCTTCATCAGTAAGTGCCTCATGTCCAATAGGTTTAGTAGTAGGTATTAAATTGAATAAGGAAGACAGAAGAAGAATTGATGCATTTGAATTGTGATGTTGGCGAACAATACTGAATATACCATGGACTGCCAGAAGAATGAACAAATCTGTCTTGGAAGAAGCAGAGCCAGAATGTTCCTTTTAGAAGTGAGGATGGTGAGATTTCATATCATGTACTTTGGACATGTTATCAGGAGGGACCAGTCCCTGGAGAAGAGGACATCAGGCTTAGTAAAGTAGAGGGTCAGGCAAAAGAGAGGAAGACCCTCAACGAGATGAATTGACACAGTGGCTGCAACAATAGGCTCAAGCTAAACAATTGTGAGGATGGCGCAGAATCAGGCAGTGTTTTATTCTGTTGTGCATAGGATCAATATGAGTTGGAACTGACTCAACGGCACCTAACAACAACAGCAACATTAAATTGATTAGAATAGAAAAGCTGACCAGATGCCAATCCTAAGCTCTTGCTCATCTCTAAGTGCCTTAAAACAAAATTTGTTAATACTTGGTCCTCTCTCTGTTCTTTAAAATTCCTACAGTAGTTGTTAACATTTAAAAAATCAACTAACTTCACTTAAACCACAACAATAAAAAAATAAAAATAAAAAATCAAGAGATTTCCAGCTTCTCTCAAGGCCTGCATTCACATATGGCAACAATCAGCTGGAGGTGCCAGCTTTGGACTTCACAGAGCATAACCTCTTGGCCACAGTTCTCAGTCAATCATTTGTGTCATTGTTGGCACCTGTCATCATTTAAGTTCGCAATCCCTCCCAAAGAATTCATAAATGCAATATTCATTACTAAGATTTTATGAAAAGCTATATTACTCTTGTAGAAAGTCGTCTTGCTTGTCAGTGAATTGTTTGCATACAAATCTGTCTTCGGTAAACCTGCTGAGTGGCAGGGATGAGAGGTCAGGTTTGTCATCATTTTCTGAGGTGATAATGCATTCCCCTCGAAATGGCTCTGGCTGCTCACAGCACTTAGTAATTCTGCTGGGTAAGATAGCCTGTTTAGAGCAGGTATAGTTCATAAGCTGGCTCTAGAAAACATAAAGTGGAGCAGTTATTTTTAACTGTTTCACTCTGAACGTATTTATTTTTATTAGCAGGAGAAAACCAGAGAAAGAATTTAGTACCTAGATTGTTTTATCTGTGGCATACTGGGAGATTAAAAAGGTCATTTATAGTGACTCACTCGAATGAGGAAAAGTTTTCCATTTGATCTTACCAAGTGTCACAAGCTCTTTTAACATCTTTTACAGAACATAAGGGAAAACAGATTGTTATTGTTTCCCTGTTTACCTCAACAAAATATAAGTGAAGGGTTTTATTGTGTTGCTATTGTTATTGTTTTGGACTCCCAGTTCAGGAAGCATTTTGTCTCTGAATCATATCACAATTTGTTCACTTACTATACACGATACATCTCCGCACACACATATACATATTTATTTATACACACTTACACACAAATAAATATGTGTGTGTGTGTGAATAAACCAGTCTCTGTACTTAAGGAACTCACAATCTAGTTGGAGAGTCAAATATTTAAAGAAAAAATAAAAATGAGGAACTCACAATCTAATTGGAGAGTCAAATAACTAAAGGAATAATGATAATAATAATGCATCATAATAGAAGCTTTAACACAAGTGCACACGTGATGCTTAGGGAGAAGAAGATATTGTCCGGCCAGGATGGAGGTCAGAGTGAAGATCCTGAAAGAGCTGGGTCTGGAAAGACAAGTAGAAGTAAGTTGTGAGCAGATGAGTAGGAAAGGCATTCTAGAATCAGTTTTTATATATGAAGAATCTTAGAGGTGAGAGAGCATGACATATTTGGAAACGTTATATAGCGGCATATTTGGAGGATTTTGAGAAAAATTAGACAACAGATGACGAGGTTAAGAACCAAAGCAGTCACTGGGTACACTTAAGCACCACTGAGACACAGAATTAACAAGATTTTAATAAATTATAATAAGGTTAGGGGTAAGGGGGAGTGAGAAAGAAGAATCTAGGATGATATGGGGGACTGGGTCAATGGTACCACATTTTACTGAAATTGATATTCAAGAGAAAGAATAGATTTGGGGAGGGCAACTGGAGAGAGAAGCCAAGGAGCTCATTGTCAAAATACAGAGTTTAAGATGATTTTGAGGCCTCTGAGGAATCCTGGTGGTGCAGCGGTTAAGTGCTGGGCTGCTAACCGAAATGTTGCTGGTTCAAACCCTCCAGCGGCTCCACGAGAGAAAGATGTGGCAATTACTTCTGTAATACGCCTTGTAAACCCTGTGGGGCAGTTCTACTTTGTCCTATAGGGTCGCCATGACTCGAAATCGACCCCACGGCAATGGGATGAGACACCTATATGGGGATTTCCTGTAAGCATTTAGGGGTATAGATTAAGGGCTCAGGAAAGAAGAGTGGGCTAGAAGTCTAGATCTGAGAGTGGTCAATTGTAGCTACATTACGGGGTCAGGATGAAATTGATAAGGGAGAAAGTGTACATTAATTAAGCAAGTAGCACACTCTCAGGGGCTTATCAAATCAGTTTATTTCTCTCAATAAAGTCCTACTGGAGAGGGGAGGGGTTATCTCCTCCAGGCAATAGTTCTGCGAAATGGCCTGACAGGTTCTTTCATCTTTACTCTTTGGCTTTCAATATTGCCCTCAGCATTAAAATCTAGCCAGGAACTGAGGATGTTGGAGGAAATCCCAGGAGTGTTTTAGGGGCCAGGCCTAGAAATGGCATAAATCACTTCCAGGCACACTCCATTAGGCTGTTGTGAGACAGGCAGGGAAATTCAGTCCCCGACCCAGCAACTGTTCTGCACTGTGGTAAGGGAACCTAAATCCTTGATGGGGGCTAGCCATCTCTGGTAGCATGTGTAAAGTAAGAAAGGAAAAGAACCAAGCACAGAACTGTAGGGAAAACCAATTTTTCAAGGGCAGTTGGAGGACAAGGAGCTCACGATGAAACTGAGACTAGAAAGCCAGGATGTGGGAAGGAGACAGGAACAGAGCAGTGTCTGGAGCGCCAAAAAAGTACAAACTCCTAATGAGGAGATATTGGTGTAAAATATCTCAAATTTCAAATGATACTTGGGGTAAAGAATGCATTGAAATTGCCTTTTTGGGGCCTCATTGGCAGCTTCACCAATAGCAGCTTCAGTGGTGAGGCCCATGCCGGGTAACTGTCAGCGAGAAGCAAACAGGAGGTTAAGGAAATAGGGACAATTCATACTAATTGCTCTTTTAGAAGGTTTGACAGGAAAGAGAGAGAACAATTTGGGCTGTAGCGGAGAGGGCACCTAGGAACATAGGGTACACACACAAGCACACACACACAAATACAAACTAGAAGACTTAGACTTGATATGTTTCTATTCTGAAGGGAAACAGCCAGTAGAAAAAATTGAAAATACAGGAGAGAAGGTGAAAATTGACAAAAGAAACTGAGGATACAGGCATTCCAAGAAGACAAAAAAATTCTCCCCCCATCTATTATCTTCTAGACAGCACCTTCGCAGTCATCATTGGAAAAATAAATTAGTGCAGTGGTTGGCAGATGTCCTGCGCTCTAATCTTATCTCTGCCACTTTCTAGCAGTGTGACTTCCATTAAAAACAGAGCCTGGCACACAGTAAGTGCTTAAAAGTGTTTGATAAATAAAGTGTTCAGAATTACTGCTTGGCACACAGAGAGATTTCAAAAATGTTAGTATCATAGTAATTATTACACAACCATAGAATGTTGTTCCTATAATGCCTTGAAGTCAGAAAACAGAGAACCTTACCACATAAAATTAAACTATGTTAAGTGAGTGATACAATTAACTGTTAAACTGTATTAGTGGTTACAAGCTCAGGCTGCTAACCAAAAGGTGGACAGTTTGAATTCACCAGCCGCTCCTTGGAAACCCTATGGGGCAGTTCTGTTCTGTCCTATAGGGTCGCTATGAGTTGGAATCGACTGGATGACAATGGTTTTTTTTAGTATTAAGAATTAATATCCATTATAACATATTTGCTTTGTGAGTTGGTGTGATGTTTTGAAGCAGTCTGGTAAAGTATAATTAGCACTGATAAAAACAGACAATTTTCTAAGACACACAACTCAAATGCATGCAATCCATTACGCCCTTCCTTAAAGCATTATGAGAAATTCTCTAATCAAAAGAGAAGTAAATCGGTATAATAAAATAAACAGTGGAAAATATAAAATAAATGATAGTTAAGTAATTACTATTAACAAAATTATTTTAAAAGAATGACTATAAATAAATTAAGAAAACAACTGGGATAAAAGCAATCAAACAAATCTGAGGAGACAATAAAATTAAGAGTGAAACTCAGTAGGACTGATAAATAAGTTCAAGAACTTTGTATTGGAAAAGTTTATTTAGTAAATTAGATAATACCTTGGCAAGGCTAAATAATTACAAGAGAAATGAAATCCATGAGAAAAAAAGAGGTGAAATTACATAATTGGTGATGTTTTTAATTATCAAATGCTATTATATATAACTCTATATTCCTAAATGAAAAAATACTGATGAAGAGGCTTTTTAAGAAAATATATATTATCAAAACTGACAGACAAAGTAAACCATCACAATACACCACTAACAAGAAATATCAGACTAATATCCACCTCCATTCCCCTTCATCCCTCACCCCAAAACAGGTACTGAATCCTTACAGTTTCATGGGCGATTCTTTCAAACTTTCAAAAAACAGATAATTCTTACTATTATTTACATTATTTCAGAGACTTGAAAAGCAAAATAAGTTCTAATTTATTTATTCATTTGTTGGAAATTAGCATAGCTGATACCAAAACCTGACAAAGAATGTGCCAAAAAATAAAATTATAGACCATTCTCACATCTAAACATAAATGCAAATTTTTAAATTGTATATATATATATATATATATATGTGTGTGTGTGTGTGTGTATCAATCATGTCTAGAGATATAGTAAAATGGAATTGACTTGAGGAATATAAAGTTGGAAAATTAAGAACACTTTGAGGGACAGAGTAGCAGTGGATGGGGTCTAGGGACCATGGTCTTGGGGGACATCTAGGTCAATTGGCATAACAAAGCTTATTAAGAAAATGTTCTGCATCCCACTTTGGTGAGTGGCATCTGGGGTCTTAAAATGCTTGTGAGCGGCCATTTAAGACACATCAATTGGTCCCAACTCACTTGGAGAAAAGGAGAATGAAGAACACCAAAGACACAATGAAAATATTAGCCCAAGAGAAAAAAGGGCCACATAAACCAGCAACTTCATCAGCCTGAGACCAGAAGAACTAGACGGTGCCCAGCCAGCACCAATGACTGCCCTAACAAGGAACACAACAGAGAGTCCCTGACAGAGCAGAAGAAAACTGTGGAGCAGAACTTAAATTCCCATAAAAAGACCAGACTTAATGGTCTGACTGAGACTGGAGGAACCCTCGAAACCATGGCCCCCAGACACTCTGTCAACCCAGAACTAAAACCATTCCTGAAGCTCACACTTCAGACAAAGATTAGACTGGACTATAAAACATAAAATAATACTCATGAAGAGGGTGCTTCTTAGTTCAAGCAGATACACAAGACCAAACTGGCGGCTCCTGTCCAGAGGCAGAATGAGAAGGCAGGAAGGGACAGGCGCTGGTTGAATGGACACAGGAAAACCAAGTGGAAAGGGGGAGTGTGCTGTCACATTATAGAGATTGCAAATGGTGTCATATAACAATATGTGTATAAATTTTTGTATGGGAAATTAACTTGAGCTGTAAACTTTCACCTAAAGCACAGTAAAAAAAAATAATAAATCTTTTAATATAATTTGCCAATGAATAAGTCAAAAGATAGAAATGAAAAATGCTCATCCTAAAATGACAAAAAAAATTATGTTTGGAATCCATTCTAATTAAAAACAAAACAAAAACACCTCTAAAATAACATTAGAAATCTGTTAGCACATAAACAATATCTTTGTCAAACCAATAACTCTAAATCTGTTCCCATTATAGGCTGGACTAAGACAAGAATGCCAGAACAACCTGCAGTTGTTTAACATTGTGAAGACTAGTCAATACAATTAAATAACGTAGGTTATTCTGGCATTCCTGTTGTAGTCCAGATTACAGTGGGAGCAGTTTTGGAGTTTCTGGTTTGGCATAAGTATTGTTACTATGCTGCAGGATCTTAGAGATTTTGTTTAAGTAAAGTGGATTCCATGAATCCTCAAAGATCCTTGTACTTTTTCCTCAATTTTACCTAATCTTCATGCAAATAGGATTCTGACAACCTGTCCCGAAGAGCTAGCACTCCTTCGAAGAATGCAGCATAGTATTCCCTCCAGCACCATCTGAGATTCTTGGCTTGCAAAAACAGCAAACCAAGGAGCAACTTTAAATTGTCCAACTGGAGGATGGGATTGGCAGTGGTGGCTGCCCCTTTACTCAGTGATGGCGCTGAAAGCGACACTGAAGTGGCAACTCAAATAGCTACCAAGGAAAAGCTATGCTTGAATCATAACTCTTTGTGCCAGAGAAGGAGAGATTTTAGGACTTGGAATTCTAGGAATTCTGTTGAGTGCTCTAGTCAATGATTTTGCATTTTAATTACTATTGCTACCCACATCCCTTAATCTGTTGTGTAATAGGACTAAAATTGTCGGGTTTGGGTTTTTTGCCCATAGAGTCAGCGGTCTGACATGAAATGGGGATATTAGTTTTAGTTTGTTTCTGCTTTTCTTTTTAAATCATGATGAAAAGTATTCAATTTTCAATTTGCAGAATGAATGGATACATAACTTATAACTTGTGACTTAACTAAAGCCTTTTCAGATTTTTGATAGTTACTATGTTTTCCCTCTTTGGATTTGGGGACTTTATATTTAAATGCGGGGCAGGTGAGTTTCATGCTGTCCCTGCCCCTACTCCCCATGTTCCCTGATACTAGGCATTTGTCTTTGATCACTTCCACTTCTTCTCAGGCTGATGTGGCCTGGGCATGTCAGTTGCTATTCTTGAGATTCTGCAAAAGACTTAAAGATGAATGAAATAAAGTGTTAATTCAGAAGGAAACTAGAAGCCAGCTCTAAAAATTCACAGAATAGTGGAATAATCTGAAGGACAGGGAAGGGAGGGAGGGAAGGAAGGAAAAATGGGAAGAAGAGAGGAAAGCAAGAAGGAGGGAAGAAGGGGGAAACTGATGCATGAGTTGGGAAGAGAGGGAGGGTAAACAATATTCTACAAGTAATATTGAGAAATGACACTTACTTTTTTAAATTTATTATACTACTGCCGCCTTTATTTAAGAAATATACATTTGTAAAGGCTGAAATGAGTTTTAAGAAAAAAGAGAATCTTACCCTGCCAAACACACATTCTACTGTATTTCCTTCACAACAGGTCTCATGCAAATTTTTAATATCCACGGTCAGTTTGGCAATTTCAGAAAAGTTAGCTTTAAGTTCTTTTTTAGTCAGCAGAACTAATTCCCTGGAAAGAAAAATAAATAAATTCATTTTCCAAGTAGTTCAAATTCAATTCTTCTCAAAATTAGCTCTAGTTTCAAAAGAATAGAAATACATTTTCAAATGTGAAATGTATTATAAATGCATTCTATTTCTTCAAAAATAGTACCCAGAGCCACACAAAGATCAAAGTCACAAAGCAAGCATAATTCAATTCATAATCATGCAAAATATGGTCATTTTCATAATTTAAATTATTCCTTGAAGAAGTTGAGTTGCTTAGATAGGTAAGGAAATGTAAGAGTTTATGTTCCAGTCTCCAGATTTCTTGCTGACTAATCTTGGGAATTTATCTGACCTGACTTTCCTAGGTAAAACTATTCCTTATAAAGACAGAAATTATATAATAGACTTTGGTCTCCCCTGGCTCTGTTGATACCTGATCAACATCCCTGAACTCTTCCTGAAAATAGGGAGAATGGGCCTGCCCTGTGAGGAAAACTGAGCTCCAGACAGCCCAATCTTGTCCTAATTTGGGAAAACCAAAAACCAAAACCAAACCTGTTGCCGGCAAGTCGATTCCGACTCATAGCGACCCTATAGGACAGCGTAGAACTGCCCCATAGGGTTTCCCAGGAGCCACTGGTGGATTTGAACTGCCAACCTTTTTGGTTAGCAGCTATAGCTCCCCATAGCTTTTAACCATTGCACCACCAGGGCTCCAAAATTGGGAAAGAAGGTAATATAAGTAAGACACCTATCTTCAGAGGTCAACTTAGACAGAAACATAATCTAGACCAAGAAATAGGCACACTGATTAACATCGGATTCTACTCCTACCCCACACTCCTCCATTTCCACCCAAAAAAAAATCACTTATTTTTTCTGTTCTACATGGTGTTGGAGCTAATATATTTTCTATCTTCCACGATAAAAAAATATTTTTGTCCTTTACGCATTAGCATGAAGAACAATCCAGTAAGTGCCTGCATCTGAATGTCCAGATACTTCTCTGCACTGGGGAAGAGCCTAAGGGATTTGAGGGGTGGCCAAAATTGAGGTAAGAGATAATGGAGGAATTGAGGATTATGCGTTTTCATCTACAGTCCTACATTCCCGATTCACCAGGTAAACAGTACTGTTGTTGTTAGGTGCTGCAGCATTTTTGTTGTTGTTAGATGCCATCAAGTCGGTTCCGACTCATAGTAACTCTACAGGACAGAGTAGAACTGCCCCATAGAGTTTCCAAGAAGCAGCTGGTGGATTTGAACCGCTGACCTTTTGGTTAGCAGCCAAGCTCATAACCACTATGCCACCAGGGCTCCGTAAACAGCATAGGTGTAGAGAATGGGGCCACGTTTGTATCAGGGCTTCAAACAGGTTCATTTCAGTTCAAACCCCCACTGAGAATTTGGATTTCCATCCCAGATGTACTGAATCAGAACCTACATTTTAACAAGATCTCCAAGTGATTGTGATGTAAAACTTCTTAGAAATGCAAATTCTCAGCAGACAATTGTTAGAAACATAAATTATCAGCAAGTGTTCCAACTGAAATGAACCCCTTAGAATCCCTGGTGTGTATGAAGAGGCATTATTAAATGAAGGATAAATGGTTTTCAAATGGGTTTAATCAAAAGATGTGAACCCACAGCAATAAAAGTCACAAGTCTGAAAAGGTAACTTACACTGCTTTTGCTACTCTGTGATTGAATTTAGTCCCAATTTCACATAAATGATGATGCCTCAAAGATATTTCTCTGGCATATTTTCTGATGGGTTCTAGCTGTAATCAGAAAAAAAAATCATCAAAGAAATATGGTAGTAACAGAAAAAGTTAATCTCATTTCTTACGGTAGAGGAGAGAAAAGTAAAAATTATATATCTCCTCAATATTAGATGGTCTCTTATTGATTTGTTTAAGAGGGGCCAAGATGCCAAAGCATAACATGGTGGTTTTTGTAAAATTGTATCTCACTTCTCTAGAGATCACTGTTCCAGAACCTCAAACCTTTGGACTATACAGGAGAACGAGAAAGTGAGCAAACAAAAGTGCGAAGAGTCACCAGAATACGTTGTAGTGATATCTTTTGTTTTTATTAAGCTGGCCAACCATGTCACCTTGGACGTGTTTCATATTGCTTATCTAAAATATATGCTCTAATACATACAATGGAATATTACGCAACCATAAAGAACAATAATGAGTCTGCGAAACATATTATAACATGAATGGGCCTGGAGGACATAATGCTAAGTAAAATAAGTCAAGCACGTAAGGACAAATATTATACGATCCCTCTTTTATAAGAAGACAAGCATAGACATATATAAAGAAACTAATGTTCAATGGTGGTTACCAGAGGGAGGAGGGAAGGAAGGGGGAAACATGCTTTAGATCATAAATACTTGTTATTTTTGGTGATGGGAAAAGTAGCACCAAATATGGGTACAGGAAGCATAGCATGACCAAAGAAATGATGCTGTTGAGAAGCACTCATGAGAAAAGGATGCCTGTACCAAAAAATTTGACATATATAAGAAGGCAACAAATCCAACAAAGTACAAAAAACGAGTCTAGGATCACATAAGAATGAGTCTAGGCATATACGTATACAGGTAGGTACAGGTGTAGACTTACGTGAGAACAAATAGACTTATCTACATGTACGTGTAAATACAGATATGTATAGGCAGACACATATACTCATTTAAGGCACAACTACAGATACTCCTCAGACACAACCAAACACCTTCTGAGATCAGTTTTCTGGGTTTGAAGGCTTAGGACCATAGTCTCATGGGACAACTCAGTCAATTGGCCTAACATAGCTCACAAAGATCATGTTCTGCATCCTAGTCAAATGAGTAGCACCTGGGGTCTTAAAAGCTTGCCAGTGGCCATCTAAGATACAGTTATTGGTCTCTACTCATCAGGAGCAAAAGAGTAAAAGGTAACAAAAATCTCAGAAAAGAAATAAGTACACAAGACTGATAGCCTACATGAGCCACAACCTCAACTATCCTGAGACCAGAACAACTAGATAGTGTCAGGCTACCACCACTGACCGATCCATCAGGGAACACAATAGATGATCCTGATTAGAATTGGAGAAAAAGACAGAATAAAACTAAAATTCTTAAAAATGGCCACACTAACTGGATCTCCTGAGGCCAGAGGACTTCCTGAGACTATCGCCCGGAGACGCTCTTTAAACCTTGAACCGAAACTGACCCCTGAGATCACCTTCTAACAGAAAAGCAGGGTGACACACAAAATAAAGGATATTACCTGTTAGATCGGACCTCTACTAAAAGAAACACCTGTATGAGTCCAAAAGGTCAACATTTAATTCACAGCAAAGATGAGAAATAAAGGGGGCAGGGAAACTAGAGTACTGGAAATGGAACAACCAGAACACAATTAATGAGAATGTTGACACAATGTGTAAAATGTAACCAATGTCTTCATCAATTTGTGTAGAAATTGCTAAAAGAGAACTTAACTTGCAGTGTAAACTTTCAACAAAACCACAATACAATGTTATTAAAATAAATAACAAGAGAAATAAAAATATATATGCTCCAATTTTGCAACATATATTAACAAAACTCCTTCCCCCCAAAAATGTTCATAGACTTTAACACAGAATTTCCACTTTTGAAACTCTACTAAACAAATAAAAACACGATTTTGCAAAAAGGAGTTCATGCGTATTTTATTGTGACAGTAAAATTTTAGAGACAAATAAAATGGTACAACAGCAGGGTGGTGGTTAAGTAAATAATAGCACATTATTTTTGACATGGTTTATACTTTTAAAGAAAAATAGGTATATTTAAATCTTTAATCAAAAGTATTATTCAGTGTTATCACAACCATATGCAAAATAAAATTTGCACATAGAAAATAAATATAAAGAAATATAACAAAATTGGACTGTATGGTAAGAATATAAGTAAACTTAAAATTTCAGAACAGCTCTATGTTTTCATTTAAAACATTACATTGACCAAATGTAATTTTTACAATGGGTTACTGTACCTTATAGTGCTATTTTTAAGAACAAACAATATTCAAACCACAAAACTGGCATAATCATCATTATTATTAATATTATTACCTTTATTTTATTGTCTCATTTAAAATCAAATAAAAATTAGCTTATACCCTTCTTCATAAGAGAGCCTGTCATGGATTAAATTGTGTCCCCCAAAAACATGTGCTGTAAATCCTAACTCCTATACTGTGGATGTAATGCATTTGGGATCAGGATTTTCTTTGTTACGTTAATGAGGCCATATCTGTGTAGGGTGTGTTTTAAACAATCACCTTTGAGATATAAAGTGAGCAGATTAGGCACAGAGAAGCAAGCAGAGATGGGGAAGATAGATGCCATGTCAGGTGAAGATCACCAAGGACACGAGGAACAGAAGCTGAAAAGAGACAAGGGCCTTCCCCCAGAGCCAACAGAGAAAGAATGCTTTCCTCTAGAGCCAGTGCCCTGAATTCAGACTTCTAGCCTAATTGTGCAAAAATGCACTTCTGTTGGTTAAAGCCACTCACTTGTGGTATTTCTCTTACAGCAGCACTAGATAACTAAGAGTCTCTGAGGCCTTAACTCATACACTACATTCTCCTATCATAGACAGATTTTTTACACAATTTATTATCTAATTTCTCCAAAGAAGGAGCCAGAGCTGCTGCAGATATCCTGGCAGCAGCAAGAAATGACCCGTGAACATTCCAAATGTGAGGGAAAGAAGAAAGAGCTCCTAACCGACTTAAAAACACTGCAGCAGATTAGGAACAAACAGCCTATATGTATCTAATGGCCCCTGGAGGCACCTTTGAATACAGCACAGTTTGTCGAGCTGACACCATATTGTCAAGAAACTTGATGTTAGGTGCCATCTAGTCAACTCATAGTGACTCTATGTACAACAGAACAAAACACTGCCCAGTCCTGTGCCATCCTCACAATCGTTGCTATGGTTGAGCCCATTGTTGCAGCCTAAAAAGCACAAAATCTGCTTAAAATTATAAGTGTATGTCATACATTTAAGAAAATATTCCACTGAAAAGGGTTAAGATTAAGACAGTGTTGTAAATTGTTAGTAAGCCCAAGTTACCTGAAAAACTCCCCTCTGTGGAATAGCTTCTTCAGAAATGCCAAGTAATGAGATACAGTTTATGCATGATCACTGGCTTTTAGATTTTAATTAATATAAAATCAGGAAGAAAAAAAAAAATTCTGCTTGAGAGTTCAGAATTAACTTCTGAATGAATTGGAGTTCACCAGGGGAGAGGGAGGTAAGAACTCATACGTTTGTTGTTGTTGTGTACCGTCAACTCAGCAGCCCCATAGGACAGGGTAGAACTGCCTCAGAGGGTTTCTTAGTCTGTAGTCTTTGTGAGAGCAGATCACCAGGTCTTTTCTCCTGCTGATGGCTGGTGGGTGCCAACCAACCACCTTTCAGTTAGCAGCCAAGCGCTTAACGGTTGCACCACCAAGGCTACTTACAGATATATAAAAATAGCTTTAATGATAATAGCTACCATTTATGGTGTACTTGGCATATGCCAGGAACTCTAGATACCTGATTTCATTTCTTACACAAAATGGACAATGAGGAGCTCAACAGGAGAAATAGGTGAAATTCTCATGGGGTTTAGAAGAAGATAAAATAATTTCTCACTGAGGAAATCAAAGAAAACAACAAGGAAAAAGAAGTATTTGCCTTTAGCCTTGAGAAATTCATCAGAATAATTATCAAACTACCACTCATTTTCAGCACGACCTTTGGAAAATCTATCTGGTTGCCTCCTCCAGTAAAGACAGTTATTTTATGCTGATATTTTGAACCTTTAATAAGCATTGCACAAAAAGTACTTTAATCATGAAACTAATCACGGATTTACATCTCTCCAATGAAGGAGAAAAGGCCACATGGGTAAAATTAAGTGTGGCAGATTGCATTTTCCAAAGTTGGCTACAACAATATCTCCCATCCTATGCTCTTCTTCCAATGTGACTTTGACAATCCTCCCACCAAGAAGTGGGGTTTATATTACCTTCCCCTTCAAACTGGGTGAGGTTTCAAGGTGTTTTAACCAATCCAATATGTCAGAAGTGACTCTATATAACTTCCAAGGCTAGATCATAAAAGACCTTGCAACTTCCACTTAGCCCACTAGAATATTTGTTCTTGAAGACTTCAGCCATATGTAAGCAGTCCAGCTGCCCTGAGGCAACCATATTGTGAGGAAGCCCAAACTAGCCAAGCCAGATAGACCACATGGAGAGGTGATGAAATATGAGAAGAGAAAGATGCCAAACTAGTCCCAGATGCTCCAGCCACCCAGTGTCCCACATATCGCCATTGTCTCACTGGAACCATATGAAAGACTATGAGAAAGAACTGCTCAGATGGGCCCTTCCTGAATTTCAGACCCGTACACATCATGAGAGATAATAAAGCCATTGTAGTTCTTATTTTAAGCCACTATATTTTGGGGCATTTTGTTATGCAGCAATAGTAATTGGAATATTAAATATTTATTCCACACTCATCCATCAGTTTTTCGTACCGTGGTGGCTTGTATGTTGCTGTGATGCTGGAAGCTATGCTACCAGTATTTCAAATACCAGTAGAGTCACCCATTGTGGACAGGTTTCAGCGGAGCCTCCAGACTAAGACATCTACTTCCAAAAAAAATTGGTCAGTGAAAACCTTATAAATAGCAGCAGAACATTATCTGATATAGTGCCGGAAGATGAATCCCTCAGGTTGGAAGGCACTCAGAATACAACTGGCGAAGAGCTGCTCCTCGAAGTAGATAACCAAAACCCAAACTCACTGCCGTGAAGTCGATGCTGACTCATAGTGACCCGGTAAGGCAGAGTAGAACCGCCAAATAGAGTTTCCAAGGCTGTAAATCTTTATGGAAGCCTACTGCCACATTTTACCCCTGCTGAGCAGCTGGTGGCACCAGGGCTCCTTTCTGTCAAAGTAGAGTCAACCTTAATGATGTGGATGGAGTCAAGCTTTCAGAATTTTCATTTGCTGATGTGGAATGACTCAAAATGAGAAGAAACAGCTGTAAACATCCATTAAAAATTGGAACATGGAATGTGCGAAGAAGAAATCTCCACCCAGAATCCAGAGAGTGGGGCTGACACCCAGAGTATGGAGGGTAGGGCCATTGCCTAAAGGGTCTCAGAGAACAGAGGATTATTTTCAAGCCTTGAGAGCTAATATAATGTGTTCTGCTGACTTGCTTGGTGCCTGTTATACCTTCTTTCCCTCCAAATCCTCCCATTTGTTATGGAAAGGTCTACCTTGTGCCTGTTCCACCATTGTACTTTGGAAGCAGAAAACTTCTATTCTAGATTTCACAGATGAAGAGGAATTTTGGGATTTGGGACTTGATTGAAGATTTTTGCTATGATATGATGGGGTTAATTTGTTCTACATGTGGCAAGGACATAAATTTTGGGGGACCAAGGGGTACAATGTTATGGATTGAATTGTGTCCCCCAAAAATGTATGTCAGATTGGCTAGGCCATGATTTCCAGTATTGTGTAATTGTCCACCATTTTGTGATCTGATGTGATTTTCCTATGTGTTGTAAATCCTACCACTACGATATTAATGTGGCAGGATTAGAGGCAGTTATGTTAATAAGGCAGGACTCAGTCTACAAGATTAGGTTGTATCTTGAGTCAATCTCTTTTGAGATATTAAAGAGAAAAGCAAGCAGAGAGACAGGGGACCTCACACCACAAAGAAAGTAATGTCAGGAGAAGAGTGTGTCCTTTGGACCTGGGGTCACTGGGCTAAGAAGCTCCAAGACCAGGGGACAATTGATGACAAGGACCTTCCTGGAGAGATGCCAGAGAGAGAAAGCCTTCTCCTGGAGCTGGCACCCTGAATTCAGACTTCTAGCCTACTAGACTGTGAGAGAATACATTTCTGTTTGTTAAAGCCATCCACTTGAGGTATTTCTGTCATAGCAGCACTAGATAAATAAGACATAAGGCTTCAGGAATTGATGGAATACTGACTGAGATGTTTCAACAAATGGATGCAACACTGGAAGCCCTCACTCATCTATGCAAGAAATTCAGAAGACAGCTACCTGGCCGACAGACTGGAAGAGATACATATTTGTGCCATTCCCAAGAAAGGTGATCCAACGGAATGCCGAAATTTTCAAATAATATCAATATCACACACAAGTAAAGTTTTGCTGAAGATAATTAAAAAACGGTAGCAGCAGTACATCAACAGGGAACTGCCAGAAAGTCAAGCCAGATTCAGAAGAGGGTATGGAACGAGGAATATCATTGCTGTTATCAGATGGATCTTGGCTGAAGGCAGAGAATATCAGAAAGATATTGACCTGTGTTTTATTGACTATGCAAAGGCATTCAACTGTGTGGATCAGGACAAATTATGGATAACATTGTGAAGAACAGGAATTCCAGAACACTTAATTGTGCTTATTAGGAACTTGTACATAGACCAAGAGGCAGTCATTTGAACCAAACAAGGGGATACTGCATGGTTCAAAATCAGTAAACGTGTGTGTCAGGGTTGTAATCTTTCACCACACCTATCCACTTGTATGCTGAGCAAATAATCCAGAAAGTTGGACTATATGAAGAAGAACGCAGCATCAGAATTGGAGGAAGACTCATTAAAAATCTGAGATATGCAGATGACACACCCTCGCTTGATGAAAGGAAAGAAGACTTGAAGCACTTACTGATGAAGATCAAAGACTGCAGCCTTCAGTAAGGATTACACCTCAAACATAAAGAAAACAAAATCCTCACAACTAGACCAACAGGCATCATCAGATAAATGGAGAAAATACTGAAGTTGTCAAGGATTTCATTTCACTTACATTCATAATCAACACCCATGGAAACTGAAGTCAAGAAATCAAATTACGTATTGCATTGGGCAAATCTGCTGCAAAAGATGTCTTTAAAGTATTAAAAAGCAAAGGTGTCACCTTGAGGACTAAGATGCACCTCACACAAGCCATGGTATTTTCAATTACTTCATGTGCATGTGAATGCTGGACAATGAATAAGGAAGACAGAAGAAGAAATGATGCCTTTGGATTATGGTGTTGGTGAAAAATATTGAATATACCATGCCAGAAGAAAGAACAAATCTGCCTTGGAAGAAGTACACCCAGAATGCTCCTTAGAAGTGTAGATACCTATGCCACCTAGCCACCTGTGACAGAAGCCCATAAATAGGAGGTGTCACCCAGTCCTTTCAACCAACAACATTAGGTGCTCATAGTCCAGCTGCAAAACCCACCCACCTACACGCTCTAGGGAACAGGAACACACCATCCTCCTGGACACTAGGGGGCGGCCGTCAGCCCCCTGCCTTGCTCAGAGTGTGTCCCCCTACTGCAGCCAGATGCCTGTGCCTACACCAATCACCCATGCCTGTCTAGGACTGTAGGTGAGAGCCTACACCACACACTTGGTGGCTATCTACCTGGGCACCTGAGCTGAATCCATCCAGGAGGAGTGGGTGGATTCCTGAGCTCACATACCTAGTAACAGATCGAACCACCTGGTGACAGGACATTAGAGCTTCAAATGTGACAATAATCTAATTATCTCATAGGAGCAGCCTATTTGGGCATATCAAAACAAAACAAGAAGCTAGGCCACAGTAAGCAAACATGAAATAAATAAATACAATAACTTACTGATGACTCAGAGACAACAGTCAACATCAAATCACACAAAGAGGTAATCCACGATGGCTTCAGCAAGCTCCCAAAATAAAAAATTGAGAAATTTTCCAGAGAAGGAAAATTTATTGGAATTACCAGAGGCAGAATACAAAAGATTAATATACAGAACTCTTCAAGAAATTAGGAAGGAAATTAAACAAAATGCAGAACATGCAATAGAGGAAATTAAAAAGATTAGAGAAGAGCATAATGACAAATTTAACAGGTTGCAAGAATCCATAGAGAGATAGCAATCAAAAATGCAGAATATTAACAATAAAATGTCAGAATTAGACAACTCAATAGAAAGTCATAGAAGCAGAATTGAGGCAATGGAAGTCATTAGTGAGATTGAACATAAAGCACTTGACACCAATTTATTTGAGGGAAAATCAGATAAAAAGATTTAACAAAATGAAGAAACCCTAAGAATTATGTGGGACTCTATCAAGAGGAATAATCTATGAGTGACTGGAGTACCAGAACAGGGCGAGGTGGGGGGATAACAGAGAATACAGAGAGAACTGTTGAAGATTTGTTGGTAGAAAATTTCCCTGATACAGTGAAAGATGACAAGATATCTATCAAAGATGCTCATCGAACCCCACATAAGGTAGATCCCAAAAGAAAGTCACCAAGACATATTTTAAAATCAAACTTACCAAAACCAAAGATAAAGAGAGAATTTTAAGAGCAGCTAGAGATAAACGAAAAGTCATCTACAAAGAAGAGTCAATAAGAACAAACTCAGACTACTCACCAGAAACCATGCAGGCAAGAAGGCAATGGGATGACATATATAAAGCCTTGAAGGAAAAAAACTGTCAGCCAAGAATTACATATCCAGCAAAACTGTCTCTCAAATATGATGCTGAAATTAGGGCATGTCCAGATAAACAGAAGTTTAGGTAATTTGCAAAAACCAAACTAAAATTAAAAGAAATACTAAAGGGAATCCTCCAGTTAGAAAATCAGTAACATCAGATACCAACCAAATAGAACACAGGACAGAGCAACCAGGTATTAACCGAGATAGGGAAGTCACAAAAATAAATCAAAGCTAAAACACTGAAAATAGGGAAACAGATGTCAATATATAAAAAATGACAACATTAAAACAAAAAAGAGGGACTTAAAAAATGTAGACATAGATTTTGCATGTGGGGAGGAAGGCAAGGCGATATAACAAAATAAAAGACTGGTATAAACTTAGAAAAACAGGGGTAAATATTAAGGTAACCACAAAGGAAACTAACAATCCTACAAGTCAAAATCAAAAACTAGAAACATATAAAGACTCAGCAAACACAAAATCAACAGCAATGAAAAAGATGAAAAGCAAATACATAAAGAAAAATGACTCAACACAGAAAATAAAGTGGAACAAAGAAACTGTGAACAGCACACAAAAAAAAGACACCAAAATGACAGCACTAAACTCATACCTATCAATAATTATGCTGAATGTAAATGGACCAAATGCAGCAATAAAGAGACAGAGAGTGGCAGATTGGATTAAAAAACTCAATCCATCTATATGCTGACTACAAGAGACACACCTTAGACTTAAAGACACAAACAAACTAAAACTCAAAGGATGGACAAAAAAATATATCAAGCAAACAACACTCAAAAAAGAGCAGGAGTGGCAATATTAATCTCTGGCAAAATAGACTTTAAAGTAAAATCCACCACAAAGGATAAGGAAGGACACTACATAATGATTAAAGGGTCAATACACCAGAATATAACAATAATAAAT
>NW_004444044.1:893760-917297 GCF_000243295.1 Trichechus manatus latirostris
AAACACAAAATAATAAATATTGGAGAGGTTGTGGAGAGACTGGAACACTTATACACTGTTGGTGGGAATGTAAAATGGTACAACCACTTTGGAAATTGATTTGGCGCTTCCTTTAAAAGCTAGAAATAGAAGTACCGTACGATCCAGCTATCCCGCTCCTTGGAATATATCCTAGAGAAATAAGAGCGTCACAGAATTAATATAGTCACACCCATGTTCATTGCAGCACTGTTTAAAATAGCAAAAAGATGGAAACAATCTAGCTGCCCATCAGCGGAAGAATGGATAAACAAATTATGGTATATCCACACAATGGAATACTACCCAACAATAAAGAACAACAATGAAGCCATGAAACATCTTATAACATGGAGGAAGATGGAGGTCATTATGCTGAGTGAATTTAGTCAGCCACAGAAGGACAAATATTATGTAAAGACCACTATTATAAGAACTGAAGAAAATGTTTAAACACAGAAGAAAACATTCTTTGATGGTTACGATGGTGGGGAGGGAGGGTGAGGGTTATTTACTAACTAAATAGTAGATAAGAATTATCTTGGGTGAAGGGAAGGACAGCACACCCTGTAGGAGAAGTCAGCACAACTGGACTAAACCAAAGCTAAGAAGTTTCCTGAATACAACCAAACAGTTTGAGGGACTAGCAGGGGTAGGGTTCTGGGGACCATGCTTTCAGGTGAGATCTAAGTCAGTTGGCATAACAAAGCTTATTAAGAAAATGTTCTGCATCCTACTTTGGTGAGTGGCGTCTGAGGTCTTAAAAGCTTGCAAGTGGCCATCTAAGATGCATCAATTGGTCCCAACCACATGGAGTAAAGGAGAATGAAGAACACCAAAGACACAAGGAAAGTAGTAGCCCAAGAGACAGAAAGGGCCACATGAACCAGAGACTACATCACCCTGAGACCAGAAGAACTAGATGGTGCCTGACTACCACCAATGACCGCCCTGACAGAGAACACAACAGAGAGCCCCGGATGGAGCAGGAGAAAGGTGGGGTACAGAACTCAAATTCTAGTAAGAAGAGCAGACTTATGGTCTGAATGAGACTGGAAGAACCCCGGAAAGCATGGCCCCTAGATTCTCTATCAGCCCAGAACTAAAACAATTTCTGAGGCCAGCTCTTCAGACAGGGGTTGGACTGGACTGCAGGACATAAAGCGACACTCATGAGGAGTGTGTCTCCTAGCTCAAGTAGATACAAGATACTAAACGGGCAGCTTCTGTCCGGAGGTGAGATGGGAAGGCAGAGAGAGCTAGGAGCTGGTTGAATGGACATGGGGAATCAAGGGTGGAAAGAAGGAGTGGGCTGTCACTGTATGGGGAGAGCAATTAGAGTCACATAAGAATGCATGTATAAATTTTTGTATGGGAAAAAATTAAAAAAAGAAAAGAAGTAAGGATAGCAAGACTTTATCTCATGTACTTTGGACATGTTATCAGGAGGAGCCAATCCCTGGAGAAGGACGTCATGCTTAGTAAAGCAGAGGGTCACCAAAAAAAAAGGAAGAGCATCAACTAGATGGACTGGCACAGTGGCTGCAACAATGAGCTCAAGCATAACAATTGTGAGGATGGCACAGGGCTGGTTAGTGTTTCATTTTGTTATACGTAGGGTCACTATGAGTTGGACCCAACTCAAAGATATATAACAACAACAACTATTTATTATAAAGTTGTATCTATGCTATCTAGCACTTCTCAGACTTTAATTGGTATTCAAATTACCTGAGGATCATGTCAAAATGCAGAGTCTTACTAAGTCTGGAGAGGAGCCTCAGATTCTGCATTTCTAAGAATCTCCTGGGTGATGCATGTGCTGCTGGTCCACAGCCTACACCCTGAGCAGTAAGATTCTAAGTAACAGTTGAGATATGAATATTATACCTGCGTCTGGAGGCATTCAGTTTTATTTTCTTCTTGGCAACATGACTGAATAGCTGTCTCATAGTAAGCAGATAAGGTCAGAAGAGTGGGTCCATACAAGAATGGATGCTTTCTAGAAGTTTCATACATGTACCTGTAATTGGACAAACACAAAGTTCTGTAATTTGGAATTCAAGAACATTTGCTGACATTGTTTCTTAAAAACTTAGGATGTGTTCAGTTTTGTTAATTTGAATCTTCTAGGACCTCATGGTGATGAAAATGAGGTAACACTATACTTAAATGCATCAAATGTTTACCCTGGACAAATCCCTGGGAGGTTGATCATACACTCCCTGAGTGCCCATGAAGTGGGCACCTTCCTGGCTGATGGGGAAGGAAAATCAGTAATTTAAATATTTCCCTTCCATATAGGAGTGGGAGGGAGAACGTTAAACAGTCTCAGTGAATTGTAAATACTGAATTGTAAAGCTGGTGCTGGTGAATTCAATTTTGAAAGTATTGAAAGGTAGAGAGAAATCTCTCCAGCTCATGCAGAAGTTCTTTCTGTACTTAGTAATTACAACCCAACAAACACCAGTAAAGACCTTATCTAAGGTAAATTAATGTCATTGTTCTCCAAGATATATCATTCAATATTTTGGTTTAAATTACCAGTCTTTATTTCCCTCTCTCATTCATTCTTCACACTCAGCATAGAGCTTGAGCACCAGATCCACCTTTCATCTGCAATCATCTCTCTGCATAGCAGTCTGAAAAGCTTGTTCACTTACTCCCTACACACACACACATACATACCCAACAACATTTTATATTACTGACAGAGACTATCTTGATGCTCACACCAATCCATTTTCTCTTCCTTTCTGCACAAGGAGACTAGTTTCTCAGCATCCTTTGCAGTTATGTCAGGCACATATAACTGAATCTGAATTTAGGCTTAGACATAAATTTCTTCACACAATTCCCTACTCTCTCTCTCTTTCTGTTCCACAGTGACTTTGGAAGCACATGCTTCAGAAGGTATACCCCCAAGATGGAAACATCCTGGATTCCTCAGTACCATTGGAGAAGAACCACCTAAGACAGCAACCCGACACATTTTAGACTGATAAATGACAAAAAATAAATGTTTATTGAATTAAATCACTGAAACTCTGGAGTTTACTTGTTACCACAACATAGCCTATTCTATACTGACTATTATAATATTATCCCTTACGGAGGTTTAGGATATAATGTTTACTAAGTAGGCCTATGTCACCAGAAGAATGACCTCCTAACCAGGGTCATTTTCATCTACTTAGTAGACATTACAGCATTAGTGATAACAGGAAAGTAATAGATAAAGAAGAAGGACTTGGTTCTTGTTTCGAAAACTTCTTCCCGCCCCCAGTATGTTGGATAATATATATACTCTTGATTGCTGCAACTTCCCTAACTCTCATTCCTCTTGTGATGCCAACTAAAGACACAATTCTAACAGCCCTTTGAGTCCAGTCAAAGGACAAGTTTGTCGTGTTTCCTTGCCTTTAACAATTGAAAAGGCAATTGTGTATCATGACAAATGCTTGAAATTCTTGAAATATTTTAATGAGTTCCCTAGTTATACAGAGTGTAAAAAACTAAACCACTACAAAGGAGCAGGCTATAGTTTCTGTGGTCAGAGGCTATATTGACATGTAACTGCATCAAAAGGGTATTTCCTGCTGCTCCATGGAGGTTAGAGCCAGATACAGCACAATGGTGCCATATTGAAAGACTGGGGCTTTTCTAGGAAGCCTGAAGCACTAATCAAACATAAGTAGAAACCTTATCTAGCAACTGATGTGATAGCAATCCTGTATAGATATTTCCTTTTGTTTAAAGGAAACTTTTTCTTGTTGGTGGATGACTTAGGTTAATGGTCATTAGAGTGGTTTGCCAAATACTTCCAGTGCCCCTCCTTCCAGGCACATGGCAGGACTACATGGTCCAGCCTCTGAAGTGAGGCATGACAATGGGACTTGCTTTGACTAATAGTATGTGAATGGAAATGATGAATGTTACTTCCAAGTTGGAGCTTGAGAGCCCATGCATGATTTACCATCATCCCCTTCCTTTGCCACAGTAATCAACAAGACAAATGTTGAGATGGGCTGAGTAATGAGCCTGGGTCCCTGAGTGACTATGATGAGTGGACCTCCTACTAATCTAAATTGAACAGATAGCATAAGTACAAAATAAAACTTACGTTACAAAAAGCCACTAAAAATTTGAGGTCATTTGCTACCATGGCATAACCTAACCTGTCCTGAATAATAAATATACAGTTGGGATTATTACTTTTGCTTTCTTTTTTACAAGCCTATAAAGGGAACAATCAGCCACAGGCATGGAGGGATAAAAAATAGGTCAGATATTAGGACTGAAGCCTCATTCTTCAGCAGCTGGACAGGGCTATTCCCCTGCATAAAGCCCCTCTTAACTGACACCAAGGGACCCCAAACCTTGCCCCTGGAATTTCAGCAAAGGGTTGGTATCAGCAGAGTTTATCAAGCCCAACTTATATAAACCAAACAGCAGAACTGGTATCATAAACATACGCCTTCCTCCTAAGATGAGGCAAAATTCTTGGTCAATTTTACATTTCATTGGAGCTGTTCTATACCTCTGCTTTCTGTCAGGTACAATGATGAATTATAAGTTCATTTTTTTTTGCCATAGTTAATCAGTTTCCTTAGAGAACATTCAGGATGAGCCAATCTTGTTTCAAATCTCTAAAGGCAGAATTTAACTTAGTATAAGGAAAAGCTTTCTAATAAATTGAGCCATTTGAAAGTGGAATTCCCATATTGTCAGGTAAAGTAGGGTCACGCTTGGTTTGGATTCAGGTACTGGAGTCAGGATATACAATAAAAACTTATAATGATCAAAACTATTATTGAAAATTTGTTAAATAATTCAAAGGTAAGGTAACTATGGTTTTGTATATATGTGTACTATACTATCTTTTGATAGGTCCAAAATTGCCAATGTTTCCTCCAGCTTTGAAATAGGTTGCTATTTCCTTCACTGAGAATTAAAATTGTTAGCCTATAGTTATGAGGTAAGAAGTTACAAAAGTATTTTCCCCTGTGTGTTTATAGTGAAATGCACATAAGTTTAAATTAGCATGTAAGATAACTCCCTAATATCAACTTCATTGTAAAGAGTCAAGAAGACATTGGATTCACTGACTGTTTTTGGTAACATTTTGTAATCTCTAAACATTCAAGTCAAAAACTGATCTATAATACCCACCAAGAGGGAGTAGCATCATAGCAAGTGGGTGGACAAGTTCATATTTTGGTTCCCTAACGTCAGACATGTTGGAATGATAGCGAGCACAGCCAGCAGCTGCTCAGCCACTATCAAGCAAGACCACAGGCCTCGTGTTCCATTATCAAGACCCTGAACGCTGCCTGTAGCTCAGTTTCTGCCTTAAATCAGCCAAAACCAGTTAAAACCAGTTCACTAGCCACAAAAGTGTCCTCAAGTAACCTAAGCCTCATTATAATAGTCAAATCTCCATCCAGGGCAGGGCTTATCCTCTATTGTCTACACATTAAAAAAAAAAAAAAAGATTGCCCTCTAGTTCATAGGAACTGGACTCATAGGAATCAGTCACAGGGACCCTATAGGACAGAGTAGAACTGCCCCATAGGGTTTCCAAGGAGTGGCTGGGGGATTCAAACTGCCAATCTTTTGATTAGCAGCCAGGCTCTTAATCACTGCACCACCAGGGCTCCTTTTCTATACATACTAAGGGAAAAAAAAGTATTTTCTCTTACTGAGGCTACGTGCCATGATAACCTATGTAATCGATGGTGTTTATATGTACTTCCTTGTGAGAGACTGCATAAAATGCTCTGCCTCTCTTTGTTCTGGGAGAATCTGAGGAGCTTTCTCTCTGCTCCTTGCTTGGCTCTTCCTTCCTCCTCACCTCTGTGTGTCTTTATCAACAAGAAGCTGCACTGGGCAGGACCTGCTTTGGGTAACAGGAACCTGCTTGGTTCCCTGTCGCATAGTCCTTTCTCCCCAGGTGGCTGGGGCCACTTATCACCTTTTTGAAGACTGAATGATCTCTGGGCAATGCTGACCCTGGATGGGTGAATTAAAGGAGTTTAGGTGATTCGGCAACAAGTCACCCTGTCTCCTCATTCAACTCTGGTTTAGAGTTTCATGTCTAAAATCTCTCCACTGACAGACTTCCCTGTGCCAACTGGGAAACCAAAATATGAGCTCGGCTACCCATTTACTGTAGTGCTATCCACTCTAGATGGGAATTACAGAATCAGAGTTTTTGAGCTAAAATTCATCTCTATCTGATCTACAGTTATTGCTGGTTTCTAGGTTCTCAGTGATAGACTATCTCCATGCTTACCAGATACCCTTCTTGCTATCCCTTGTTGAACCTCCCCAATGCAGCCCCTTGCCTGAGCTATTACCTGCTATCTATCCCCAATACTCTGTCTATCCTGTTTTGCCAATTTGATTGTACCTTTCAACATCATTTGCTACTCATCTGCTTAATTTAGTCCTTAAGGAGATGGATCCCTTTACAGGTCCCGGCCATTCCTAATCCATCTCGTAGCACAGATAGTCCCATGCCCTAGTAACTCAGTAAGATGGTAACTGTCCTTCTGAAAGAAATTTTCATTTTAATCCCATGCCAAAAAGCATCATTTTCTCAGAGGCTCCTATATAAATAAGATCTGTTTTCAAAACTGGAAAGCACTCTTCCTCAACAACAATGGCAAGGAGAAACGGCTTACCTGTCCTTCACTGACCCTCGATTCTCTTTGTCCATCTCACAGATCTCAGGATTTGGAATTTGGAATGTATCCCTGTAACCTGCAACATCTTTTTTATGTGACAGGAAGCACTTGTGCCTTGCTGTGCTATTTTTATTGCAACAGTCAGAAAACCCGTATTTGTCAGCCATTCCTTGGCTGCTACAAACACGCTGTAGGAAGGTAATCATCTGTAGGAGGAAAAGGCAGCTTAAAGGAGAAGTGGTTGCAGTCTACATTCCTTACCACGGGAAAGTTAAGACAACTGAATGTATACTGTTAGGTTTTAGACCCAGTAAGCCTCAGACAGGTTTTTTTCAGCAAAAAGCTTTTAGGTTTTCACTCTAAATCCCCACATGATAGACCTTGACCAAATTTATCATTCTCCTCTTCTCTCATCTAATTACTTTATTTTCATACAGCTGAGGGTTATTAAAATAAACATAAGCCAGAATGTCCAGGGCCTGAGGAAATCAAGGTATTTGTAATGAGAACTATCCACCAAAAAGTAGATGGTAATCTGTTTTCCTGCTTCCTAATTGTTTTTAGATTGGTTTCCATGGGAACTTATTTTAAGAATTGAACTCTGAAGCAATGTACATTCAGTGTCAAATACCCAAATGGAAATGTAATAACTCCATTTCAAATACCTTTCAATGGCAATAAATGTGCTGAACACTGTAAACCCCAAACGACATTTATTTTCGAATTTGGAGGATAAGATCAGAAACAAGTCCTCTTCTGAAATGGAAATCAGTAAGAATCACTATAAAATAAGTGAGACTGGTCATTGGCAGAAGGACTTCATTTAAAATGTGTTTCTAATGAGACTGATGATTTTTCTATATCTGCTTAGAGTCTAGTCAAAGCTAGCCAGATTTTAGTTCCAGGAAGATGGAGTGTAACATCTATAAATAAAGAAAAAAACTACACGTTGATATTTTAAGTTGTTTGGTATGAGAATAAT
Source organism: Trichechus manatus latirostris (assembly GCF_000243295.1). Classification (NCBI taxonomy): domain Eukaryota; kingdom Metazoa; phylum Chordata; class Mammalia; order Sirenia; family Trichechidae; genus Trichechus; species Trichechus manatus. Next base: position 901,450 of record NW_004444044.1, read on the forward strand.
TGGTCCAAAAAATATGTGAATATAAGAATATGTTAGTGTTTATCAAGCATTTTCCAAAACAAACACTATTTTTAGTGAATTTTCTAATTACAAGATAGGTTTACTTTATGAGATAATAATAATTTGCCATGATTTTCTACTGACTGGGAAAAATAGCACATAATACTATTCACTTCTCTCTCTCTTTTTTCATATTCTTTAAGAAACTATTTTAAATTTGTAGTTCAATTTCCCTGGAACTTTTCTATGGGAATGTCAGACAATAGCATTCTAGTGACAGAGACAGAGCAATGAACTTAAATTGACCAATTGGTATTGTGGAATATGATTCATTCAGTTGAATGTTTGGATCTCAGAGCCCTATCTCCCAGAAATGAACTGATAAAATGTAGGTTTATAAACCTACAAAGATTATATATTGGGTGTGATCCATCTACATATCATTACCTTTGAGCTCTCTGCCTTCAACCAGCCCCCCTTATAACAGCATCTTCTGGTTACAATTTAGTTCAAAGAAGAGAAAAAGGCAGAACATGATCCACCTACCAATTGGTGAGAGCATTGTGAAGGTGGCTCATGTGGCTTGTGGCCCTTACACTTCTCTGCAAGATCTAGCAGCTCTTTAACAATGGTTTGTACTTCTTCATAAGTCGCTTTCTGAAGAAACTGGGCAACCATAATGCTGGTACTGAAACATAACACTTGGGAGCATTAACTACAGAATCAAACAATTTTTCTCCTTCATTTTTTGTTTGCATCATTGCCCTGTTCCCCTCATCTAAAGTAACTCATTAGTATGATTTCAACTTTTAGATAAAAGAATATTGATAATAAAACTCACATGTCTTTTAAGTTCTCCTCCAAATAATTCTGGCTATAAATGTGCTTCATGGCTGAAAATAAAAGAGATTTTATTTGCATAAGAGGGAATTTTCCAAATAGAAATGCCCCTTTTTTATTCTGAAATCTGTATTTAACCGCGTATAAATTTCTAGATCTATTTTTATTAACCACAAATAAATCAGAACAAGTTACCGGAATGTATCTTCACTAGTATTTAAACTATATTCTGTAAGTGACTTATTTTTATACTCAAATATATTCTGTAGTTGAAATCTATCATTGGTCCAGTAGCTGTATTTATTAGTGTTAACACTCCCAAATTAATTACACTTGATGATTTGGTTATTTGTTGCTGTGTTGTGGTTAGTTGCTGTTGAGTCAATTTCAACTCATGGCAACCCCATGTGTGCATAGTACAACTGCTCCACAGAGCTTTCAAGGCTGTGACTTTTCAGAAACAGATTGCCAGACCTGTCTTTCGAGGCACCTCTGTGGTGGGTTCCAACTGCCAACCTTTTACCTAGTAGTTAAGTGATCAATTGTTTGCTCAACCCAGGAACTCTAGCTATTAGCACGTCCAAGGAATATTAAGGAAATAAAAGTTTACCATTGGGAACAAAATATAAATATTAACACTCTTTCCCAGACTTAATTTGGCAGAGATAGTATCTCACATACCTTAATTTGCTCGTCACCCCTACCTTCTTCACCACCCCCACTCGCCACTGACACATCAGAGCACTTATCAAAATCCTTGGGAATACAGAGATCAGGTGCATTCCTTTTTATACTAATAGCCCATAACGAGCTTAGGGGCTATCTATTAAATAAAGAAACCATTATTATTCACTATATTAACATAGGGAAAAGAGACTTGGCTTTGGAGACAGCTGTTCTGAGTTCAGCTTCCAGCTCTGGTTCTGTATGTGACCTTGGGAGAATAACTCAGCTTCTCTGAATTTATGTTTCTCTATCTGTAAAATGTAAGTAAACTCTAGCACATTGGATGGTCGTTAGGATTAAATGAAAGCATCTTTGTGCAGATCTGAGTACAGTGCCTGGCACATACAGGGACTGAATTATGCAGCTCATAAAATTATTCCTACTATTATTCACACTGTTCCTGTATCTAAAATCATGTATTCAATTCTGAATACAAATTTGAAATGTAACATTCCCTCAGCTAAAGTGGAAGTCACCCAACAAAGCCTAAAGTAAGATATTCCTATGTGTTGCTCTCTCTGTATTTGTTCCATAAGTTAATTTCTAGTGATTGACAATAACTCTGTTGACAATGGTGGCCGCTGAAAAACATAAGCCTTCCCATATACATTTTAGCAGTGATCATGCGTTATCTCCTGGCACATGGGATTTACAGATTGTAAATAGCAGTGATTCCCTACCTGCATCTTGTAAACTTCTCTGAAGAGTTTTGCATTTAATGTAGCTTAAAAAAACAAGAAAAGATAAGAGTCTCACAGTCTTCATTATTTCAGATGAACATTTATAAAAAGTGTTCAATCTTTGGAGAGAAATGAACAATCTCTTTATATTCTTTTCAACTAATTACTATTAACAATTAACCTTTCTCTGGTGAACATGTTTTTTCCAAGCCACAGTAACCCTGATAAAATTGAGGAATTCATGACAATGAAAAAATTTTGGTGATGGATATTCATTAACGAATACTGGATTTAAAAACAAGCCATGTCAATCTAGTTGTTTTTTCAAGATTACAACATACATATCTTGTAATAATCAATAAACAGTTAGGGTAAATACTGGTCTGCAATATCTCATTTCCTGGAAAAATTTGTTGACATGTACAAAGTTTTAAAATTAGCAGGGGGGAAGGTAAAGACTTACTACTACAGACTCAGATAAATAGTCAGAGCCCAGGTTCCTGTGCTGGTCATATTTTCAACGCCCTGAGGAGTGTGTGGAGTTAAACCCAAAAGGAAGGGGACCTAATGTATTGAGTACTTACTATGGTCTGGAACTTTATAAGAGTTTTAGGTAGACAGCAAAATTCTGATCTCTTGAATGAGAAATTAAGACCCAGGGTCATGTAATTTACTCCTGGGCCTGCAGGGAGATACTCAGATCTGTCTAACTTCAGAGCCCATACTGCCCAAGAGCAAGTGTTAAAAGATGAAATCCCTTAAAAGCATATTGCTAAGTGAAAGACGCCAGTCTAAAAAAGCTACACGCTAGATGATTCCAACTATATGACATTCTAGAAAAGGCAAAACTATAGAAACAGTAAAAAGATCAGTGGTTCCCAGAGGTTCAGGGGGAGAGGAGGAGGGATGAATAGGTGGAGCACGGGGCATTTTTCAGGCACTAAAAGTGTTCTGTACGATACTGTGGAGGAAAAACCACTGTGGAGGAGAAACCACTAGAAAAGAAACTGCTTGGTTCTTTGCAGACTGGCTCTAGGCTACGGCAATTCTTAAGCAGGCTCACATTTAACTAGAAGATACGCCTAGGGAGAAAGTTTTGGATTTCTTCAGATTTTTCTGGATATATATGTGCCTTTCCAGATTAAACACTTGAGTGCCTCTAAACGTCCCAATTTCCCAAGCAAATCTTCTCTCTGGGTTTTCATGCCAGCGTCTCTATTACCCTCCATTTCCCCAGGTTGCCACAGGCTCATTTGTTCACCTCTTAGAGTGCCCCAGGCTATGCTCACCACTCCTCTGTCCCAGCAAACTCCAAGATGCATGAAACAGAGGCAAGCACTGTACTTTAGTGCTTTGAGTAGTCACTCAATTGATTCAGTCAGGCAAACACAATCCTCTCCATTAATAAAGTGTTCTCTGCTCACTCCTGTCATAAGATAATGATGTGTGCTCTATTTAAAGTGATATCAAGAGATTTATTGGAAGGAAAGACAACTCCAGTTGGGAGACACTGAGTCTGACGATGTGAAATCCAGCACACTCAGGGGAGTTAGAGGCTTCCAAACAATATTTATATTGTTACACCAGGAACTAACAACATAATATTCTGATTGGCTTACTAGTGATTTGTGAAAGTCAAAGGATGGTTAACAAAAGCGAGGGCTTTACAGAGATTGCTTTGAAGAGTCTTTGTTGACTAGTTGCTACTTGGCAATATGTGTGCTTTGTTAATTAGTTACCGCATGGTGACTATAGGGGTTTTCTTTATCGGTTTGATGTTGCTTGCATCAAGGCTCCTAGGAACAAACTGACAACATTCTTTCTTAATACAAGATTAAGTCTCCACAGTCTTCCGTAGATACAGGATTAAGTCTCCACAAGATTAACTGTTGCTAAGGCAAAAGCAAAGGTTCAAAATGGGTTTGGGCCCAAACTAACCATTTCAGATATGCCAAACACCTCTATTTTGAAAGCTCCTACCCTCCAGAAGCAGGGACCAACCTCCCAAGTTGAAAATGTGTCTGTCAGCGACATGGTGCTCAAGCCAGCATTAAGAAAAAAAAACAGAACAGTCTCAAAGCCTTCCTACCATTCTGCAAGTCTTTGCCCTGCTACCATAATCTCTCAGCTGTTCTCACCAGCATCTGACAAGGTGAGCACTGCTGTTTTCTGCTTGATTTTTTACTTTCTCTGTGGGAGGAGGGGATCATGAAGCTTCCTACTCCACCATCTTCATTCTGGTAACTCCTGAAAATTAATATTGAAAGCAGCCTCTTCACATCTGGGTGTGACAACCCTATAAAATTCCTACCAAAGCTGGGCTATCTTACGACCACATTCATGGAATCACCACATCCTAATACACACTTACCCTCTCTACTTGTCTTCTTACCCTATATTCTTTACCCAGTCTGCAAAAAATCACTAGTACACACTTACCCTCTCTTGTTGTCTTCTTCCTCTCCCTTTTACCCTTTTTTTTTTTTGTCCCCACTCCCATTGTTTTTCTAGAAGACACAGCCCCAAAATGCCAATCTCATGGTAGGGCTGCGTTTCAGCAGGAGACTCGGGAGTAACAGCCTCTGGAAGAATCTTGCCTTGGCTCTTGGATGAGAATACTAGACAAGAAGGTGCTGTAATTTATTTAGGTGTCACTTGATTTTTTACTGACCGAGGAATGCCACTGCCTTAGCAATTTGCAGAGAAAACCATACTGTTACTAAATTGTCACTATTTAACTCCTAAAACTGCCAAACTTGTCTCAATGTAGACCATAGGTGATTTCATCCCTTAGGTTAATTTGGGGAAAAATGTCCTGGAGTGGTGGGGAAGAGAAAGGTGCGTGAAAGTTTGAAGTGAAAATTCTCAGATACTCTTCTTTTTTCTCTTTTTTTAAAACACATATTCTCCGTTTAATTGTAAAGTCATGCAGTTCACAGATGTTGACTTGGTAAGTGTGAACAAGGCAATCATAAAATTAAACCACAGAGTATTCAATGTGCCAGGTACCAGAGCATGAGTTTTCAAGGAAGCGACACCTTCCCACATCACTGGTGAAGAGCAAAAAAGTCAAGGTTACCAATCACTTCAACAGTGCAAAATCCAGTAGTTAATTATGTCTATAGCTTACCTGAATTCTCTCAATAGAATTTGACACAACTGATTATTTCCTTTTCCTTGAAATATTTTCCTCTCTTGGCTTCTGAATTTTTCCTCCAATCTCAATTGTCTGATTCTCCTCAGTCCCCTTTGCTGCATCCTCTTCAACAATCTGACTTCTAAACATTGGAGTCCCAAAGCATCCCTTCCTGAATCTAAACTTCCTCTCTAGGTGATCTCATCCAGACTCAGTACATTAAATACCTTGTAGAGGTTTGAGAACACGTACTTATATATCTAGTCTGGATTTCTTCTTTAATTTCTAGACTCATATATCAGCTTCCTCCCTGACATCTCCGCGGTGAGAATGCATGGACAACTTAGCATATTCCAAACTGAGCAAAGCCTTCAAGTTATGTCTAGAATTTGACTATTTCTCAATATCTCTAGTACTGTTTTCAAATTGCTTTTCTCCCTTTTTTTAGATTTCTTTCTTATATTTGTTCAATATATGATTCCAAAGCTAAACTCTATAACAAAGTGTATGCAGAGAAGTCTCACTTCCATGCCTATCTACTCCACCTTATCCCCCCTTTCTCCTATAGATAAAGCTTTTCTTAGTTCTTTTTTTACCCATCCTTTTATTCATTTTAAAAATCTAAACAAATATGTATACACTCACTCCTCACTTATCAGCATGGTTAATTTCCAAAGACCAGGTCATTAAGTGAAAATTGCTGTTATGCAAAAATGAAAGATGACCACATCAGATCACAAAATAGAGGATGACTACATCACTACGTAACTGCCAAACCACTGAGAATCATGGCCTAGTCAAGTTGACACATAACCTTAACCATCATAGCCAGTGTTACTCTCACCTTGCACCTCAGCATTAGTTATTGCCAGACATATGTCATTAATGCACAAAGTAGTTAGATAGTATATTTTTTGCCATTATCATAAATGTAAAATATTGGGTAATGAGGTAGTTGATAAGTGAAGAGTAGGTGTAATCATATTCTACCACCATAACCTTGCTAAAAAACAAGAATTTGCATATTATATATATTGTTCTATACCTTGATTTTTTTGCTTAATAATACATCTTGAAGATCATGTCATATCATGCATATTTCTTTCCTCAGTTCTTTTAATAGTTTCATAGAATTGCTTTGTGTGGAAGTGACATAATTTATTCAACCAATCTTCTGTTGATGAGCATTTGGATTTTTTCCAAACTTTTGCTAATGTAAATAATGCCACAATGAATAATCCAGTGCCAAAGTCATTTTGTAATATTGGCAGTGTATTTTTAGGATACATATCTATTAGAGGGTTTGTTGGTTCAAATGAAAAATGCATTTTTTTTAGATATTGAAAAATTCCTCTACATAGATATTGCACCATTTTGCTTTCCCATCAGCAATGGATGAAAGGACCCATATCCCTATAGTTTTATCTTAATCACATGTTGTTGAACTTTTAGATTGTTGCCAATCAGCTGAGAACTGGTGATATGGTATTGTTTAGATGTGTATTTCTCTTATTATGAGCTTAGTTTCTTATGTTTAAGGCTCAATTTTTTTTCGTTTTGTGAACTCTGTTCTTATTCCCAATTTTTTATCAGATTATTGGTCTTTTTTTTCTCTTCAGTATTTCAGGAGCCCTTTTATACTATAATATAGCTTACAGATACCTTTTCTCAGCTTTTTATTAGTGTTTTGATTTTGCCTATAGCATTTTTCCCCACACAAAATCTTTAAATATATTCTTATGTAATTGAATTTATTACTGCTTTTGTATTTGCATCATAATTAGGAAAGTTTTCCCCGCTTCAAGATTACAGAGAAATATATTAGTTTCCTAGGTCTGCCATACTAATTCACCACAACTGAGTGGCTTAACACAACAGAATTATTCTTTCACATTTCTGGAAGCCAGGATGTCAAATGAAGGCATTGGCAGGTTGGTTCCTTCTGGAAATTCTGAGGGATGATCTGTTCCATGACTGTTTCCTAACTTCTAGTGGCTGCCAGCCATCCTTTGCTTGTAACTGTATAACCCCAGTCTCTACCTCTGTCTTCACATGGACTTCTGTCCTGTGTCTTCTTCCCTTCTCTTTTCTTTTAAGGACATTTGTCATTGAATTTAGTATGCTCTCATCCCAAGATCCTTAACTTGATTACATCTACAAAGACGCTTTTTCCAAATAAATTAATGTTCACAGGTTCTGGAGGACACATGGGATTACCATGAGTCAGAACTGACTTGACGACTTTTTTTTTTTGAGAGGGGTAGGTTACATATCTTTTTGTGGGGCCACCATTCAACTCACTACAAGGAGTTTTCTTTTTGTTTCCTTGTAGCACGTTTATGGTTTCTTTCTTTTTCACATGTGAGTGTCTGATCTATTTGAAATTATCCTAGTGTATGCATATGCATTTGAGTCTAATTTTGGACTTCTAGACTGTTGTATTGGTCTGCCTATTGATTGCCAATATCACACTGTTTTATGATATTTTATAATGTGATCTAGCAGTGCTAGCCCTTTCCTTTCCTCTTCCCCCCATCCAGTAGCTTTTTTCCCCTTCAGAATTTTCAGATTTTTCTTCTTGCTCACGTATACCTCAGCCAATGGATAAATGCCCCCAGCTTCCAAGTCCTCTGGTGGAACAATTCTAGGGCATCTTTCACACAGTTTCTCAGACAGCTCCTAGCAGGATTAAGCCCCAGTTGCCTACAGTGTTGCCCTGCTCACCAGCACCGGCTTTATTGGCTCTTCTCCCTTCTGTGTCTCACTACCTCATTTGTGACTCCTAGGATCCTCTCCCAAACAAATTACCTGTGTACAAGTCTTTGTCTGGAGGTCTGTTTTTGGGGAACCCAAACTAAGAGAGCTACTTTTGGATTTTGAACTGGAGGCAAACAACATCACTGTGTCGTGCTGTTGGGAGGAGGAAGTTCTGTCCTCCTCTAATTTAAGTGTTTAGAGTGTAGTTTTATTATTTGGATTATTTCCCCATGGCCCAAGCTTGCTCTTTATATTCTTCAGGCTTGGAGCTTCTCTGGAACGTTCTTTGGAAGAACGATCTCCTCTTCCATATATTGAGCTGAAGTTTCCCTTTGTCTATTTTCCCCATCAATTTAATCCCACCTATTTTAGTTTCCAGGATTTCCTCAAACTTTCAAATATACCACTCACTGGCTTCCTCTAATTTTTCAGTATCTTTCTGTGTGTGTGTGTGTGTGTGTGTGTGTGTGTGTGCACGCGTGCCCACGCGTGTGTGTGTTGAAGCAAAATCTCTTAGGCATACTTATCTGATCAAGTCTCAAAATTCATTACTCCTTAATGAGGGAGTTAGCAGTCAGATAATTCCAGGTAAATTCAAAATGACAAGGAGGAAAACTAAACACATAAAATTTTAACTAGGCATAGGCTGCTATCTGAATTCATACGGTCATTAAAATATTAAAAATTTTTCAGAGATACAGAAAGTTAAACTTGTGAAATGGATGAATTGGGCCATCTTCCCATAATTGCCAGGCATGAACCAGTAATCAGAAATAATAAGTAACATATCTGAGAAGAAAATAAAAACAAGTTGATTTCTGACTATAATTAAATATGCCTAGCAACAAGATTTTATTCACTGACAAAAAGCCAATTAGGTCAAATAGAGGCCAGCTAGCAGAGCCCAGAGTCATGCTTTTCTCAAGCACTGTCAGTAATATTTGCACAAGTTGCAACCAAAGATGCTGACCACACAGTTGCATAATTCTCAGTTTGGGGACAATCTCTCTCTCTCTCTTTTTGGTTTAATGGATCTGTTCAGCCTCCCATTTTCTACATCTAGCATAAAAAATTTTGGATTCTGATCTTTCACTAAATATTAGAGAGTAAATATGTCATCCTGTTATTACATACTGTTCATATTCATTCATTTTAAAGACAAATAATAATCCACAGAGTGAGTATACCACTGTTTGCTTATTTATTTTCCTATAGATAGACACTTAGGTTATTTAATATGCTGTTGCTCGATGTTTTTGCTTGGAAATATTTCAAAGCTTCATGAGTTGCAAGAATAGTGAAATGAACATCCATATAAACTTTACAGTGATTTTCTAATTATTAACATGATGTCACATTTGGGCTCTCTGTCCCTCTGTCTCGCTCGCTTTCTATGTATATATACATATACACACACACACTCACACATATATGTATTTTTTTTTCTGCACTATTTAAGAGTTTGTTGCAGAAATCATGACACATAAGTACATGAGCATGTGTCTTTCAAGAACACAACATTCTCTACATAACCACATACAAATATCGTACATGGGTAATTTATCGGTGATGCAAAATCAAATACATAGTCCAAACTACAGATTCCTCAAATGGTTCCAGTAATTTCGTTTATAGTTATTTTTAACTTCAGTCCAGGGTCTAACTAAAGACCACACGTTACATTTCGTTGTCAGGTCTAGTTGGTGGTGTTCTTTAACCTAGAACCTTTCCCCAGATTCCTTTCCTTCTTTTTTGTCTTTCAAGACATTTTGGAGCAATCTAGGCCACTTGTTTTACAGAATGCTCCACATTTTAAATTTGTCTGATTGTTTCCTCACAATTAGATTCAGGTAACACATTTTTGGTATATGCATTATGTAAGGAATATTGTAACCTTTTTCATGGATAATGTCAGGGGCATCCAATACCGCTTGTTCCATTACTGATGATGAAAAATTTGATCATTTGGTTATGGTGGTGTTCACCACATTCTCCACTGTAAAGATGCTTTTTTCTCTGTATAACTAATAAGTGATCTGTGAAGTAATGCTTGCATACCATAAATATCCTGTTGCCCAAGAATCTTTCACCCAATGATTTTAGCATCCATTCATGAAACTGACCTAAATTGGTTATTACTGTTGGGGCAATGGTGGTTCGGTGGAATAATTCCTGCCACCCATGAAGGAGACTTGGGTTTGATTCATGGATAAATTTACTTCATGCGCAGCAACCACCTGTCTGTCAGTGGAAGCTTGCATGTTGCTGGTTGAACTGAACAGGTTTCAGCAGAGCTTCCAGACTAAGACAATCTAGAAAGAAACGCTTCATGATCTACTTCCAGAATCAACAATGAAAACCCTGTGAATCACAACCGTTCATTCCACCACCGATGATGGCGATTGCACAGGACCAGGAAACATTTTGTTTTGTTGTGCATGAGGTCACCATGAGTCGGAGCCCAACTCAACAACAACTAATAGACTCAACAACATCCTAGTTACAAACAATTATCTTTTATTTTAACTATATTTTATTTAAAACATTTACTTAAATAACGACCTTATTTAAAACAAGCCTCCAGGAATTGACAGAATATTAATTAAGATGTTTCAACAAACAGATGCAATGCTGGATGCACTCACTCATCTATGCAAGAAATTTGGAAGACAGCTAAGGGGCCAAATAACTAGAAGAGATCCGCATTTGTGCCTATTCCAAAGAAAGGTGACCCAACAGAATGCAGAAATTATCAGATAATATCATTAACATCCCACACAAGTAAAATTTTGCTGAAGATAATTCAAAAATGGTTGCAGCAGTACCTCAACAGGGAATTACCAGAAGTTCGAGCCAATTCAGAAGAGGACATGGAATGAGGGCTATCATACTGATGTTAGATAGATCTCGACTGAAAGCAAAGAGTACCAGAAAGATGTTGATCTGTGTTTCATTGACTATGCAAAGGCATTCAACTGTGTGCAGCACAACAAATTATGGATAATATTGCAAAGAATGGGAATTCCACAACACTTAATTGTGCTTACAAGGAATCTGTACATAGACCAAGAGGCAGCCTTTCAAACAGAACAAGGGGCTATTGCATGGTTTAAAATCAAGAAAGGCATACGTCAGGGTTGTATCCTTTCACCATACCTATTCAATCTGTATGCCGAGCAAATAATTTGAGAAGCTGGTCTATATGGAAAGAATGCGGCATCAGTATTGGAGAAAGACTATCAACCTATGATATGCAGATGACACAACCTTGCTTGCTGAAAGCAAAGAGGCCTTGAAGCACTTACTGATGAAGATCAAACACTACAGCCTTCACTATGAATGACACCCCAACATAAAGAAAAGAAAAATCATCATAACTGGACCAATAAGCAACATCATGATAAATGGAGAAAACATTGAAGTTGTAATGGATTTCATTTTACTTGGATCCACAATCAAGGTCCATGAAAGCAGAAGTCTAGAAATGAAATGACATATGGCATTGGGTAAATCTGCTGCAAAAAAAAAAAAAAAAACTTCTTTAAAGCGTAAAAAGCAATGATGTCACTTTGAGGAGTAAGGTACCCCTGACCCAAGCCATGGTATTTTCAGTTGCACTATACAGATACTAAAGCAGGACAATGAAAAAGGAAGATCAAAGAAGAAATGATGCCATTGAATTATGGTGTTGGTGAAGAATATTGAATATACCATGGACTGCCAGAAGAACAAACAAATTTGTCTTAGAAGAAGTACAGCCAGAGAGCTTCTTATAACCAAGGGTGGCAAGACTATGTGTCAGTACTTTGGACATGTTATCAGAAGGGACCAGACACTCGAGAAGGACATCATGCTTGGTAGAGAGTCAGCCAAAAAAAAGGAAGACCCTCAACAAGATGGATTGACACGGTGGCTGCAAAAATGGGCTCAAACATGGCAACAATTGATAGGATGGTGCAGGACACAGCAGTGTTTTGTTCTGTTGTACATAGGGTCGCTATGAGTCGAAACCAACTCGACAACACCTAACAACAGCATAGATTATGATTTTTTTTTTACATTCCATTCCTGTCATTATTTCTTTTAATTGTCAAATTGGCCCACTGGCTTCTGTCTCCTTTCAACATGCCCCCGTCTGTTTTTGAGCACTTCCTTATTTTCTGTATAAGATGTTCCAGGCTCACCTTATACTTTTCTTGTCCCAGCCCTGGAATCATTCATTTCTCTAAGAAGCCCAGGCTCTTTTTAGTAGAGAATAGTGTTTAGAGATGTGGGAACTAAATGTGCTCTTTGCTACTTACGTGTTACTGCTTTTAGGGCCAGTGTACAGAGCTAGGAAACAGATTTCTTTTTTACCATGTACATAAAATATTTTCATATTTAAAATTATGTTTTTAGTATCAAAAACAAACCAGATGCTATGGTGTCATTTTTGACCATTGGCGACCCCTATGGGTTTGACAGTAGAACTGTGCTCCATAGGATTTTCAATGGCTGTTACCTTTCAGAAGTAGATCACCAGGCCTTTCTTCCAAGGTGCTCTGGGTAAATTTGAACCCCCAACCTTTCAGTTAGTATATATATTCCCAGAATTTAAGTGATTGGTTTGAAGGACATGAATATTTTTGAGAGTATTGATCTTTATTATAGACTTGTTTTCCAAAAGCTTTTATTATATGAGGGTACCTGTTTTGCTATATGCTTACCAGAATTAGATATTCTCATTTTTTTTTCTTTTTGAAACTTTAACAGCATTATTTTGAAATTTGAATTCCTTATTCCTTTTATTACCAGTGAAATTTAGCATCCTTCTAGTTATATTTATTTTTGGTGAGTTAGCTATTCTAGTCCTTTTTTCTTTAGAATTTGCGTTAATCCACGATTTTTTCCCCCTTTTGTTGGCTGTTTGATTAGGCATTGTGCATACTTAACCTGTATACTTTCTGTCTTAACTCAATAGATTTTTTCACTAAAACACAGTGGCAATTTTTTCCAAGTTACCTAACTAGCCAAAAATTCTTCTGTGTGATCAAATAAAAATCAAATATGCAGTATGTCAGAAATAGACTGAACAGGTTACTTTTTTACTATTAGTGTCAAAGCATAGTATAAAAACTTGATTTTCTCCAAATACATTTCTCCTTGTGAATGTGATTTCTATAAAAATGAAACAGTTAAAACTTAAAGGTTTTATTTTCTTGTTCTTTTTGACTGAATCCCTAACACTGCCCACAAAGCCTCTAGATATAGGTAAGAAATTTTTTGTATATTAGCTAAGGAATGACTAAAGTTGGAATAACTTCTTTTTTTTTTTTATCTTGCTTGTTTTCTTTCAATTTAATTCTTTACTTGCTTTTTCTTCCTCCATCTAGTTTATATATAATGGTCAGGTATTTCAAATTAACCTTCCCAGAATTTGTGTCTTGGTGGTCATATTATCCATTGTGATCATAACACCAATGACCCAATGTGTATGGTTTACGGTAACAGTGAGAAACAGGTATGAGTTGAGATTTTTCTGGATTCTTTGGTTGTATCTCCAACTAGAAGGTAAGCACCCTGACGGTATGCAGGACCCACTTCCTTCTTTGTGTAGTTTGTGTGTAGAAAGACATCTCCTGCAAACCTGGCTGAGACAGTATCAGCCTGGAAGAAAAGGTGACTTTTATATTTATTCCACCCAAAGACGGACACTTAGACTATCATCGGTCCAGAGAAGGTGTCTTTTTGTACTCCTTCTGTCCTGGAAGGGCACTTTTTTGTAACTTGAACAAAGGTGCTATAACATCACGGTGGCCCTGAAGACGGGGGTTGTGTCTTACTCAATTTGACAGCCCCCACAGTGCCTGTTAGTGAGACCAGTCACAGGGCTTGAAGAAGAGTGATCACTCCTGAGTTCTCCATCTCCTTTGCCCCTTACAACAAACTGTTGCTAAATTCTATTGATTTTTGTCTCTTTGATATTGTTTGCGTTTATGGTTTCCTCTTCATACCCATTATCCCTGCCAAACTTCTGATCCTCCCGATTTCTCAGCAGGACAATTGCAAAAGTTTCCTAATGGCGTTCTTGCTTTTTTTTTTTTTTCACCCATCTGTGTGACAAATAGTTATTGCCACTTTTTATTTGTCAGGCATCATGGGGATTCCTGATATATTATATATGCTACTACCTGACTGATATTTTTTAATTCATAGAAAAGATCATGTTACTATCCTGTATAAACATTTTCAATGGCTCTCCATGGCTGCCAACCAAAGCCCAAACTCCTTAGCTTTATATTCCAGACCCTCATAATCTGGACCCAGGATCTTTTCATATTTAGGTTCCATTACTCTTCCTTATGATCCAATTTCCTATCAAAATGGATTAGTCATCTTTCCCCAAACAGATCCCAAGATTTCTTACCTTTGTATTTTTATTCACTTAGTTATCTCCACACAGAGAGACATGGCTCCTTATTTCTCTGCTAGGTGAAATCTTATACATTCTTTCAGACTCAACTCATATGCCACTCCTACTGTAATCCTTTTCTGATCACTCACCCAGGGATTATAAAACATTACTGTCATATACTTCCAGTTGCAGTCAAGTTGACTCTGACTCATGATGACCCATGTGTGTCAGAGTAGAACTGTGCTCTATAGGATTTTCAACAGCTGGTTTTTTGGAAGTAGATCACTAAGTCTTTCCAAGACACCTCTGGATGGACTGGAGCATCCAACGTTTTGGTTAACAGCTGACTGCATTAACTATTCACACCACCCAGGGACTCCATCTTATACTGACTCCATGCTAAATTGGATTATAGTCATGTACACAAGTCACTTCTACTATAAGAGTGCTTAGCAACCTGAGGTTCAGGGAAGATATAGTAGTCATCCTCAATTGCCTCTTATTGTCCAGCACAATATATTGCAAAAAATAGGGAGTCCATAAATGCAGTCTATGTGGATAAATGTAAATCACTCTGACAAATATATGCCCACTGGGAGAAATTAATGATTTTAGCTAGTCTGGAGATCACCTAAATATCCATGTCTGGCTAGCACTGTAAACTATGCTCACCATCAGCATGCTATGACATCGTCCATCAGGCCCTGTCATGCCTTTCCATCCAGTATCAGCGACTCTTCATATTACTTCCCTGATCATAAATGATAGATACTTAGCCTGGAACTAAACTGCAATCACCTGCCATCAAGTCGATTCTGACTCATGGCAACCCCGTGTGTTGCAGAGTAGAACTGCATCCCATAAGGCTTTCATGGCTGCGACCTTTCAGAAGCACATCACCATTCCTTTCTTCCAAGGTTCCTCTGGATGGATTCAAACTGCCAACATTTTGGTTAGTAGTCAAGCATTTAACTGTCTGCACCACCCAGGGACCTGGTAATGGTGCTTGTATTTAATATTTGTGGGTGGGGAGCCTGCAACGACAAATCTGAAATCTGGTCAGTTTGAGATTACCAAAACCAAAAACCAAACCCGTTGCCATCAAGTAGATTCTGACCTATAGTGACCCTACAGGACAGAGTAGAACTGCCTCACAGGGTTTCAAAGGAGCATCTGGTGGATTTGAACTGCCAACCTTTTGGTTAGCAGCTGTCATGGTTTGAATTATGTCCCCCAAAAAATGTGTGTATCACTTTGGCTGGGCCGTGATTCCCAGAATTGTGTGGTTGGCCTCCATTTTGTGATTGTAATTTTA
>NW_004444044.1:917473-947190 GCF_000243295.1 Trichechus manatus latirostris
AATTTGGACTTTTAGCCTACTTTGACTGTGAGGAAATAAACTTTTCTTCGTTAAAACCATCCACTTGTGGTATTTCTGTTATAGCAGCACTAGATGACTAAGACAGCAGCCAAGCTCTTAACCACAGTGCCACCAAGACTCCTATCTGAGATTAATTCATGTCAAGTCAACCTAACGAATGTTTCTTGAACGCATAATCAGCTGTAATTAAGATCTTATATGTGGTTCATATGACTTCTCTCCTTTTTGTGAAATATGCCAAATTATTTTTCTACCATCAGTTTTCTATTTTTTGTATACTTAGATGTCATATATAGCTATTTATTGGGAAAATGTTAAAATATCAGGATATGTAATAACCTAAATATCCTTGCTTTTCAGACAATTTCCAAGGCACTCAGAAATTTATAGAGGATAATGTTGAATATCTGTGAGTTTTTTTAAACACTTTTTGATAATGATGTTTCAGTTTTATCTGATATATTCCAAAAATGTTAATGATGATCAAAAGTAATTTAATTAAATAGAGACCATATCAAAAAAGTAATTATAGCATTAGTCTTAAAGTCAGATGAGGCAACTGAACTGTCTAGAAGTTGTAAAATTTATAGCCTTCACACTTCTTGGTTAGATAATTTCCCAAGACTACTCACTAAGTGGATGTTCCTATGAGTTTTTGTTGAATACAAATGGAAATTCTGCAAATGATCACAGTGTATTCTGTGTGGACTTTTGGAGTACCATCATTACATTTGCTCAATATGTTCAGGAAGCAACCTTTGAAGAAGTGGAAATGCTGGTAAAAGAGATGACAGAATTCAGAGATAAATGCTTGGCCGACAGAACACTTCCAGACTGGGCAAAATTAGCCATAAATAAATTGCTTGCATTTCTTAAACAAAAAAAGCTTATTTATGAACACTGAGAGATTTTCTGGATTG
This sequence comes from Trichechus manatus latirostris, assembly GCF_000243295.1. Classification (NCBI taxonomy): domain Eukaryota; kingdom Metazoa; phylum Chordata; class Mammalia; order Sirenia; family Trichechidae; genus Trichechus; species Trichechus manatus. Next base: position 918,415 of record NW_004444044.1, read on the forward strand.
ATGATATGGAAAGAGAAGTGACCTATGCACCTCATTTTTATTTTGCCCAACTTTGGCGTCTTAGAATTCCACAGAAGAGATGCAAATCTGTATTATGATGCACAGGAGGACTTGCCTATGTCCTTGCAGCCCATGTGATATGTATACAGGTAGAGGAGGCAGCCAGTAGCCTGGCAAAGTGCATGGAGGTAAAGGAGCACCCTCCTTAGCTGCCTCTCTCAATATGTGGTCTATGGTCATCCTCCCTTTTCTGGGCCTCCTGTACACAGAGTCACCAACTGCATCTCTAGAAAACTAGTACTAATCACTGTTACTAAATAATTTACCAGTACACTAACACACTGTCCTTGTCACCCTGAGACGAGGAGAAAAGCCATTATGGAAGGGATATGTAGGCAGCAAAGAAATAGTAAGAGGCTGAGAGGCCTGAGGATAGGACAGAGGAGGGTCTCCATAGTGTGGGAGGGTTGTCAAAGGCATGGGTAATAGTGGGAAAACTGCAATCTCTTTCCCAAAGGGTCATATTGATCATTCCTTATGTCCATTGTGTCAGCTCCAAAGGCAGAGAAAGATATGGCTTCACAATGAATAGAAAATGTCCTTTTCCCCTCTGTTGTCCAGAATATTTTACAGGAAAGTATATGTGCTATAGAGGGGCTACCACAAAAATATAATTTTTCACACTGCTGCAGTAAGAGGGACTTCGAAAGAAGACTGTTTCCTCTACAACAAGAAAGCTGATGTAGGATTTCTACCTCCTCTCCCTACAGCAGATCCTGAAAAGAAATGCCGGAATTATCAACAGAAGAAAGACCTTTATCTAAACAAGTAAGTTTAATTTTAGAAGAAAAATGATCTAATTGAAGAATTTTTCTTAGACTAGATTCAATCCCTATCTCAAAGGAACATGACTGGGTTCACTGATTGACTCATTCATTCATTCAACATGTATAGTGTATCAGATTTATCAGATTTATCAGTGTTGAGGATATACAGATGAATAGGATATGGACTCTGATTTCAAGATCCTTCCATTAATGATATGTATTTCTAATGTGATAAGCCTTAGATGTGTGTGCACTGTGCCAAATTGCTAAGATGCATTGTGAAGGAAATAATATACATAATATAATAATATCGTCTTCCCAAGAGGAATATGCAGCTTTTACTGAGACAAACATTAAATTACTGGATAGTTAGCAAAAATCTATTTTCAATTGTACAGTCGTTATAGATGGGGAGACTTTTTCCCAGAAATCTACTATGCTCGTTGGAACCCAAATCTCAAGTTTATTTGAACATAAGTGAATATGACTCCTGCACCTGAGCGGCAGTGTGAAGCTGTGATTGAACGTGAGAGGGAGAGCTGCTGACCCCTGACAGCAGGGGAGGGAAGGACAGTAGTCATATTCTAGTGCTCAGTGTTCAGGATTGGAACCGCAATTGTAACTGTTACTTTGGCATTAGCATCTTCAGTGATAAAGACTCTAAAGGTATTTTATTGGAGACCGGATAATGATGCCTTATTCTGGAGCCCTCTATTATGCCAAACCCTTTTTCTTCTTACCGACATTTTTACTATTTGCTCTGGTTATCTCTTCCTATCTTTCTTTTCACTTCCCTTTTCTTTCCTTCCCTTCCTCTCCCTTCCCTTGTCTACTACTCCTTTCTGTTCCTTCCCTTTCCTCCTTCTTTTTTTTTTTTCTTTTTCTTTTTTCTAGCTATCTCTATGAAGTTGCCAGAAGGAACCCCTTTGTTTTTTCTCCTACACTTCTAACTGTTGCTGCTTATTTTGAGGAAGTGGTTAAACATGTTGTGAGGAACAAGATGTAGCCAGCTGTTTTCAAACAAGGGTGGGTATTGCATTTATTTCATTAAAGGATAAGAAGTCCATGTCTCAGTCATCTAGTGCTACTCTAACAGAAATACCATAAGTGATGGCTTTAACAAAGAGTTTATTCTCTCACAGTCCAGTAGGTTACAAGTCCAAATTCAGGGCATCAGCTCCAGGAGAAGGCTTTCTCTCTCTGTCAGGTCTGGAGGAAGGTCCTTGTGATGCATCAGTCTTCCCTTGGTCTGGGAGCATCTCAGCGCAGGAACCTCTGGTCCAAAGGACATGCTCTGTTCCCGGCACTGCTTTCTTAGTGGTGTGAGGTTCCCTTGTGTCTCTGCTCACTTCTCTCTTTTATAGCTCAAAAGAGATTGGATTAAGACACTATCTAATCTTGTAAACCTCATCAGTATAACCTTAACACAGTGACAGAATTTACAACACATAAGGAGATCACATATAACCTCATCATAGTGACAGAGTTTATAACACATAAGGAAATCACATCAGATTACACAATCATACAATACTGGGAATCATGACCCAGCCAGGTTGACAGGTATTTTTGGGGAACACAATTCAATCCATGACCGTCCACAACATCACAATCTTCACTTAATATTGAATCATAGCAAAAGGGTTGCTTACCACTTATGACATTCTCTGGCTACTTTCTCTTGTTTTCAACCCATTAGTCTCCAGTTGTTAATCTAAATATGTTGTCATGACCTGAGACCCTTGAAAGACAGTTCCCCATTTCCAGGATCTTTCTTCCCCATTTCCAGGATCTTTCTTCTGGCTTTGTCTTCCTTGTAAATTAGAAAAAATCCAAGTGAGTGAATAGCCAGGTGAAAGATGACCATTTTACTTTGTATCTTAGTAAGTCCTCTTTTGGCTCTCCATAAAATGGAATTATCCCAGAAGAAATGGCCAAGCTCATAGCAGAGTGCCCAATGAGATGAACAACATGCACCTTCCTACCAAGTATAAATTCAGTCATCAGGAAGACTGGCCCGCTCTTTATAATGTACCACAAATTCATGTTTTTTGATACGTAAATTTACTAAGATAAAAATCTCATAGATTTTTCTGTTTCTGAGCAAATATCTCAATAGTTTGATATGGTAGTTAAAAAAAAAATAAGACAACAATAGGGTTTTTCTCTTGCTTTGATAGAATTTTCTCTTTCTCCTTCAGGCAGCACCTGTCATACAATATTTTTTAAAAAAAAAAAAACCTCTGCTAATGAAAAAAAATCTGTGGGGCATTTATGAGATTTGAACCAAAAATCTTAAACTCTATGTGAGTTTTATAGTATGTATCTCATCTCTACTTGTATTTTCTTGTCTGTGTCCCATTTTTGTTTAATGGTTGATTGCTTTTTACCTATACTCTTCCCGGTTCCCCAGGAATTTTAAAGTGGGTCTTAGTCTATGTGGATAGCTCAGAACCAGACACTAGCTCAGGATAAAAGAAGACCTGGCAGGTGGGAGACCCCAAAGAGAAAGAGAACTACTTCTTGGATATAGATATAGATTTAGATATAGACATAGGTGTGTGTGTGTGTGTGTGTGTGTGTGTGTGTGTGTTTATTAATTGAGAATCTTAACAGGTCCAGGAGTTCCCAACCAGGGTTCTATGACCCCCAAGTGCTTTAGACATGGCTCACGCATCCCTCTCTGCCCTTAATGACTAGGAGACAATCTTACAAAGATAAATGTTATTTGTAGTCCTAACAACGCCAATTAACTAGTAATGGTGCTAGAGCAATATACTGAGAAAGGTTTTGAGACTTCAAATAGATCAGCAGAAAACAGTCCTGTGATGGACTATCTATGCCTGCCACGGGCTCAATACAGAAAGCAGCGGACCTTACACCTTTTGTTTTGCTATAATTATTATGGAAGACAGCACATCTCTCAGACCTTTACTTGCTTTGACCCAGGGACCTGGGTGTCCCATAATATCAGCATAGGATTTTAAAAGTGATCTTGCAGGCCATGCAGCATACAAACAGCTATTTGGTAAAAACAGCTGTGAAAAACCAAGAGACCAGTGCCTTTTGCCGCGATTTATACAGTATTAGCAAAGAACTCCCTCTTGTCACACTTCTTCAAACTTTTTTAGTGGTTTATCATTCTCTTTCCAGGTACAGTGCTAAAGTCAGCCACGATGTCCCCCAGGTTGGATTTAAGGAACTTATTTCCCTCCTAGAAGACATTTCTTACAAGTTTGATGGATGCTGTAAAGGGGACACTGTGCAGTGTGTCCAGGTCATGGTAAATATTCTCTAAAAGCAGGAAAAGTGAGTGCATTTTGGCAGCCAGTTTTTTTTCTGAGATTGCGCTAACGTGTGGCTACTTTGTCTCAATTAAATCAAAATGTTAGTAAATTGTCAAATGAACTGTAGTTTTTTATAAATGGAATTTTTTTTTTTTTTAGATTATCTAGCAGATTATATATTATATGGCTAAATGTCCTTGAAATAATATTTCAGGAATTTAGAATTTTTGAAAATCCATTTAGGCCAGATTGAAGTTCTGTTTTGTTCTGTTTTAACATGGCAAATTCTCTTTTAGAAATGTTGGAAATTAGTAGTAAAGCTCAAGGAATGACTTGTTACCATTATGTTTTTAAGAGTTGCTTTCTCTGAGCTTCTTCAGGCTGTTTAGGGACAGTCATTTCCAAATAAGTAGATACGTTAATTACAAATAATGTTTATTTTTAAAAATGATTCTCTAAGGGCATATACTGGTAAATACATTGTTGGCCTAGTTTAAGTTGTCCATACACTCAAAGGTAATACGATTTCATTAAAAATACCCTGACTTTTTTATTAGTTGACGCTTGACTACATCTTAGTGATTTTCCATTAGTTTGACTGCTTTCAACTCACAGTGAAAACAGAATGTTAATTAAATAACTTGAATTTTAGGATATTGAGATACGTCCATTTTATTTCAAGCAGTGGACAACACATGTCCAGAGAGTTATTTTGTCCATAAATGTACCCCAATTAAAGAAATCTCACTGTATTTATTTTTGTATTGTTTTATTGTTTATGAGAATGTGAGTTTTCCAGTATTAAATAGAATGTATAGAATTAGAATACAACTGAAGATTTTCTGTGAAGCTTGAAACTGAGACTAACGAATCATATTATGTCCCAAATTAATGCCTTTATGGAGAAATTGAATTGTAGTTCATTTAAAATAAAAGTGAATTCTCAGAGACCAAGAGTTGTGTTGCCTAGAGTGATGATGGTCTCTGGGGAGATACGTGTTTGGAAAGATGCCTCCCTGGTTATACGTGGTTTGTCGGGACATGATGCGTAATCCTCACTCATTTCTCACCCCATCCCTGAGCTTCGCCCCATTCCTCAACCTCAGCAGTCACCAGTGTGATGAGAAGGGGACTGCAGCCCGGGAAAGCAGCTTGAGCAAAGTCAGGGAGGCTTGAGATAGCCTGGTGTGTTGATGGAACTCAGCGTAGTTCAACTGAGGCTGGAACAGAGAGTAGGATGAATGTGTGGAGAGACATCAGTCTGGAGAGGGGGCCAGGGCCAGATCACCTTTTAAAAAAAATTATCCAACTAGTTTGTATATAAGATTATGTCATCCTCCTTAATCCCCACAACTTTATGTGGAGGCCAGAATTGGGATGAAGAATAGGGGTGGGGGAAGAGAAAGGTTTTCTATTTTTGTACATTATTTGAAACTTTGAACAGCTCAAAACAAATAATATCCATAGGAAAAAATGATACAATTATTGGAATAGCTTTTTATACTTCAGAGGTGTTCATCTGGTGTTTGCTGTAGAGGTTCTTTTTTTACCGTTCTTTCATTCACTCACCAAACATTTATTGAGTGTCTCCTACGTGCTTAGTATGTAGTTTCAAGCCATAAGAGAGGGAATCCAGGATGAGGAATACAACAGTAATATGTCTTTGGTGGCTCCCACTGAAGGCACAGATGAACTCTTATAGGGAAAGAAACAATGTTTAGGATATAAGATGCCAATATTTCAGAAGAGTAGCATTTAAAAAATCAACACTTAATAATGAATGTAAGTTTATAATAAAACCTGTTTTTCATAATTGTGTCATCTGACATCTTGAGAAATAAAGTTTGCATTAATTTGAAACTTTATCGTGTGTATTAAAAGAATAAAAAATTTAAATAAATATTGCCTATCAGATTAGCTGATAAAGTTATTACATATGTTACACTCATGGTAGTTTTTGCATGTAAGCATTCTATTATGTAGGAAAACCTAGCCTTGAAAGAATTTATAAAAATAAAGTCGTTTTGCATTCTTATTTTATACAGAGCAAGGTTATGAGTCATATTTGTACAAAACAAAGTTCTACATCCAGCAAAATCAAAGAGTGCTGTGAAAAGACAACATCAGTGTATCATAAGTGCCTAATTTACTTAGATAAAGAAAAGAAACCAAAGGACTTACCTCTAAGAGAAGCAAAGTTTACTGACAGCAAAGATGTATGTCAACACCAAGAGGCTGACCAAGAGAACTTTGTGAATGAGTAACATACTCTATGTTGAAATTTATAAGGCAAACAGAAAGAAACTTATAAGATTTGGCCTATTTTGGCTTATTCAGCTGGAAGGAATGAAGAACCATTTAAATCACTGGGCATCATACATTTTTTTAAAAACACGGCTATAGATTATAGTATTTTATATAGTTTTCAGAATAGGCAATTCATTGTTATAGCCATGACTAACATTTATTGAGTACTTGATATGTGCCCTGGTCATGCAGTGATTAAGAGATTGGCTGCTAACCAAAAGGTAGGCAGTTCAAGCCCACCAGGCGCTCCTTGGAAACCCTGTGGGGCAGTTCTGCTCTGTCCTACAGGGTCACTATGAGTCAGAATTGGAGTTTTGTGTTTTGTTTTTTGATGTGTGCCAGGCAAAGGACTTTATATGGATTATCTATTTTACTTCTTACAACAATCATGTAAAACAGGTATAATTTTCCCCAGTTCTTCTGATGAGCAAACTAAGGTGCAAAGAAGTTAAGTGACTTGTTCAAGGTTCACAACTAAAAAATCGCAAAGTAAGAATTTGACCCTAGGAGGTCTGGCTCAAGAAGCTGCAGGCTTAACTCCCATGCTGTACTACCCTATAAATGTTAAGGGAAAGAGCAGAGGGCTTGGAGCCAGAGGAACTAGGTTTGAGTTCTGGTTGAGTCACTAGGACAAGTTAACCTCTCTGTGCTTCAGTTCATCACATACAAACATTCGCATAAAAATATTCATTCATTCAAGATTCATTGGGGATGAAATATATTCCAAAGACTTTACTAGATTAGACAGGGTTTCTACCCCCAGCAAGATTTCATCTATCTTAAGTGAGATGTAGGAAGAGACAGACTTATAAATAAGTAAGTGTAAAAATAGCTCTTTTAGTTCTGACAGCACTATGTGCTGGGTATTATAGGGACAGAGGAGGAAGTGGTCTATTGTACCTGGAACCCTGAATAGGCTTGACAGGGGAGATGGTAAGTTGAAGAAATTTTGATAATTTAGACAGCGGGGCAGAGCATGAAAAGAAGTGTGAAACTGCTTGGTGCGTATATGGTAGTGATCAGGCAGCCATGCTAAGTACAAGATGCCACGAAAGGGTTTTTAATGAAGAATAAGGAAGGACAAAATCAGTTTTGTTTTGTTAGAAACTTCATCTGAAAGGAATCTCAGTTTGAGGCTTAGGTGACTGTGTGGCTAGCTTTCACATTCAATGGGATGGGAAGAACAGGTTAAGAGGTTGGTATTGTTGGCAAGATAAGGTTTGGGTCTGAGGTGCCTGTAGAGTTAGTTACTAGTTGGAAATATCAGGAGGCAATTTTATATATGGAACTGAGACTCTGGAAAGTCTGTTTTGAAGATACATGTTATGATTACAGCTAATGTTTATTGAATACAGGAAATCCCCGGGTTATCAATGAGATCCGTTCCTAAGTGTGCCTTTAAGTGAGATTTGTAAGTAAGTCAGAACAGGTGCATATGGTTCTCATTTAGCCTTACTTTAGTGCAAGAAAACGTTCGAAGACATTTCAATGATTTAAAAGCTGCACGTGCAGCAAGCAAAGGTGATTGTGATAACGAATTTGTTGGGAGTAGGAGTTGGTTCAGTTGTTTCAAAGTGAGGGCAAATTTACATAGCATTAAAGGGCAAGTATGAGTGTCCTTGAGTCCGAAGTTCATAACCTTCTGAAATTTTATTTAGGAAATTTTAAGTGTTTGTCTACCAACAAATTTAATTTCCAGAACAACCTTCTGAGGTTATTTTTATTATCCTCATTTTACAGGTGAGGAAACTGAGGCACAAAGAGGTTGAGTAAGTTGCCCCAAAGCCACCCAGCTAATATGTGATAGAGTCAGGATTCAAATGCAAGCCTTCTGGCTCCAGAGCTCTGCTGTGCTATATTGCTTCTCACGAATTGTAGTTAGTAAATCCAATTATACTAAACAAGACGATCGATGTAAAGCCCTTCACTTGTACCTGACATAGGCTCGTTGAATGGAAGTGATTTTTGTCATTATCATCATCACCATCATTGTTACAGCATAGATAGTGGTTGAATCCATAGGGAGAAACAATAGAGCATCAATAAGAATGTTGAATTAGAAGCAGTCTTTCCGCATGTGAACATTTGAGGCAAGACCTCAGTGGATCCTCTAGCCTATGGTAGAGGTAGGCTTCCAGGTGTTTTGGTTTGCAACATTTAGGAGTTTTTTTTTTTAGGTGTAATATTTTTCCTGTGAAAAGAGTGCATGGTTTTCATCAGATCTTGAAAGGAGCCATTGTTTCTCAGAAGTTCAAGATCCACTGCTCTAGGGTACAGGAATATATCCAACAAACGAGACTGAAAAGACAGATGGAGAAGCTGGAGAGACAGTGCCAGGGAAACCAAGATTAATCAAAAGGGTCAACGGCTGAAAACAAAAGAGGAAGGAGCTAAAAAGAATTCCCTGAACTAGTATTGTTTTTTGTAAGGTATTATTTTCACAAAACTTGAAAGATCATCTAAACGTATTTTGAATGAGTAGGTAAGATTCTTTTATGAAGAAGACTGCAAATAGGGCAGCTGAGGTACTTAAAGAAGACACCTGTCTCTTGAGAAGAGAGTCAGGTTAGTGTAAAAAAGAATGAGCTAGGCATCCCATGGGACCTACGTTCAAATTTTGTATCTTTCAATTACTAGCAGGGTGCTTAACTAGTGTGAAACTTAGTTTCCTTCACTAGAAAATAGTACTTATCCTGAGGACTAGGTGAAGTTAAATGACAGTGTTTATAAAGACCAGGAGTGTATCCTTATCTTGATCCAGTGCCCAGCACCTACCCATTGCCATCGCATCGACTTTGACGCATAGTGATCCCATGTGTGTCACAGTAGAACTGTGCTCCGTAGGATTTTCAATGGCTGATTTTTTGGAAGTAGATCACCAGGACTTTCTTTGAAGAGCCTCTGGGTGGACTCGAAACACCAAGCTTTTTATTAGCAGCAGAGTGTGTTAATCATTTGCTCCACCCAGGGACTCCCTCCCTAGCACCTAAACCAAACCAAGCCAAACCAAATCCATTGCTGTTAGGTGGATTCCCACTCATAGTGACCCTATAAGACAGAATAGAACTGCCCCATAGTGTTTCCAAGGAGCAGCTGGTGGATTCGAACTGCCCTTTTTGGTTAGCAGACAAGTTCTTAACCACTGCTCCACCAGGGCTTTTGTCTACACCTACTAAGGGCTCAGTAAGTGCTGGTCTCTCCCCTCTCCCTTTCCCACATTCCCCCCAAACAGCACTCTCTTAAGCCATTGGAGTCTCTGACTATGACCATGCAAACCACCGATTTAGAGCTGAAGGGTGATCACTCCCATGTTTGGCAAGTGGCAGGATGAAGTAATGAGCCAAGGCTGCTTCCCAATCTCTCACAGAGGCTTCGCTGGGATGGGATGAAAAGACATATTCCCACTATCCCTAGTTGGAATTCTGAGAACATTTTCCAAAGGAATTACACCTGATATTTACTTTCAAACATACTGATGGCATAATATACTATTTCTGATGCTTTATGAGTGAAATCACTCTAATAGTTAACTCTAAAACACTCTATTGATTGTATGAGTTGGAACAGACTCTACAGCAATGGGTTTGTTTTTGGTTTGAAAGTAAAAAGCATTGCCAGTTTAAAACCAAACATGGAAAAGAACCTTTATAAATGATCCGCCATTACCCCGTGAACAAACCACGTTGTTGTTGTTAGGTGCCATGGAGTCTGTTTCAACTCATAGTGACCCTATGTGCAACAGAAGGAAACACTGCCCGGTCCCACACCATCCTCACAATCGGTGTTATGTTTGAGCCCATCATTGCAGCCACTGTATCAATCCATCTTATTGAGAGTCTTTCTCTTTTTTACTGACCCTCTACTTTACCAGTATGACGTCCTCCTTCAGGGACTGCTCCTTCCTGATAACATGTCCAAAGTACGTGAGATGAAGTCTCATCACCCTTGCTTCTAAGGAGTATTCTGGCTGTATTTCTTCCAAGACAGATTTGTTTGTTCTTCTGGCAGTCCATGGCATATACCTTATAACATAATAAACATAACTTAATCCTCTTTGACATAACCAATCCTGCTTCATTAACATAACAAACACAACCCAATCACAAATGGAATTATAACCACAGGCGGCAGAAGTTAGGATTTACAACACATCACAAAATGGAGGATAATTACATCAGATCATAAAATGGAGGACAACTACACAATACTGGGAATCATGGCCTAGCCAAGTTGACACATATTTTGGGGGGGACACAATTCAATCCATGAGAACTCGGTATGTTATTTAGCCATATTGGAGTCTTACATGGTTATAAAAGTATTATATGATTATTGCAAATGATTAGAAAATACTAAATGTTCCAAAAAATGTTTAAATCTTTCAGATTCTATCATTGAGAAATAGATACGGCTAACATTTTTTTTCATTTTTTTCTGTGCATATAAGTATATTTGTGTGTGTTTTAAAAAAGTAAAATCAGAGTAATACTTTCTGAGGAAATATTTGGAATTATTTAGCATCCTAGAAAAAATTTATGTCATTAAATGGACTTCAAAATATATTTTATTTTGGCCTATGTAATATCTCATCATAGTGATGTAAAAAATCATTTATTTTACTGCTTTCTTACTGAAAGCACTGATTTAGAGCTGAAGGATGATCACTCCCATATTTGGAAAGTGGTAGGATGAGGTAATGGGCAAAGGCTGTTCCCCAATCTCTCACCAAGGCATCTCCGGGGGTGAGAAGAAAGATGTAGTCTCACCATCCCAAGTTGAAAGCCTGAACATATTTTCCAACAGAATTACTTTTACTGAGTATGTTGGACATTTTAAACACTTAGTTTGTTTTTAATTTTGTAAACAACCCTGAGATAAGTAACTTATTCTATTCATCTTTATTGATATTTCTGACTATTAGGATAGATTATCAGAAGAGAAACTTTCTGACTATTAAGACAGACTATCAGAAGAGAAGCTATTGGGTTGAAATATATGGACTTCTAAAAAACATTTGACATAAATTGCCAAGTTACATTCTGGAATTATTTCACCACAACAGTGCTTTAGAGTGTTCATTTCACCCCCACCTTCACCAGCACTGCACATGGAAATTTACTTTACTAGACTTATATGTTAAAAAAAAAAAAAAACTGTCTTTTGTCTTAAGCAAGCATTTTTTTTTTAATGAAGTTCAATTTTTCCCATATGATTTTACCTATTGGATCTGCAAATTTTCTATGACCAATTTATTCGTGTCCATTACCCATTTTCCTATTAAAATTAATTTTTTATAACAATTCATATGCACTCCTTATATATTATAGAAATTAATGATTCCTCATTTCTGATTTGTTTCTCTTTCTTTTGATATGTGTTGCTTTTGCTTTATTTTAAAATTTTCTTCCATTTGTCATAAAAATCATTTTCATACCAGCTGACCACCGTTCAAATCTGGGCAATGGAGTAGGAAGATCTGAGTTTCAGTTCCTGCTCTGACACTGTCCCTAACGAGGCCGTCTGTCTTTTTAAATGAATCATATTGCTAGAAAAAATTTTTTTTACCCTGAGAAACAATTTGTCCAACAGTATCCGTCCACTGCTCTCTTTTTGGTGACCACTTAACGGATGTCCAATTTTATGCTACATGACAGGAAATTCATGAAATATTTGAAGATAACTATTGGAGGTTTTCAGTTCTTATTCTAAACGAAGAAAAAGAAGGTATAAAATAAAGACAAAAATGATTTAAAAGGCTCAGTCGCAATACTTACTAGCTGGGTCAATCTGGGCAAGTCACTTAACTTCACAAGGCCTGTTTCCTTTACTCAAAAACGGAAATAACAACTACTTTGGCCACCTCAGAGTGAGAATCCCACGTGATAACATTTGAATCACGCTTTGTTAACTGGAAAACTCTAGACAAATGTACAAGATAGTGATAATGATGAAAAATTTGGACTCTGAATGTAAGCAAAAAACATCTGTGCATATAATTGAAAAGTTTCAAATTCTTGCACATACATAAAAAGTATCCTCAATTTAGTGGGTAATGTATGATAAAGACTTTGAAAATATTGTATAAATAAATAAAGGTATTTGATGAGTTGGCATGAAGGTTATGACTAAATTTGAGATAAAATGATCATAAACATGATTGTTCTTATTTTCAGAAGAAAAATTCAATGAGACAACTGAGAAAAGCCTCAAGATGGTTCAACAAGAGTGTGAACGTTTTCATAATTTGGGGAAGGATGACTTGAAATACCAATAGATTGTTTACCAAAGCAGGTTAACACTTGTGACCAGGATAAAATAAAGTCCCATTTAGAGTAGAAAATTTAGCCAAGTAATGGCCAGTTTATAAACTCTGGAAGGAATAAAGACACAAGTAAAAGTCAAGAATGCACACTGAGCAGTCACATCAACGCTCCACCAGAAATGAGGTTCACACTAAAGGTCAGGCAACTGAGAAAGAAACAACGCTAAGATTCTGGACAAATTGTTTCTCTATTGCTTTAGTTTCTGTTTGGACTTCCCTTTCTGACTTCTGATTGTAGTCAGCCCTCCCAGGGATTCTGTCACCTTTGCAGTGAGAAGGAAGGGAATGGTGAGAGGAGTGGTTTGATCAAGACACATATTTTGCCTGGAGATGAGAGGATTTAGGGTGAGGGCAAGTCAAACTTACTCAGTATTGCTCAGACAGAACTTGGACCAATGAATAGAACACACCTGGGCACGGTGCAGAAAGAATTTTCTAATCCTAGAGATGTTTGTAAATGTAACAAGCCTCACGGCCAGCACCCAGACTGCATGTGCGTGAGCAGCCACTATCCTGGTGGGGTTCTGGGATCCTGGCCCTGGTCTCTGTGTGGTTGGTCCCTTTGAATTCTGTTTCAGTGACTCAGCAAGAATGAGCTTTGCTGGGAAAATAACATTTAAGAATCATCACTATGTACGGATATACTTCCTATGTTTAATCTAAGGGCTAAAATAGTTGGCTTGTCTGAAGAGTTTACTCTCTTATCACCAAACCATCCCTCTTGCCTTTGCTTAAATAATTTCCTCCGCTTGTGTTTCTTATGGTCTGGAATTCCACAATTAGTCACTTATAAGGGACTTTGTATCTTTTTATAGTTTCAAGAGTCTCTTACTAATCGCAAATGCCACTGAGAGGAAGATTCCTATGGGAGGTTAATTTCAGTCTTTTTTTTAAAAGAAAGAATTCATTTATCTCATAACAGTTTTTATTCTTTTTTTTTTCTTAAGTGTCAACTACAATCAACTGACAGTGGCTGTCCTGTAACATTGTGCTGTTAGTGATTCTAAGGCTGAGTCTAGGCTCAGAGAAACAGAGAACAGTGATCAATTAGTAATATCTGCAATGGGCAACAGTCTGGGAGCACTCATGAATTTTATTTAATAATAAGTGTATCAATATTGGTTCCTTGACAGGGTCTCAGAGAACATCTAGCTCAACTGGCCTAACAAAGTTTATAAAGAAAATGTTCTAACAGAAGACAACATTCTTTCATGGTTAAGAGGGTAGGGAGGGAGGGTGAGGGTTATTCGCTAACTAGATAGTAGGCAAGTATTATATTAGGTGAAGGGAAGGACAGCACACACTATAGGATAAGTCAGCACAACTGGACTAAACCAAAGCTAAGAAGTTTCCTGAATACAATCAAACACTTTGAGGGACAGAGTAGCAGGGGTGGGGATTTGCAGACCATGCTTTCAGGGGACATCTAGGTCAACTGGCATAACAAAGCTTATTAAGAAAATGTTCTGCATCCTACTTTGGTGAGTGGTGTCTGGGGTCTTAAAAGCTTGCAAGTGGCCGTCTAAGATGCATCAATTGGTCCCAACCACATGGAGTAAGGGAGAATGAAGAACACCAAAGACACAAGGAAAATATTAGCCCAAGAGACAGGAAGGACCACATAAAGCAGAGACTTCATCAGCCTGAGACCAGAAGAGCTAGACGGTACCCGGCTACCACCAATGACTGCCCTGACAGGGAACACAACAGAGAGTCCCTGATGGAGCAGGAGAAAGGTGGGGTGCAGAACTCAAATTCTAGCAAGAAGACCAGACTTATGGTCTGACTGAGACTGGAGGAACCCTGGAAAGATTGGCCCCTGGTTTCTCTATCAGCCCAGAACTAAAACAATTTCCGAAGCCAACTCTTCAGACAGGGATTGGACTGGACTGTGGGACATAAAGGAATACTTGTGAGAAGTATGCCTCTTAGCTCAAGTAGATACAGGAGACTAAACAGGCAGCCTCCGTCCAGAGGTGAGATAGGAAGGCAGAGACTGTTAGGAGCTGGTTGAATGGACATGGGGAATCAGCGGTGGAAAGGAGGAGTGTGCTGTCACAGTATGGGGAGAGCAATTAGGGTCACACAACAATGTACGTATAAATTTTTGTATGGGAGACTAACTTGAAATGTAAACTTCATCTAAACTACAACAATAAAAAAAGAAAGAAAATGTTCTACATTCTACTTTGGTGAGTAGCGTCTGGGGTCTTAAACGCTTGTGAGCAACCATCTAAGCTACTCCACTGATCTCATCCTGTCCATAGCAAGGGAAAAATTAGTCCAAAAGACTAATGGACCACAACTAACACTGCCTCCACCAGACTGAGTCCAGCACAACTAGATGGTGCCCAGCTACCACCACTGACTGCTCTGACAGGGATCACAATAGAGGGTCCCAGACAGAGCTAGAGAAAAACGTAGAACAAAATTCTAACTCACAAAAAAAGACCAGACTTACTGGTGTGGCAGAGATGAGAAACCCCAAGAGTATGGCCCCCGGACACCCGTTTAGCCCAGTAATGAAGTCACTCTTGAGGTTCACCCTTCAGCCAAAGATTAGACAGGCCCATAAAACCAGACGAGACTAAAAGGGCACACCAGGGACAAGGACTAGAAGGCAGGAGGGGACAGGAAAGCTGGTAATAGGGAACCAAAAGTCAAGAAGGAAGAGTGTTGACATATCATGGGATTAGTAACCAATGTTACAAAACCATATGTGTACTAATTGTTCAATGAGAAGCTAGTTTGTTCTGTAAACCTTCATCTAAAGTACAATAATAAAAAAAAAAAAAGAAAACGTAAAGCAAAAAAAAAAAAATTGGTTCATTGATTGTAACAAAAATGTCATGAGGAATGAAACATAGTAATAATAGGAGAAGCAGTATACTGTGGGGAGAAGGGGCATACAGGAATTCTCTGTACTTTCAGCACAATTTTTCTGTTAAACCAAAACTGTTCTAAAAAATAAAATCTATTATACAAACCATAACTAACAATGCACAAACACTAGAAGATAAACTAGATAACTGGGAGCTCCTAAAAATTAAACACTTAATGCTCATCAAAAGACTTCATCAAAAGAGTTAAAAGAGAATTTACAGGTTGGGAAAAAAATTTGGGCTATGACATATCTGACATGGGTCTAATTTCTAAAATCTATAGAATACTTCAACACCTCTACAAAGAAAAGACAAATAACCCAATTAAAAAATGGGTAAAGGAAGTGAATAGACACTTCACCAAAGAAGACATTCAAGCGGCCAACAGACAAATGAGGAAATGCTCGCAATCACTAGCCACTAGAGAAATGTAAATAAAAACCACAGTGAGATAGCATCTCACCCCGGCATTACTGGCACAAATCAAAAACACTGGAAATAACAAATGTTAGAGAGGCTGCGGGGAGATCGGAACTCTTATGCACTGCTGGTGGGAATACAAAATGATACAACCATTCTAGAAAATGATATGGCGCTTCCTTAGAAAGCTAGAAATAGAAATACCATACGACCCAGCAATCCCACTCCTAGGAATATATCCTAGAGAAATAAGAGCCGTCACATGAATATACATATGCACACCCATGTTCATTGCAGCATTCTTCACAATAGCAAAAAGATGGAAACAACCTAGAAGCCCATCAACAGATGAACGGATAAACTAACTATGGTACATACACACAATGGAGGATTATGCAATGATAAAGAACAATGATGAATCTCTGAAGCAACTCATAACATGGATGAAACTAGAGAACATTATGCTTAGTGAAATAAGTCAGTCACAAAAGGACAAATATTGTATGATACCTCTACTGTAAAAACTCAAGAAATAGTTTACACACAAAAAGAAATAATCTTTGTTGGTTACAAGGGATGGGAAGGGTGGAGGGGTAACTAAATAGACAATAGACAACTGGTAACTTTGGTGAAGGGTAAGACAGTACACCACACTGGGGAAGCCAGCACAACTTGTACAAGGAAAGGTTATGGAACCTCCACAGACACATCTAAACTCCCTGAGGGACTGAATTGCTGGGCGGAGGGCTGTGGCAACCATGGTCGCGGGGAACATCTAGTTCAACTTGCATAACACAGTTTATAAAGAAAATGTTCTACATTCTACCTTGATGAGTAGCATCTGAGGTCTTAAAAGCCTGTGAGTGGCCATCTAAGATGCTCCACTGGTCTCACCCTTCAGAAACAAGGGAGAATGAAGAAAACAAGATACAAGGGAAAGAATAGTCCCGGGGACTAATGGACCACAACTACCATGGCATCCACCAGACTGAGTACAGTACAACTAGATGGTGCCTGGCTACCACCACTGACTGCTCTGACAAGGATCACAACAGAAGGTCATGGACAAAGCTGGAGAAAAATGTAGAACAAAATTCTAAGTCACAAAAAAGACCAGACTTACTGTCCTGACAGAGACTGGAGAAACCCTGAGAGTATGGCCCTCAGACACCCTTTTAGCTTAGTAATGAAGTCACTCCCAATGTTCACCATTCAGCCAAAGATTAGACAGCCCTGTAAAATGCAACGAGACTAATGGGGCACAACAGTCCAGGGACAGGACTAGAAGGCAGGAGGGTATAGGAAATCTGGTAATAGGGAACCCAAGGCTAAGAAAGGACAGTGTTGACATGTTGTGGGGTTGTTAACCATTGTCATAAAACAATATGTGTACTAACTGTTTAATGAGAAACTATTTGTTCTGTAAACCTTCATCTAAATTACACTTTAAAAAATTAATTAATTAAAAAAAAAAGAGCAATGAATATGAACAGACACTTCACCAAAGAAGACATTCAGACAGCTAACAGACACATGAGGAAATTCTTGAGATGACTAGCCATTACCAAAACCCTTTGCAGTCAAGTTGTTTCCAACTCAGAGCAAACCTATAGGACAGAGTACAGCTGCCCCATAGGGTTTCCAAGGAACGGCCAGTGAACTCGAACTGCTGACCTTTTGGTTAGCAGCCATATCTCTCAACCACTGTGCTATTAGGGCTCCAATTAGCCATTAGAGAAATGCAAATCAAAATTACAATGAGATATCATCTCACCCAACATTACTGGCACTAATAAAAAAAACAGAAAATAAGAAATGTTGGAGAGGTTGCTGGGAGATTAGAACTCTTACGCACTGCTGGTAGGAATGTAAAATGGTACAACTACTATGGAAAACAATACGGCTCCTCCTTTAAAAGCTAGAAATAGAAATACCATACAATTCAGCAATCCCACTCCTAGGAATATATTCTAAAGAAATAAGAGCTGTCACATGAATAGATATATGCACACCCATGTTCATTGCAGCATTATTCACAATAGCAAAAAGATGGAGACAATCTAAGTACCATTAACAGATGAATGGATAAACAAATTATGGTGCATACACACAATGGAATACTATGCAACTATAAAGAACAATGATGAATCCTTGAAACATCTCACAACATGGCTGAGTCTGGACAGCATTATGCTGAGTGAAATAAATCAGTCACAAAATGACAGATACTGTATGAGATCACTATTACAAAAACCCAAGAAAAGGTTTACATATAGAAAAAAAAAAAACTTTGATGGTTACAAGGGAGAGAAGGGGTGGAGAGGAGAAATCACTAACTGCCTAATTGACAAGCGTTAAATTTGGTGAAGGGAAAGATGCCACACAATATAGGGGAAATCAGCACAGTTTGATCAAGGAAAAGTCATAGAAGCCTCCTAGACACATCTGGACACCTTGAGGGACCGAGTTACTGGGGCTGAGGGCTGGAAACCATAGTCTCAGAGGGACAACTAGGGCAATGGGTATAACAGTTCATAAAGAAAATGTTCTACTTCCTACTTTGGTGAGCAGGATTTGGGGTCTTAAAAGCTTTCAAGAGGACATCTAAGACATATCTGTTGGTCCCATCCCATTCAGAGCAAAGGAGAAAACCAAAGACACAAGGAAAATAATTAGTACCAAGGACTAATGGACCACATGCACCACACCCTCCAGCAGCCTGAGCCCAGAAGAACTAGATGGTGCCCAGCTACCACCACCGACGGCTCTGACTGGGTTCACAATAGAGGGTCCCGGACAGAGTGGGAGAAAAATGTAGAGCAAAATTCAAATTCACAAAAAAGACCAGATTTACAGGTCTGACAGAGACTGGAGGAACCCTTGAGACTCTGGCCCCCGGACACCTTTCTAACACAGAACTGAAGCCACTCCCAAATTCCACATTTCAGCCAAAGACTAGATAGACCTATAAAACAAACAATAACACATGTGAGGAACATGCTTCTCAGTTCAATCAATTATATGAGACAAATGGCAACACCTGTCCAAAAGCAAAGACTAGAAGGCAGAAGGGGACAGGAACACTGGAAGAAAGGACAGGGGGAACCCGGGCTGTAAAGGGAAAGGGGGAGAGTGCTGACACATTGCGAGGATTGCAACCAATGTCACAAAACAATTTGTGCATAAATTTTTGAATGAAAAACTAATTTGCACTGTAAACTTTCACCTAAAACACAATAAAATTTTTTAAAAATCTATCAAAAAAAAAAAAAAGGATGAAGTCCCGATACTCCTCAGCAATTCGTTGCATTGCTTATCATCAAGTTCTTGGAGCTAGGGCAAGGAATGGGCAATTACTACTTAAATAAAAAGTCCAAGAAACATGTAAAGTCCAAAATTTTGGAAATGGATGAACTTAAAAAAAAAAAAAAGACTGAAATTAACCTCCCACAGCAATTTTCCTCTGAGAGGCATTGCAATAATTAAGAGATTCTTAAACTATAAGAAGATACTAAGTCCCTTGTAAGTGATTAATGGTGGAATTCCAGACCATAGAAAACACAAGCGGAGGAAATTATTTAAGCAAAGGCAAGAGGGAGGGTTTGGTGATAAGAGAGTAAACCCTTCAGACAAGCCAACAATTTTAGCCCTTAGATTAAACATAGGAAGTATATCCATACATAGTGATGACTCTTAAATGTTATTTTCCCAGCAAAGCTCATTCTTGCCGAGTCACTGAAACAGAATTCAAAGGGACCAACCATACAGAGACCAGGGCCAGGATCCCAGAACCCACCAGGATAGTGGCTGCTCACGCACATGCAGTCTGAGTGCTGGCCGTGAGGCTTGCTACTTTTACAAACATCTCTAGGATTAGAAAATTCTTTCTGCACCGAGCCCAGCTGTGTTCTATTCATTGGTCCAAGTTCTGTCTGAGCAATACTGAGTAAGTTTGACTTGCCCTCACCCTAAATCCTCTCATCTCCAGGCAAAATATGTGTCTTGATCAAACCACTCCTCTCACCATTCCCTTCCACCACCGCGCTGATCACCTGCCTTTATCAGCTGTTCTCTAGCATGGCAGGAGGGAGAGAGAGTTGCATGGCTGTCTCCCCTGATGGCAGCAGGTTCTTAGGTCCTCCAGCCTTGTATCTGCTGTTCCTAGCAAGTGTCAGACACAGAGCAGAACCCATTATTGGGTATGAAGTTAAATTAGCTAACTCTGCTCTATTTCACTCTGTTTGCTAAATCTACCTGATGTTTATTATTTTATTGTGGTAGAATATATGTAACACATATTTGCCATTTGAACCGTTTTCATGGATACAATTCAGTGACATTAATTATATTCATCATGTTATGCAACCCCAAACACTATCTACTTCCAAATTTTTCCATCCTCTTAACAGAAACTCTGTACTCCTCAAGCAATGGTGTTGTTGTTGTGTGCCACTGAGTCAATTCCGACTCAGAGCAAACCTGTATGACAAAGTAGAACTGCCCCATAGGGTTTCTGAGGTTGTGATGTTACCTGGCAGATTGTCAGCTCTTTTCTCCTGCAGAGCAGTTGGTGGGTTCGAATTACCAACCTTTTGGTTAGCAGCCCAGCACTTAACCATTGCACCACCAGGGTTCCCTCCTTAAGCAATAACTTCCAATTTTCTTTACTCCTGCTACCCCTGGTAACCACTGATAAACTTTGGTTCCTATGCATTTTCCTGTTCTAGATATTTCATCTAGATATTTCATGGAGCCCTGGTGGTGTAGTGTTCATTTTTAAAATTTGGTCAGTCGACAAGAAACACTTGAAATTTAGTAAGTAGTCAATACACATTTGCTCTTATTATGACCTGTATCTTCAACCTAGACCTCCTTCCAGAGCTCCATTTCCATATATAAAATTGTCTCTTGATATTCCCAACTAGTAACTCTGTAGGAGCTTCAAGGTTGAAATGCTCAGACGGAAACATTATCTTTCCCACAAAACCTACCTCTTAACCTGTACTTCCCATCTCATTGAGTATGAAAACTAGTCACCCAGTCACCTAAACTCCAAAGTGAGATTCCTTTCAGATGAAGTTTCTAACAAAACAAAACTGATTTTGTTCTTCCTTAAGTCCTGGTGGCACGGTCATTAAGCGTTCCATTGCTAACCAGAAGGTCAGCAGTTCGAATCCACCAGCTACTCCTTGGAAACCCTATGGGGCAGTTCTACTCTGTCTTTTAGGGTCTCTATGAGTTGGAATTGACTCAGTGGTAGTGGGTTTGGTTTCGTATTCTTCAGTAAAAATCTTTTAATGGCATCTTGTTACTGAGCATGGCTACATGATCACTACCATATACACATCAAGCAGTTTCACACTTCTTTCCATGCTCTGCCCTGCTGTCTAAACTACCAAAATTTGTTCAAGTACCATCTCCCCTATCAAGCCTTTACGGGGTCCCAGGTACAATTGACCACTTCCTCCTTTGTCCCCACAATACCCAGCACATAGTGATGTCAGAACTTAAAGAGCCATTTTTGCACTTATTTATTTATAAGTTTGTTTCTTCCCACATCTCGCTTGATATAGAAGAAAGCTTCCTCAGGATAGAAACTCTGTCTAACCTAGTAAAGTCTTTGGAATATATTTCATTCCCAATAAACCTTGAATGAATTAATATTCTTATGCAAATGTTTATATATGATAAACTGAAATAGAGAGGTTAACTTGCCCCAGTGACTCAACCAGGACTCAAATCTAGTTCCTTCGACTCCAAGCCCACCGGTCTTTCCCTTAACCATTATTGAGTAGGACAGCATGGTGCTTAAGCCTGCAGCTTCTTGGGCCAGACTCCCTAGGGTCAAATCCTTATTCTGCCATTTTTCAGCTGTGAACCTTAAACAAGTCACTTAACTTCTTTGTAGCTTAGTTTGCTCACCTGGAAAACTAGGGAAAATAGTACCTATTTCACATGACTGTTGTGAGAATTAAAATAGATAATCCATATACTTAGCCTATGGCTTGGCACCTACCAAGCACTCAATAAATGTTGGCTGTTGTAGTTAGAGTCTGTCGAGTCAAAATTCGACTCATAAGAGACCCCATGTGACAGAGTAGAGCTGCCCCATAGAGTTTTCTTGGCTGTAATCTTCACAGGAGCAGATCTCCAGATCTTTCTCCCATGGAGCCACTGGGTGGGTTCAAACAGCCAGTCTTTCGGTTAGCAGCCACCAAGCACTTAACCATTGCACACCAGGGCTCCTTCAATGAATATTAGTCATCACTATAATAACACAGTGGCTTTTCCTAAAAATTATATGAAAATATTATAGTCTATAGCCATGTTTTTAAAAATACACTATGTCACAACTACCACTGCCTCCACCAGACTGAGTCCAGTACAACTAGATGGTGCCCGGCTACCATCAATGACTGCTCTGACTGGGATCACAACAGAGGGTCCTGGAAAGAGCTGGAAAAGGATGTAGAACAAAATTCTAACTCATAAAAAAAGACCAGATTTAATGGCCTGACAGACTGGAGAAACCCCGAGAGTATGGCCCCCAGACACCCTTTTAGTACAGTGGAGAAGTCATTTCCGAGGTTCACCGTTCAGCCGGGGAGTGGACAGCCCCATAAAACCAAATGGGACTAATGAGGCACAGCAGTCCAGGGACAAGGGCCAGAAGGCAGAAGGGGACAGGAAAGCTGGTGATAGGGAACCCAAGGTTGAGTAAGGATAGTGTTGATGTGTTGTGAGGTCATTAACCATTGTCATAGGGCAACATGTGTACTAACTGTTAAATGAGGAGCTGTTTTGTTCTGTAAGCCTTCATCTAAAGTGAGAATAGCAGCACAATTGGAAGAGCATAGTCGATGTCACTGAACTGTGCATGTAGAAATTTTTGAAATGGTGTATCTTTGGCTATGTATATTTTCATCAAAAAAAAAAGGTCAAGAAGGGAGAGAGTTGACATGTTGTGTGGTTGTTAACCAATGTTATAAAACAATATGTGTACTACTGTTTCATGAGAAACTATTCGTTCTGTAAACCTTCACCTGAAGTACAATTAAAAAAAAAAAAGGATAGTGAGAATAGCAGCACAACTGGAAGAATGTAGTTGATGTCACTGAATTGTATACGTAGAAATTTTTGAAACGGTGTTTAAATTTGGCTATGTATATTTTCAACAAAAAAAAAAAAAATGTCCTCCAAGATCTAGAAGGGAGAGTGTTGACATGTCGTGGGGTTGTTAGCCAATGTCATAAAACAATACAGGTACTGACTGTTTAATGAGAAAATATTTGTTCTGTAAACCTTCCCCTAAAGTACAATTAAAAAAAATACACTGTGATTTTAATGGTTCCATATTCCTTCCAGCTAGATTAGCCAAAATAAGTCAAATTTTAGAAGTTTCCTTCGGTTTTCCTTACAAATTTCAACAAAGAGTTATATTACTCAACCATGAGGTTCTCTTGGTCAGCATCTCAGTGTTGACACACATCTTTGCAACAGCAAATTTTGCTTCTCTTAGAGATAAGTCCTTTGACTTCTCATCTTTACCTAAGTAAATTATAACTCTCCAAGTTCTGTTTCTCTTCATAGCATTCTTTGACTTTGCTGGAGATTGAATCTTGTTTTATACAAATATGGCTCATAACCTTGCTCTGTATAAAATAAGAATGAGAAATGACTTTATTTTCATAATTCCTCCAAGACTGGGTTTTCCTTCTTAATAGAATAGTTACATACGAAACCAACCATGGGTGTAGCATCTGCAATCATTTTATCAGATAATATGATAGGTAATATTTATTTAAATTTTGTATTCTTTTAATACACATGAAGTTTCACATTAGTGCAAGCTTTATCTCTCAGGATATGAGATGACATAATTATGAAAAAGAAGCCCATTATAAATTTAAATTCGTTGTTATAAGTATTGATTTTTTTTTTTTAATACTTTAGGCCACTCATCTAAAATATTAGTATCTTCATCCTAAAGATAATGATGTTGTTTCTTTCCCTTAAGAGTCCACCTATGCCTTCAGTGGAGGCTACCAAAGACATGTTACTGCCGCATCCCCCTCATCCTGGATTTCCTCTCTTATGGCTTAAAACTACATACTAAGCACATAGTAGACACTCAATAAATATTTGGTGAGTGAATGAAAGAATGGTAAACAAATAAACCTCTACAACAAACACCAGCTGAACACCTCTCAAATATAAGAAGCTATTTCAATAACTGAATCATTTTCCTATGGATATTATTAATTTGGAGTTGTTCAAATTATCAGATAATATACAAAATAGAAAACATTATTGTATTTTCCCCATCTCTCTCTTATTCCCAGTTCTGGTCTCCACATAAAGTTGTGGGGATTAGGGAGTATGGAGTAATCTTATTTACAAATTAGTTGGATAATTTTTTTAAAAGCTCATCTGGCCCTTGTCCCCTCCACGGACTGATCACTCGCCACACATTCTACTCCAGCCTCAGTTGAACTATGCTGAGTTCCATCAACGCACTGGGCTATTTCAGGCCTCCCTGACTTTGCTCAAGCTGCTCTGCCTGGCTGCAATGCCCTTCTCATCTCACTGGTGAACATGAGGGTTAGGAATGGGGTGAAGCTCAAAGAAGGGGTGAGAAATTACTGCGGGTTAGGCATCATGTCCCAACAAACCAAGTATGACCAGGTAGGTAGTCTTTGCAAATACATATACATCTCCCCTAAGACTGTCATTGCTCTAGGCGATGCAACTCTTAGTGTCTGAGAATTACTTCTGTTTTGAATGAACTGCAATTCAATCCCTCCTATTTCTCCATAAAGGCATGAAAGGGAAGGATAGTTGGTGTCTTAGGCTGGATTCTCTAGAGAAGCAAAACCAGTAAAGTGTATAAATATATATATATATAGAGAGAGAGATTATATCAAGGAAACAGCTCACGTGATTGTAGAGGCTAGAACGTCCCAAGTCCGTGGATCAGGGTAGAGGCCTCGCCCAAGTCACACAGTGGCAGAAGCTGGCAAGCCCAAGATCGGCAGGCCAGAGAGCAGGGCTACCGCTCACAGGCTGTGCAGATCAACGAATCCCAGGTTCAGCAGATAAGCTGACAGCTCAAGTCCCAAGAATGGGAGATGAGATGACAGGAAGCAGCCGCAGGATCCAGATAGAGCAAAAAGCCAGAACGTCTGCTTATATACAGGTGCAGGCCACACCCCCAAGGAGACTCCCTTTCATCTGATTGGCTACACACAGTATATTCAATCATGGGAGTGATTACATTAAAACACTGAGAATCATGGCCCAGCCAAGTTGACACAGAATCAACCATCACAGTTGGCATATGATAAGATACCTTAGTCTCAGCTTCAAACTAAACAAGAAATCTTCAATTACATTCTAATTCCATACATTAGATTTAATACTATAAAACCCACATTCCCATAAACAATCAACCATCATAGATATAAACAGAGGGTGTGGTTGCTTTAATTAGGGTGTAGTTAGGGACAAAAACTCTGGGTGACATCTGCTGTCCACTGTTTGAAATAAAATAGACATACTTCAGTATCTTAACATTTAATTAATTTAATTAACATTCTGTTTTCACTGAAAGTCTAAAACAGTCAAACTAATTAAAAGTCACTAGGATGAAGTGTAAGGAGTCCTGGAGATGGAGTTGTTAAAAGCTTGGCTGCTAACTGAAAGGTCAGTGGTTCCAACCTACCAGCCTCTCTACAGGAGAAAGATGTGACAGTCTGTTTTAGCAACGACTACGGCCTTGGAAACACTGAGGCAGTTCTACTCTGTCCTATAGGTCACTATGTGTCAGAATCGACCCGACGCCAATGAGATTTTTTTTTTTTTTTTTTGGTAATATTAAGCCTAATTTCAACTAAGAAAATATCAAGATATTTTAATAAAATGGTATTATCTTTGAGTACACGAACAACTTAACCTAGGCCAACAAAGTATTGTTTTAGTTATCTAGTGCTGCTATAACAGAAAAACCATACATGGATGGCTTTAACAAACAGAAGTTTATTCTCCCACAGTCTAGGAGGCTAGAAGTCCGAACTGAGCACACCAGCTCCAGGGGAAGGCTTTCTCTCTCTGTCAGTTCTGGAGGAAGGTCATTGTCATCAATCTTCCCCTGGTCTAGGAGTTTCTCAGTGCAGGGACCCCAGGTCCAAAGGGGTCTTCTCTGCTACTGGCTCTTGTTTCTTGCTGGTATGAGGTCCCCCTGTCACTCTGCTCGCTTCTCTCTTTTATATCTCAAAAGAGATTGGCTTAAAACATAACCTAATCTTGTGGATTGAATCCTGCCTCATTAACATAACTGCCTCTAATCCTGCCTTATTAACATTATACAGGTAGGATTTAGAACACATAGGAAAATCACATCAGATGACAAAATGGTAGACAATCACACAATACTGGGAATCATGGCCTAGCCAAGTAGACACACATTTTGGGAGGACACAATTCAATCCATAACATGTATTTACCAGTATACACCCTTAGAGAATACCTTTAAACAGTAAAGTTATTTGTAATTAACATACCCACTTGGTTGGAAATGACTTCCTAAATACCCCGAGGGAGCACAGAGACAACAGCTCTTAAAAACATAATGGTAACAAATCATTCCTGAGCTTTATTATTAATTTCTAACATCTCTAAAACAGGATTTACCATGTTAAAAAAAAGTTCAGTCTGGTGATGGATTTTCAACAATTCTAAATTCTTGAAATTTTATTTCAAAGACACTTAATCACATAAAATACAAACTGCTACCAACAAAATCAAAAAAACAGTGCAGCCATTGATACTACTTAGGCACAACCAAACACCTCACTGGTTTAGTTATTTTGATTTGATGGCTTAAGGTCGTGGTTTCATGGGACAATCCAGTCAATTGGCATAATAGTGTTTTTAAGGTTTCTGTTCTACCTTGTAGTCCAGCGAGTAATGCTGGGGGTTTTAAAAGATTGCGAGCAGCCATCAAAGATACAACAATTGGTCTCTATTTTGCTGGAGCAGCAGCAGAAGTGGACTCAAGAATCAGAGACGGAAGTGGACTGCAGATCTAATAATCTCCTCGAACTACTGGCTCCTTTGCCATGAGTCAAGAACTAACGGTGCTTGGCTACAACTACTGAACATTTTGATAGAAGAATCAATAGAAGAATACTGATCAAAAAGGGGAAAATGTGGAGCAGAATTTCAAATTCTTATGGAATCCAGACTTAATGGACCCGTTGAGACTGGAGGAACACCTGAATCTTTTGCCCTGAGATAATCTTTAAACTTTGAACTGAAAGTTTAAACCAAATGACAGTTTAGCTCAATTAGGAAAAAACATTGCCTTGAGCATTGCTCTATTTGGAAGAATTATCTATGTGAGATCAAATTGACAACAGAAACTCTAAAGTATAGATGAGAAGTTTAGGGAGCAGTGAGCCTAAGTTAATGGTGATGGAATAATTTGGGTAGAGATAGCGAGAATGATAGAATGTGAATAATGTAACCAATGTCACTGAATTATACGAGTAGAAATTGTTAAGTGGGTGTATGCTTTGCTGTGTATATATTTTCACCAAAAATAATATAAAAATTTTAAAAATACAATCTGCTAAGTAATCCAAAAAGAAAATCCCATGTATTTAAAAAAAAGTTCACTTGACAATTTATTAACATTCTGATTTAATTGAATCAAAGTAGCCACACATCAGGGCAAGCTCAGAATAAGAACTGGCTGCCAAAATGCACTTATTTTTTCTCTTGCTTTTAAGAGAATATTTACTGTGGCTTGGACACACTGCACAGTATCCCTTCACAGCATCCATCATATTTGGAAGAAACGTCTTCTAGGAGGGAAATAAATTCCTTAAATTCAATCTGGGAGAATTTTTGGCTGACTACAGCAGTGTATTTGGAAAGAGAATGATGAATCACTAAAACAGTTCGAAGAAGTATAACAAGAGGGAGTTCTTTGCTAATACAGTATAAATAGCTGCAGTCCCCTTCTCATCACACTGGTGACCGCTGAGGTTGAGGAATGGGGCGAAGCTCAGGGATGGGGTGAGAAATGAGTGAGGATTACGCATCATGTCCCGACAAACCACGTATAACCAGGGAGGCATCTTTCCAAACACGTATCTCCCCAGAGACCATCATCACTCTAGGCAACACAACTCTTGGTCTCTGAGAATTCACTTTTATTTTAAATGAACTACAATTCAATTTCTCCATAAAGGCATTAATTTGGGACATAATATGATTCCTTAGTCTCAGTGTCAAGCTTCACAGAAAATCTTCAGTTATATTCTAATTCTATACATTCTATTTAATACTGGAAAACTCACATTCTCATAAACAATAAAACAATACAAAAATAAATACAGTGAGATTTCTTTAATTGGGGTACACTTATGGACAAAATAACTCTCGGGACATGTGTTGTCCACTGCTTGAAATAAAATGGACGTATCTCAATATCCTAAAATTCAAGTTATTTAATTAACATTCTGTTTTCACTGTGAGTTGAAAGCAGTCAAACTAATGGAAAATCACTAAGATGTAGTCAAGCGTCAACTAATAAAAAAGTCAGGGTATTTTTAATGAAATCGTATTACCTTTGAGTGTATGGACAACTTAAACTAGGCCAACAATGTATTTACCAGTATATGCCCTTAGAGAATCATTTTTAAAAATAAACATTATTTGTAATTAAC
>NW_004444044.1:947713-956063 GCF_000243295.1 Trichechus manatus latirostris
GGGGACATCGTGGCTGACTTTAGCACTGTACCTGGAAAGAGAATGATAAACCACTAAAAAAGTTTGAAGAAGTGTGACAAGAGGGAGTTCTTTGCTAATACCGTATAAATCGCGGCAAAAGGCACTGGTCTCTTGGTTTTTCACAGCTGTTTTTACCAAACAGATGTTTGTATGCTGCATGGCCTGCAAGATCACTTTTAAAGTCCTATGCTGACATTATGGGACACCCAGGTCCCTGCGTCAGAGCAAGTGAAGACCTGAGAGATGTGCCGTCTTCCGTAATTATAGCAAAATACAAGGTGTAAGGTCCGCTGCTTCCTGGTTTGAGCCCATGGCAGGTATAGACAATCCATCACAAGAACTGTTTTCTGCTGATGTAGTTGAACTCTTCAGAACTTTTCTCAATACACTGCTCTAGCATCATTACTAGTTGGTTGGGGTTGTTAGCACTAGAGATAAAATGTATCCTTATAAGGTTGTCTCCTAGTCATCAGGGCAGAGAGGGATGGATGAGTCATGTCTAAAGCAAACTTGGGGTTTGTTGCCAGCAGGGTCACCCATGGTGGACAGGTTTCAGTGGAGCTTCCAAACTGTCGTGGATTGAATTGTGTCCCCCAAAAACATGAGTCAACTTGGTTAGGCCATGATTCCCGGTATTGTGTGGTTGTCTTCCATTTTGTGATTGTACTCTTATGTTAAAGAGGATTAGGGTGGGATTGTAACACCCTCACTAAGGTCACATCCCTGATCCAATGTAAAGGGAGTTCCCCTGGGGTGTGGCTTCTGCCACCTATTATCTTACAAGAGATAAAAGGAAAGGGAAGTAAGCAGAAAGTTGGGGACCTCCTACCACCAAGAAAGCAGTGCATCCTTTGGACCAGATTCCTGCGCAGAGAAGCTCCTAGTCCGAGGGAAGATTGATGATGACGAGGACCTTCCTCCAGAGCTGACAGAGAGAGAAAGCCTTTCCCTGGAGCTGATGCCCTGAATTTGGACTTCTAGCCTACTGGACTGTGAGAGAATAAATTTCTCTTTGTTAAAGCCATCCACTGTGGTATTTCTATTACAGCAGCACTAGATGACTAAGACACAAAGAGATTAGGAAGAAAGGCCTGGCAATCTACTTCCATAAATTATCCAATGAAAACCTTATGGATCACAACAGAACGCTGTCTAACTTGTTTGTTTTGGGCATGTCATCAGGGGAATCATTCACTGCAAGAAGCTATCGTGTTTGAAGTAGAGGGCCAGCGAGGGCATAGGAGACCCTCGAAGAGATGGATTAGCACAATAGCCACGCGATCAACTTGAACATGCTGACAACTGTGAGGATGATGCAGGAATAGGAAACATTTTGTTGCATTGTACGTAAGGT
Organism: Trichechus manatus latirostris; assembly: GCF_000243295.1. Taxonomy (NCBI): domain Eukaryota; kingdom Metazoa; phylum Chordata; class Mammalia; order Sirenia; family Trichechidae; genus Trichechus; species Trichechus manatus. The sequence continues at coordinate 949,089 of NW_004444044.1, forward strand.
CACCATGAGTCAAAGTTGACTGGATGGTGGCAAACAACAAAAACCACTAACAAAAACGTGACAATTTTATGACCATATAAAGTCAATTAGATGCCATGCCTAGTTGAAAACTTTATGTATTTAACTAGTTTTCTTCTTTGTCATTTTGAATCTACCTGGAATTATCTAACTGCTAACTCCTTCATTCTCTGTATGAAGAAGAATGGGACATCAGGATGGAGGAAGACTCATTAACAGCCTGCATTATGCAGATGACATAACCTTGCTTGCTGAAAGTGAAGAGGACTTGAAACAGTTACTTATGAAGATCAAAGAATACAGCCTTCAGTATGGATTATACCTCAACATAAAAAAAACAAAAATCTTCACAAATGGACCAATAAGCAACATCATGATAAATGGAGAAAAGATTGAAGTTGTAAAGGATTTCATTTTACTTGGATCCACAATCAACACCCATGGAAGCAGCAGTCAAGAAATCAAATGACGTATTGCATTGGGCAAATCTGCTACAAAAGACCTCTTTAAAGTGTTAAAAAGCAAAGATGTCACTTTGAGGACTAAGGTGTGCCTGACCCAAGCCATGGTGTTTTTAGTCACCTCGTATGCATGCAAAAGCTGGACAATGAATAAGGAAGACCAGAGAAGAATTGATGCCTTTGAATTATGGTCTTCAGGAAAAATATTGACTATACCATGGGCTGCCAAAGGAACGAACAAATTGGTCTTGGAAGAAGTACAACCAGAATGCTCCTTAGAAGCAAGAATGGCAAGACTATGTCTCACATACTTTGGACATGTTATCAAGAGGGATCAGTCTCTGGAGAAAGACATCATGCTTAGTAAAGTAGAGGGTCAGCAAAAAAGAGGAAGACTCTCAAAGAGATGGATTGACACAGTGGTTGCAACCATGGACTCAAGTATAACAACGATTGTGAGGATGGTGAAGGACTGGGCAATGTTTCATTCTGTTGTACATAGGGTCACTCTGAGTCAAAATAGACTCATCGGCACCTAACAACAACAACAACAATCTTTATGGGAGCAGATCACCAGGGCTTTCTCCCGCAGAGCTGCTAGGTGGGTAGAACCACCAACCTTATGATTAGCAGCTGAGCACCTAACTATTGCACCACCAGGGCTCCTTCAGATATAACTTTAGCTGTAGTTTTTTGCACATGCCCTTTATCAGGTTTAGGAAGTTCCCTTCTGTTCTTTGTTTGCTAAGAATATTTATCAGAAATGAACGTTGGATTTTCTCAAATGCTTTTTATGCATATATTGAGACAATTATATAGCTTTTGTTTTTTTAATTTGTTAATATGTTGAATTACATTGAACAATTTTCAAATGTTAAACCAACCTTGCATTCCTGGAATAAACCCCACTTGGTCGTGAATAAACAGCACTTGGTCCTTTTAGCAGTTTGTTGGATTCAATTCACTAAAATTTTGTTTACAACATTTGCCTCTGTGTTTATGTGTAGTGATCTGTAAACTACGGCCTATGGACCACATTAGGCCTGTGGCCTCTTTTTCTGTGGGATGGGAGCTAAGAAAGTTTTTTCCATTTTAAAGTGTGAGGAAAAGGAGGACTGAGATAGAAATAGGGATACAATTTAAAATAGGGCAGTCAAGAAAGACATCATCATCAGATGACCCTGAGTAGAGGCCATAGAAATGATGGCATGGAGCTTCACACATATCTGAGGCAATAGTTGTCCAAGCAAGAAGAATCACAAAGGCAAAACCCTGGGCAAAAATTAATTGATAACTTCCAAGAACAGCATGGAGGCCAGTGTGTCTGAGCAAAAAACCCCAATGGAAAAGCAGTAAGAGAGAAGGTCATAAAGGCATCATCAGGTAGGACCATTGTGCAGACTTTGCTTTTTACTCTAAGTGGATGAAAATCTACAAGAGAGTTTTAAGCGAAAAGTGACATGATAAACTTAGATGTAAAGGATCACTTACACTACTGTGTTGAGACTAGAGCTGGTGAGTGGGAATAATGGTAGATGTAAGGAAGTCAATTAAGAAGTTATCATAGTAATCCAGGTGAGGTATGATTATGGCTTGTGTACCAGAGGTATTGAGAAATAGTAAAAGGATGGATATAGGTCGAGGGCTTTGATCATGGATTGATCAAAGGGGTGAAATGCAAGAAAGAGAGGAATCGCAGATGACTCCAAGCCTTCTGCCTTGAGCAATCACAAGGACGGACAAGACAGGGGGAGACACAGCTTGGGGCAGGGTGTAGATCAGAGTTTAGTTTGGAATATGTTAAGTTTGAGTTGTCCGTGGATTATCAGCATGGAGATGTTTGGGAGGAAATGTTCATTTAATAAATAACGTGCCTTGGCAGCAACAAACAGTGCTTGACTTGGAAAATTTCATAGTTCACCAAGAGATCTAGTCTTTGTTATTATAAATCCATCCTTGGATAGCTTTAATCTATTGTAATAATAAACGTCCAATACTTTTTGAGCAGAATCTTCTTCAGACAATGCTATACAGAAATATTTAAATAAATTATGTATATAAATTTTAATGAATAAGTAGGGTAGGCAAAAGGACACATTTGTAGATTCTTTATTTCTATAATGGGGAAATGTCACATAAAAGTCTTCATCATTTTATTAATTCACTAGAAAGTACAAAGTCAGTTGTAATTAAAGGGAAAACTTCACACCCAACCATCAAGAGTCATTTTGTTTTCTTCTCTTCCCCCTGTAATATAAACAAATATATATTAAGTACTAGTTAAATGAGTGTCATTACTAACTGGTTCTATTATATCGGAGGAATATTAGACACATAGAAAAGGCTTCTGATGGCAGTCTTTGAAACCTTTGAAATAATCCAAAAGCATTTTGAGGTAGTTGAGTCATTAATTTAACATTGTGGGCATAATTTGGTTCTAATGTTTTTAAAATAAACTTCTTTATTGAATTGCATTTATTTTTAAGAAAAGCATTTAATAGTAGCTTTTAGAGTGCATCTCACTATGGATTGATATGTGGAGAGAATCAATATTATTTTTAGTCTTGTCTAAATCTTTTATTACCTGAAGTAGTTTAAACTCCCAAAGCAGCACGGGTTTTTGAAATCAGTTTTGGTCCCTGAAAATTAAGAATACATAAGAATTATCAGATGGAGGAATGGAAGATTGTGCCGGTCATACAGTTAACTCACTTCATCCAGAGTGGATTCACAGGTTTGTAGATTAACCAAATTAAAAATAAAGATATACTTTAAATAATCATCTACATGAGACCGAACAGTCATCATTTACCCTAAAGCAAAGATGAGAAGGTAAGGGGTTGGGGTAGGGGGCAGAGAAGCTAGATTAATGGAAACAGAATAAGCAGAAGGGAAATAATGAGAATGCTGACACATTGTGAAAAATGTAACCAATATCAGTGAACAATATGCATAGAAATTGTTAAATGGGAACCTAAATTGCTGTGTAAACTTTCCCCAAAAACACAATAAAATATTATATGTTAAAAAATAAATACAGACATACATCTCTGAGGCCAGCAAGCCGGGACAGTGGAAGCCAGAGAGAAAAAGCACACCCATACCAACAGCTGATGTTTGTGCTTCCTATACCAATATCTAAATCCTTACCAATCCTCCCTGCACCTTTTCCCTTCCTCCACAAATCACAAGTTATTAGAAAATAAAAAGTATGCAGAGAAAGTACTGGAATTATATATTAATATTCTCTACATCTAAACACAAGTTGACTCAACCACACTTAACAACAACAAACATCTAAATAAATGTCTTCTCAAATCAGAGGACATTCATCTTTTTGTATCAGATTTATTAGAAATGATTTCCATCAACTCCAGTTTATCCGTTTTGTTTTATCGGGTTTGGTTATCTATGTCCCACCACCTCCCCCTGCAAACACAGATACCTTCTGACAAGAACAGACGTTAGAAAATATTTAATTACATCACTTTTAGAGAAAGCTCTACTTTTTGAAATGTTATCTATCTTTGGACTTTACATATAATAAAATGTACAAACTTTATATTATGAGACAGATAAAATTGGTAAAAGGCTGAATTAAAAATATCTTTTAAAAATATAGTGATGTTATAATCAAGTATATTTAGTAATGAAGCTAAAGGTTGATAAAATGTAGCCAACTACAAATCTAGCAGAGATTACTAAATAATTACCCGCCATACACACTCATTGCCGTCGAGTCGATTCCAACTCTTAATGACCCTATAGGACAGAGTAAAACTTCCCCATAGGGTTTCCGAAGAGTGGCTGGTGGATTAGAACTGTCGATCTTTTGGTTAGCAGAAGAGCTCTTAACCAGTGTGCCAACAGGGCTCCACTAAATAATCATATTTGGATAATTCCTAATTTCTACTCTTGACATACAAACGCATGCTCCTAAATGAGTTCAAAAATCTTTGAAAATATTTTCTATAAGTATTTTCCATTAGTCCTATTTGAAAGAAGCCCTGGTGGTGCAACCAATAAACGTTCAGCTGTTAACCAAACGGTTAGTGGTTCAAATCCACCAGCCACTCCCTGGGAGGAAACACCCGGCAATCTGCTCCCATAAAGAGTATAGCCTAGGAAACCCTATGGGGCAGTTCTACTCTGTCTGATAGGATCTCTATAAGTCAGACTCCACAGCACCCAACAACAACAACTGTGTTTGCAGAATTAATTTGCTGTTAAATCCTTTTAATCCACTGAACTGAATTAGACCCAAAGCTATCCAAATTATCACCAATTAATTATGGATTCACTTTACAGTTTTCCCCCCTAGGAAAGTAAAAAAAAAAAAAAAACCTCTTTTAATATATTTTAAAATTACTACTCTTCCTAATACTTAGTGGGAAATTTGTGATTATTTTTTAGACCTCACAAAATCATTGTATTTATTTCTAAAAGAAATTTAAATCTCCTTGGCACTGTTTTAAATTCGTAGGTTGTGGGATATTTTTCCCATTACTTACTACAGAAAATTCCATAGCAAGTATTTTGAGTGTGAAAATGAGTTGCACATACCTCTTCCGCCAAGCAGGCTTCCTGCTCCCGGCCTTGGCAGCACGTCTCCAACAGGCCAGAGAAATCTGCAATGACTGTCTCAAGTTGTTCCTCTGTTATTTGTAGCTTTTGCTTCACAAGGTTAATGAGAAATCTATGGTTTAAAACACAACAAAATATAAGAGAAGTCAGTTATGCAATGATATTTTTCTAAAGTATTTCTGGTAAAGAACTTTCAGAGCCCTGGAAATCCTCTCCCTAAACCCTCGCCACATCACCCCATCACTCCATCACCCCACTTCCTGCACACCTTGTCTAATACTTCATCAGGAGAACTGAGGCTGTGAACATGCCCAGCGCTCCGCTGGTCTGGACTTGTGCACATTATAAATGAAAGGCCACTTCATAGTTCCTCCACACTTACAGGTAGTGGAATACAGTCTTTTTCTTACTTGCCTAGAGGATGTGTTCCTATCCTCTCTTCTAAAGAATGCCTTATCCATGCCTAAAGACCCAGATCCGTCTCGTTTTCTAAACCCCTGACTTCCAAGATTATCACACTCTGACCTGAATGCTGGCAGCATTAATTGCCTGCATACTCATTTAACAGTGCTTCTACGTTGGGACTCACGCTGACCAGAGGAACAGGAAAGGCTTTCCAGAGGACATGGCATTCTTACTGTAACTTGAAACATGCCTCAGATTTTGACAGGGAAAAAAAGGAAGAACAGGTTTTCCAAAATGAAGGAAGACTATACACTGTACAAAGCACGCAAGCATCAACATGCATGGGAGTCTGGCGAATGTGAGTTCCGTTGGCTGGCATTACCATCACCATTATTGAATGTCTCCCACATGAATTAGAATATATATCCTTTCATACCATGGTTCAATCAGATTGCATTGTTATTCTCTTCAAAGTGTAAATAGTGCAAAATAAAATTCAATGCTGCTTTTCCAGTGCTCGGAATGAAAGTACCCAGACTTACTGCAAGGATATACACTCTTTCCCAAGTACATTGCCCATTTTCCCTCAACCCTACAATGCATCACAATAATAATAACTAAAATAAATTTACAAACATGAAAGGATCTGCCCTAGTGAATTTTTACAGACTTACTTCCCATTGAGGCTACAAGGACGCTGAAACAAACGATTTTCAAAGACTCCTTAAGTGCTTTGGGGTAGTAGTGTTATAAGCAGTGAGCCCAAGAGAGTTACGTGTGTAAAGGCAGAAGTCTCAACTGCTATTTGGTCTTATCAGTCCTCTCGATGCTAGCAAACAACCATGTCTTACTCTTGCTTCATCGACTGCAGTGCTGCACCCTGAGCTTGGCACAGATCCTTATGGAAGAGGAACTTGGCAGCAGAGAATGCTGGAGGGACATATGTTTCATCCACCAGCAAGTTGCTGAAGCATGGCCTCCTGTTGGCATATGAAGAATTACAGCACTGGCCAACACCAGGGTTTACAGGAGTCTCTTCATGCCTGATACATAAATGTCCAATAATAAGGTCAGCCTAGTTGGGAGAAAGAGAAAGAAGAAGAGGAGACTGGATGTTAGCCACAAAGGTCATTCAGCATTCCAGAAAACTGTTATAATAATTTTTAATACATAATTATTTATATTACAGGAAAATTTGCTGCCTTATCACACCCTGACCTGAATCTGATTGGCCAATTTCCCCTGAATAAAGGCGACTTCCACAGCACCCTGTTTCAGGAAGCAACTAGATTGGCCTGTGAAGTCTGATTTGTGACTCTAGTTTTGGGTTCTCCAAGATCACGTGATGCCATACTTTAGATTCCAACACTTACTCATTTTGGGGGGCTAAATCTCAGCATTTAGCAATAGATGTTCCATATGTGACATTGGACAGCTATTTCTGTTTTATTAGATACACTTTTCCGGTTATATACATACCTCCAGTGGAATTTAAAAAAAAAAAAAA
>NW_004444044.1:956163-957182 GCF_000243295.1 Trichechus manatus latirostris
AGTTATCAGCTAAATTCTACCACTTTATTTTCATAGGAAACTTTTAAAACAAATTAGAAATGTACTCCTCAAATCAAAAGACATGGTGGTCCCTGTGTATCATTCTATTAGTATTCAAACTTGCTGCTAGACAACGTTTGCAGCTTGGTGAGCAAACTTTCTGGTCCATCATAATCAGAGCAAGGTGCAGTGACTCACTGTGGCCTTTAGAGGGCAGTATATAGCTAATGAAATGGCAGAGAGCCTAAGTGGTCTTGAAGAGGTAGAGCTTATATATTCCTGTTAGGGACTGAAAATTCTGCTCATTCTCAGCAGGGACAATTAGAACTCACTATTAATTCATTAAAATCCAACTTACATACCATACTGAAATTAATTTTTCCACTTTAAAGTAAAAAGGGGACTATGAGCTCCAAAAATAGAAAAACTTTTTTTTTCTTAATGACTATGTAAGTCAGTAAAATTGTCAGTGAAAGATCAAGAAAACTGACTTAAGGGAAAAATGAAATAGTTCTTGTTGATGACCCTGATGTGCATGCAAATACTTCTAGAAGAAAAAAAAAATAAGTGAAGCAGTAAAGTCTATCTTTATGGTGATCTCCTTTCAGTTCATTTTCCCCAAATCTTCATACCAGGATTCTCTGCCTGTGCTCAGGGATGTCACCCTCCGGGCCTCCTTCTTGCTGACTTTCAAGACTATCTCAGCCAAATTGCAAAGGAAGTGGGCGGCAATGAGCATTTTATCTTCACTTTCAGCCTTCTGGAAACAATTTCCAACTCTGGTTTTCAAGCCATTTGAATAACTAAGTAGTCGTTTTGAGCCTCCTGAGAGAAGAGACTGTATCATTGGGAGCCAGGGAGGGGGTAATTTGGGGACAGAGAGGCCCCTTGTACCATATCTAGGGAGTTTAGGGTTGATTCAAAAAAGACTAATGTCATACTGCTAAAATTGCTACTGTCTATGGCATGCTTGGAGCTCTGGTGGTGCAGTGGTCAAGAGCTATGGCTGCCAACGAAAA
>NW_004444044.1:958195-961191 GCF_000243295.1 Trichechus manatus latirostris
AACTGTTATAATAATTTTTAATACATAATTATTTATATTACAGGAAAATTTGCTGCCTTATCACACCTTAACCTGAATCTGATTGGCCAATTTCCCCTGAATAAAGGCAACTTCCACGGCCCCCTCTTTCAGGGAGCAACTAGATTGGCCTGTGAGGTCTGATTTGTGACTCTGGTTTTGGGTTCTCCAAGATCATGCGATGCCATACTTTAGATTCCAACACTCACTCCTTTTGGGGGGCTAAATCTCAGCATTTAGTAACAGATGTTCCATATGTGACATTGGACAGCTATTTCTGTTTTATTAGATACACTTTTCCAGTTATATACATACCTCCAATGGAATTTAAAAAAAAAAAACTTGGCTTTGAACTAAAAAAATCAATACGTGGTTTACCTTTCTATGTAAATCTACAAATCATCCTAATTGTATACTCCCAATTGAAAAGAAATACAGCCAATGCTAATATGTGTCTTTAAGTGCTAAAGGCTCTCCTAATGTAGACTCCTCCTACCTTCCACACGTCAGTGATATTTCTTTAGCACCTAGTAATAATTTGAAGTCCCTGGGTGGTGCAAAAGTTAACCTGCTCACTGCTAAAGGAAAGGTTGGAGGTCTGAATCCACCCAGAGGCACCTGGGAAGAAAGGCCTGGTGATCTACTTCTGAAAAACCAACCACTGAAAACCCTAAGAAGCATAATTCTACTCTGACACACATGGGGTCACCATGAGGTGGAATCAACTTGATGGCATCTGGTTCATTAATAATTAGTAATAAGCGTTAACATGTTTCGTATGCATACTATGTACCTTACTAGTGCTAAGTGACTTAGGTGGATTACCTCCTTTGAGACAGCCATTGTATGAGTCTCAAATTTCAGATGAAAAACCCAAGCTTAGGGAGATAAATAACTTGCCCAATGTGACACAACTAATAAGTAGTAAAGGTAGAATGGAAATATAGTCAGGCGGCCTCCAGAACCTACACTCCTGAACCATTGCAACATCCTGCTTCCCCTAATTCCTCCCCATGTGTGGACTTCAATAAACGATAAAGATAACGTTTAATTACAGGAAACTCTCCTTTCACTCCTGACCATTAGTGAAAATTTTTAAGACTAACTAGCAAAAAATTCCCTGTCATCAGAAAGAGGAAAAGGGAAGAAATAGCTATACAATTTTGTCCACAACTGTGTCCTTAAGAGAAAAATAATTTAAAAATTGTACCTATAATCATATGTATGACATTGGTAATATTAGCCACTAAAGATTATTAGCCTAACTAACTGAAAACTCAATTTACTATTCCGAACATAGGACTCACCCATGACTGACAAAGAGAACAAATTGTCCATAATAACATAAGAACAAGATTATACTACAAATTAAGCCACAAAACGCAAAAATGTAAATATGGCTAAAAATAAAATGACTGATTTTAATTTAGACATATCTTTTTTATACATTAAACTATTTAGTGAAGAAAAAAGAGAAAATCATGAATTGAATAACTTTTTGCCCATCCCATCTTTCCTGCACAAAAACTTGCTCAGATATTGATGAATAAACTGGCTGTACTTCTAGCAGCCATTCTAGAAGGACAGAAAGCCTGACTGTTTGCCAACCGGGCAGAGCTGAGTTCTCACGCCCCCTCCAAATGCAATGCATTGAACAAGCCCAGTAAAGCCACCCCCACATTGGTTTTTACCAATTCCCCTAAATGGAAATGACGAAGCTATTTAAAGTAAAACAGGGCTGAAATGAGATAGGACTGAAAAGACAGGTACTCACTGCGCCCTCACCACAGGCCAATTGCTTGTCCTCACTGAGATGGCAGCAAGTGGCTCCTGTGGCAGCCATTTTCCTGGTGATGGAGATCAGCTCCGGTGTGGTCAGCTGAGGAGCTTTCTTCGTGTAAGCAACAAGAAACCTGAAAGAAGCATTTCCCACAAGGCTTGGTGAGTCACTCATGAGATGTGGGCTCCTTGCTCCTTCTCAAGGACCCTCTACGCTAGCTGCTTGTGGTATAAAAAGACATGAGGTCAGTTTATTTGCTTCATCCACATTCTATGTGGGTCAACTTTTGATGTGAATTTACTCTAACAACCACCTATTATATGTCCTATTACACCAACATATCATACCAAGAAAAGAAACTCTGGGTAGAAGACTGGCTCCAGATCCCAACTTAAAAAATTTTGTTGATTTTAATTTTGATACTTTGGTGTTTTAACTACAAAAGAATGGATATCTTTTCTCCAAGAATTTGTGCCGTTTGAAGAACTCAAACCAGAGTCACAGATCAGACTCCACAGGCCAATCTAGTTGCTCCCTCAAAGAGGGGGCCAGGGAAAGCTGCCCTCAAGCAGTGGGAACTGGGCAATCACATCACACTGACTTCCAATCGGAAGTAGGGGCTGAAATTCAGAACAGTCACAGGTCACTAATAAAACAAAAAAAAAACAAACCTGTTGCCGTCAAGTCGATTCCGACTCATAGCGACCCTACAGGACAGAGTAGAACTGCCCCACTGAGTTTCCAAGGAGCATCTGGTGAATTCGAACTGCAAACTCTTGGTTAGCTGCCATAGCAGGTCACTAATGTAGATTTATATTTCTCTAGCCTGTTAATAATTTTAAATCACTAAAAAGACTGTTTACAAAAACATACGCATTTTGTAAGTAATATTCTCCTAATTTCTGGAAGAGGCCACAGCTTCGCTTTGCCAGCGCCTGGCTCTCCTGGATGTATCGCTCTAATTCTTCTTCCTGGAAATACAAATGTTATTATATACATTTTTTTCTCTTACTGGACATGTAACTTTGTATGTAAACATTAACCAATAATATTTTATTATATTATGAAACCAATTTTAGAGATTTTTTTATATTAAAGATGGTAAGGTGTGAATTTTGAGAATTAAGATAAGTAGACTTTCTGAAGATTGAGTTTAAAACTTTGTGAATCACAAAATTATTTGATGGCAGAACTCAAT
>NW_004444044.1:963013-963977 GCF_000243295.1 Trichechus manatus latirostris
AACAAACTACTATACTATAAATGTCTGTAAACATGCTTTGATTATCTTACAAAAATAAAAGAAGCATTCAATAAATAGCAAATAAGTTATTGCAATAAAAGACCTTCTATCTAGCATCATCTATTGAGTTTAATTTTTGGAAGTGTTGTTGTTGTTGTTGTTGTTTTGAATACTCTTCTTTTTACAAAAAATATTCACATCCTACTTGAAAGTACAGTGGTTGCCTTCATATGAGTAACCAATGAAGGCATGACAATGCTTCTAATTCCAGAGGAGTTGATATAAAATAAAATACAGCTTCCTAAGCAAGCTAGTAAATGACAGCAATAGGGAAAGTCTCACCATGACGAGCTAGACCCCATTTCTTATTCCCTAGATTATCTGCTTAAATATACTTTGGCTCAGAACATTCTAACAGCATCCTCCTATACCAAGCTCAGAAACCACAACCATTTCAACAACTCCCCATTTCAACAATACAAAGCAGTCAGCCACAGGATACTCTTCCCTTACGTGAACATACATTTACAGGGTTTGTTACCTTGCCAAGAAGATATCTTTTTCCAATGAAGAAAATTGGTTGAAATCTCTATCTCCTAAAAACCTGTTTATATTTGGAGATAAGCCCTCGGGTTTGCCATCATTTTCTGCTTGAATTATACAGTGAGCAAGTTCAAGTGTGTGCAATTTGCAGCATTCTGCTATTTTGCTTGACAGAGCATCTTGTTGAGAACATATGTAGGACATAATTTCTTGCTGTAATAGGAAAAAATAAAGTATAAATTTTAAAGTTCTATTTTTTCATGAGGAACCTCCTTGCCGGCTCTCGGAAAGAAAGGGAGGAGCAGGAGTAGGAGGGAACGAAAGAGGGAGGAAGGAAAAAGGAAGAAAAGGAGGAAAGAGAAAATAAAGAAGGAAGGAAGAAAGAAGGGAGGAAGAAGAAAGAACTGCTTTCTCCCCACTG
>NW_004444044.1:971029-973145 GCF_000243295.1 Trichechus manatus latirostris
CTTCAGCAACTCAGAATTAATCTAATCCCTTATTCATACAGCAGCTCTGCAAATACTTAAATGTATTTCTCATGCCATTCCTCTATCTTCTCTTCTGCAGGCTAAATTTTAGTCAAGCATCACAGTGCTTTGTTGTATTATTCACTCACCTGGTTTTCTAAGCACCCTGCATTCTGCTCACTGCCAGTGAGTTTCTCAATTACAGTCAATACATCTTTTGCCATTTTGTTTACTTCTTCATAAGTGGCCTCTTGAACAAACTGAGCAAAGAATATGGTAGATCTGAAACCAAAATACATGTAGATACTTAAGATGCAGACCTAACAGACCTTGTTTTCCTCAAGTATAGTTTCGCTTATTTGCTTTTTGTTTTTAGTTTATGTTGTAAACAGAACATGCTACACAGTACAGTAGCAGCAACACACTCCTTTAAATTTCTTATTAGAAACGTTAGAAATGTGGAATGGAAGTACCACATTCAAGAGAACATCATACCCAATACAGATAAGAGAAAATTGAGTACTTCACTTCTAGAAGAGAATAGAGACTATAGTCATATCATCCTATTGGCTTTCAGAGCAAAAATTCCTGAATATCTATTCATCCATGATTTCCACTGTTCAAAACTAGTCATCAGTTTCTAAGATCTGATCTCATTTATTTACTCCTCATTTGAACCTATTTTGATTTGACCCATGGAATTTCGAGGAATCTAGAAGTTAGTATCTAATGCATTGGCCAACAGTTCAACCTCTTCAAAATCAATTTATATTGCTTATAAATAAGTTTTCTTGTTATTTTGCAATTTGCTTTTGTGATTTTGAAAACTTATAGGGCTATCCAATTTCCTTGTTTGATTACCTAACAAAAGTTATCACTGATTAGCGTATCTAAATTGCATTTAAATGAGCAAAACTTACAGGTCAACTAAATTCATCTCTGAAGAACATTTGGAAGAATTCAATATGGAAGCTGGAAAGCAAAATAACATTTCATGAAAAATTATGTTTTCAACTGCAACCAAAAAAGGAAACATTGTTACACGTAAATGTGTTTAAGTTAGAACTACACAATTTTAGAGCTGAGAAGACCTCAGGGATCATCTATCAAAACATCTTAATTTTGTACTTAATAAAACTAGGAAACAAAGTTAACAGGAATAATTTCTAGCAAACCTAGAGCTAAAACCCAGATTTTACATCTATGGTTGTTTGGTTTTTCCCTGTACTTGTAGATCAAACAGTCAAAAATATATTCAGTCATCCTTTTCAACATGATTGTACCACAATTTGCTTGTCAGTGTTTCTTGTTCAGATATTCAAATAATGACCCATTTTTCTGATGTAAAGAATAAAGATATTACCTTTTTTACCAATATGAGGGAGTTTTATACATGAAGGAGCCAGGATTGTGGCCTGACATACATTTATACATCTTGCAAAGTTAATATGTATATCAATTTAATAAATAATATGCATAAAATTTACTCAGTGTGGAGTATATGAACCATTCATATAGATAAAGTTAAAGTTATAACTTTAATTTGTTATTAAAATATGTCCAGCAATTAAATATATTTCTACTGTGCAGAAAATAAACTCGATAATGGGTAAATATAAAATTAAGAACTTTTAAGAATTTTGATATAGAAAAAAGGCAAAAAATATACAAAGTAACTTACCTACTCCATATGCATTTTTATGCAGTGATATGGATTCAGTAAAATTTAGTAGGGAAATTAGAAAAATTGTTACCACCCGCTTCATGGTTGCTGGTTAGCTTGTTGTTGGCAATGGTGAGAGCAGAATACGGAAAAATCACATTGAAATTCTTTTATATTCTTCTCAACCAATATCTGTTAACTAGTAACTTTTGTTATTATACCTGTACTTTATTTTCTTAGGTTTCAAGTGGGAAGCTTTGCCAATAATTAACAGCACAGGGGTTATTTGTATTTTATGTTCAAGGACACAGACCTCCTTGGGTGGAAAAAACTTTGCAAATTCATTCCTTTTGCAAATATAACCGACATTCTTTTCAAATCACAGAGTATTCAAAAAGATTTTCCCCCAGAATTGTGGGATAATGAATTCCTTTCAAGTGAAGACGTTAATGG
>NW_004444044.1:975078-975882 GCF_000243295.1 Trichechus manatus latirostris
AACAAGAGCTAGGAGAAAAACGAATCCTTTGGACTCAGGGGTGCTGAGAAGCTCCTCAGCCAGGGAAGATTGATGACAAGGACCTTCCCCTAGAACTGACAGAGATAGAAAGACTTCCCCTGGAGCTTCCACCCTGAATTCGAACTTCTAGCCTCCTAAACTGTGAGAGAATAAATTTCTCTTTATTAAAGCCACCCGCTTGTGGTATTTCTGTTATAGCCGCACTAGAAAACTAAGACAACCCCCCTCCCTAAAAAAAGGCATAGAATAAAAGAAGGGATAACAGACTACAATACTTGAACATTAGTTTTCTCTGGATGGTAGGATTACAAGTGAATATGATTATCTCTTTCTCTCACTCTTTCTCTTTTTTGCATACATGCACACTCTTCTTTTCAAAACTTGTTCAATAGGAGTGTGATGTATAATAAAAAAAATTACAAATAGATTTAGTGTATTTTTCAGAAATGGATCTTTACTGAAAAATAAAGTTACTGTTGTTAGCTGTCGTGGAGTCGGCACCCGACTCATGGCTGCCCCGTGTGACTAGAACTCACATTTAAACAAAAGCTTATGAATGCCTTTTGACATAAATTTTTAGCATTCTAGAAGCTATAGAGATTTATTGTAGCATAAACAACTTCTTCAACATTGATCAAGTAAAATTCCCATTCATTCGGTCACTTTGTAGGTTTTGGGCTACTGGGGCCTCCCTAGATTTTGTCTTGTAAGGATCATACTAACAGGACTAGCCATGCTCGTGTACTCTCCAGTGAGAGGCATTGCTCACCTGGTTTACCTATT
>NW_004444044.1:976904-977678 GCF_000243295.1 Trichechus manatus latirostris
TTGGGTGAGTTATTTAATTCCTCTGAGCTTAATGTCCATCTTCTATAAAATGGGGATAATGATTTACGTCCTTCATAGTTAAATGAGGCTTAAATAAACTAATGAGCATAAAGGGCTTAGAATAGGGCCTTGCACAAAGTAGTACTTAATACATGTGGGTTTTTATTGTCGGGGTTATTCCATGCCATTCATTCTATAAAAATATTATGTCTGCATGCCAGGTACTGTTTTGTGATGGGAAAATCAGCAAGGGTAAAACAGGCACCACCCCACGTTCACTGCACTTACTATCTAATAGGAGATACAGACAATTACATATAATCAAAACAACGTGTGATGGGAGTTATGGTAAGTGGAGTAAAAAGAGGGACACCGGACATATGTAAATGGGATCAGGTAAACCTTCCTGGGGGAAGTAACATCTTAGTGGAAACCAGAAGAAAAATTGGAGAAGGACAAAATAGAGCAAGCAGGAAGACTGTTCCAGGAAAAGGTAGAAGACAATGTAAAAGCCCACGTGTGAGGGAGAGTACATCACATTTAAGGAAATGGAAGAAATGCAGTCTCAATGAAGCGCAAAGTTGAAAGACGAGGGGACTGCTTCTGTACAGAGAAGGCAAGGTTGGCAGAGATATTTCTCAAAGGCCTTTGTAAGCCAAGTTTACACCTCCTCCAGGGCAATGGGAGCCTGCAAAGGGAGCTAACAAAACTCAGGTTTGTGTTTTGAACCCATCTCTCTTATTGTAAACAGAGACAAGACTGTGATAAGGAGAC
>NW_004444044.1:978305-983354 GCF_000243295.1 Trichechus manatus latirostris
CAACTGCTAGCTATGTAACATTAAGCAAGCAATTTAATCTATCAATCTAATTTTCTTACATATATAATAAAAATGATACTATTTCTCTTGAAGTTTGTTTTGATCTTTAGATGGAATAATGTATGTAAAGTGCCTAAAACCTAAAGGATATTTTTTTTAAAGTAACAGTAATTATTATCATTACTAGAATTCGTATTTGTATTAAAGAAGAGCTGTAGGAGTCTTTGGATGGTGCAAATGATTAACAGAAAGGTTGGAGGTTCAAGCCTACCCAGAGGCAAGTCAGAAGAAAGGTTTGGTGATCTACTTCCGAGAAATCAGCCACTTAAAGCCCTGCAGAGCACAGTTGTACTCTGACACACATGGGAGTAACCATAAATTGGAATTGACTCTATGGCAACTTTGGAAAAAAAATAAGAAGATTTTTGGTACCCTTTGAAGGATCTTATATCATCCTAGTGTATGTCTAAAAAGAAGAGGTGTACATGTAGATTTCTAGAAAATGCCTTCTGATCAGATAATACTGGATTTCTCACTCTTCCTGTGATATGCTTCATTTTTTGTATGTTGGTATCATTGGTTAGTTACTTGAAAGATTGTTTGTAAATGACTCTTCCCTTTTCCTGTTGATGCTTGTAAAAATTTTATCCATTCATTAAAATCTTTATCAAATAATTCTCCATGAATATATTCCTGATTACTCCCTAACTAGAGAAGAGCTCTCCCATTTTTGACAACTTGTAACACCTTTTAGATTTTTTTCTCAAAGTACTTCTCATCTGACTTTATATCACAGTCATTTATAAGTTTATGTAATCTTTCCTAGATAGTTAACTTCTTTGATTCAATGACTCATTTTTGTGACTCCCATGATGTCTAGCACAATGCCTTGGCACAGAACCGAGCCTTTATCAATAGAAATTGAATGACACTGAATTGGATTTTTGTAGTCAGCATTCATGCACTAATTGTCCTCATTCATTCACCACAAGGGAATTACACATCTGTCATGCTTCTCACCTCAAGACATTACTGAAATGTTTACATTTCTATCTTTTCTTATATTCAGGGCTTAGATGCCCTGGAACGGATGTGAGAATAGTACCCCAGGTCTAAAGAGTCTGTTTGCAAGTTATAGGGCTTAAAACAAATTCCATAGACCAAATATAACTCAAATGTCAACAGGATGTATTTTCCCAAAGTCCTCCAGCCCAAAAGGGTGATAGTGTCCATTAAGATTTCATTATACTTAGCTCAATCCTCATCTCCCTTATGGGGTTATACCAAAATTAACCCACCGACCCCTATATTTCTAAGAATTCAGGAGTAGATAGAGGAGGACTGCTTGCATTGATCTCAGATACCTCTAGCTCTTACTCCCTGGAACTGCTAAATTCTCTTTACTCACACTGTAACTTTTCTCCTATACATACTATCTCTTTCCTTCCCTGAACTGTAGTGTCCCACAATTTTCCAAAAAACCCTCAGCACAAGGTTCTATCAAGGAACTTGAAATCAAACATGCAAAAGCCTTTCAGCTTGTCTCAACATCATCTGACTAGCTTCACATAGGACTCTGACCTGACTCCTTCTTGCTTGGTCAATACCTTTCTTATCTCCCCTTGTCTACTCTGGCTCCTATACTTCCCTTCCTATTATTGTTTTTAGGCAGAGCAGACCATCCCTTCATTTGCTTAATTTGATCCTGTCTAAACCATGTTCTGAAGGGAAGGGACTCCACCCTTAACATTCACTACTCCCAAAAGGCTATCAGAGTAGTTTTCTCAACAAAAGATGAAGAATCCCTTCATCAAAGGTATCTGCCTCTGGTATTTAAGGAAAAAAAAAATGTTTCCTCTCTGCTATACCAAGAACAAGAGTCCTTGGGTGGTACAAATGGTTAAGCATTTGACTACTAACCAAAATACTGGAAGTTCAAGTCCACCCAAAAGTACATCAGAAGAAAGACCTGGTGATGTACTCCCAAAAAATCTGCCATTGAAAACCTTATGGAACATAGTTCTACTCTGACACACATCAGATCACCATGGGTTGGAATCAACTGGATGACAACTGGTTTGGTCTGGTTTATACCAGTAACAAAGAGAGAGGGGCCAGCGTCAGATAACGTAACAGATTTGCCTATAACCTTGAAAAAATACTAGTGGCATGAGGTCAGAAAGGTGAAATAAGACATCAATACAAGTCAAGCACAGATAGGCCAAAGTAAGTCAAGGGCCAATCTGAAACTTCACAAACATCTGTGTTCCATTAACAGCATTTCTCTTTATATGGTGTCTTAGTCATTTCATGCTGCTGTAACAGAAATACCACAAGTGGATAACTTCAACCAAGAGAAATTTATTCTCTTACAGTCTAATAGGTTACAAGTCCAAATTCAGAGCATCAGCTCCAGGGGAAGGCTTTCTCTGATGGCTCTGGAGGAAGGTCCTTATCATCAGTCTTCCCTTGGTCAAGGAGCTTCTCAGGCACAGAGACCCCGAGTCCAAAGGACGTGCTCTACTCCCAGCACTGCTTTCTTGGTGGTATGAGATCCCCATGTCTCTCTGCTCACTTCTCTCTTTTATATCTCAAAGGAGATTGGCTTAAGACACTAATCTTGCAGACCTCATCAATACAACTGCCACTAATCCATTTTATTACATCATAGTGATAGAATATACGACACACAGGGAAATCACATGAGATGACAAAAGGTAGATAATCACACAATACTGGGTATCATGGCCCAGCGGAAATTGATACACACATTTTTGGGGGGACATAATTCAATCCATGACATATGGGTTGGCTGTCCCTGCTAGGGAGTCCCTGGGTGGTGCAAATGGTTAATGCGCTCGGCTGATCACTTGGCTGTTAACCCAAATGTTGGAGGTTCAGGCTCACCCAGAGGAGCCTCAGAAAAAAGGCCTGGCGATCGACTTCTGAAAAATCAGCCTCTGAACACCCTATGGAGCACAGTTCTACTCTGACACATGTGGGGTTGCCATGAGTCAGAGTTGAGTAGACTTAATGACAACCGGCTGGCTCCTGCTAGACTGAGTATGGGATCTTAAAACATTAAGAACTGGTCCACATACCCAAATAAAAGATTGCAAGTAGTCCCTGATTTAGAAAGTATTCCAGTTATGACAAATCAGATTGTCGTTAAGTCAGGGACTACCTGTACTACATACAATGTTGCAGCACATACGTATGTTTATATGTAATGTTTCCCACCCCTGAAGACAAACAAAGATGGGACTTATAAAGATACTGATAATAAAACCAAAAAAAGAAAAAGAACCTATTGCCGTCAAGTGGACTCCGACTCATAACAACCCTGTAGGACAGATTTAAAAACTACCCCACAGGGTTTCCAGGGCTGTAAATTTTTACAAAAGCAGACTGCCACATCTTTCTCCTGCAGAGCAGCTGGCAGTTCAAACCGCCGACCTTTTGGTTAGCAGCCGAGCGCTTAATCACTGCACCTCCAGGACTCTTCCGATACTGAGAATAATAGGCAATAACAATGAAAACTAGCCAGAAAAAGAAAAAGGGTTATTCAACTTACGTCAAAACTAACTTACAATGAAATCGTCGGAACAAAACTCCATCATCAGTGGGGGCCTACCTGTATAACCCACTTGAGGAAAACAACCATACTTTAAGAGCATCTCCCAAAAGATCTAAAACAAAAACTTGCACAGAGAAAGCCCTTTCTAAGTACTTTTTCATTATGGCATATGCTTTCTCTGGTGAGGAAATGATGATGCATTCCCTCTCTTCCCAGCTTCTACAGCGAAGACAGGGTGTGAGAAAAAATAAAAGGAGTCTCTGGCCTTACTCCTCCAACGGCATGTTTGCTGCCTACTCCATTTCCTTAGCAAGGCTGAGGATGGTTCATTGTTACAGGAGATTTAGAGAAATTTCCTACATGGGTCTGGAGATTTCATGCACATACATGTAAAGATACATTCTTTTCATGGGAAATACATAAGATAAAAAACTAGAATTATTACCTATTATTCATAAGCAAATTGTGCTTGCTTTCAAAGTTTCTAAAAACCAATAGGCACATGTGTGATCTTCAGTATTTTGTGTAATGTAAGACATTTGTGTATGGATGCCACTGTGGCCCCACAATTTCTTCCAGGAAAAACCTAACAAAATCTTTCAGAACACATCTCCATTCCCATCCTCAATGCCTTGCGATTGTCCTTGGGTTGAGTCAGTTTTGCCTCAGACAATGAATCTGTTGTTCTCGTCTATCACCAAGATAGGGGGCCCAGTTCACTAGTCTTAAACTGTTCTGAATAGAGAAGAACCAATCCTCAGGCAGTAGGAAGATCAGTGGAGCTGGTATCTGCATATCGTTTGTGTGTGCTGGTTTCCTTTTTTTTTTTTAATTGCAATTAAAAAAAAATCAAAGTATTGTCTTTCCCAGAACGTGGGGCATCTTAATTTGGGCACAGTCTCTTTGACAGCCACTGGAGCTAAACTCTGCACTCTATTCCCCTACAGCCTCTGCCTTGGTGCCGTAATATCAATCGCAAAGACAATGGCCAACCCTGTCTGAAACGTTAAAGTGTGCATCTGCCTTGCTGATAACCCCTTCCATCACTAGAAGACGTTTGTTACTCCTCACACTCCTTGAGGTATGGCTCCTCAAGGAACCAAACAAATCACTCCACCAAAGGTGGGTGAGAGCCTTCTTCCTACCCATACAGGATGGCTTTCCTCTCTCTGTTACTTACAGCACCCCCCAGTGATACTACTCTTACTTCCTAGTGATACTGCTCCTTAATCCAATTTCTTCTCTGGGATTCTTTCTTGTTAGCTGCCGTAGAGTCAGCCCCTGACTCATGGTGACCCCGTGCACAACAGAACAACATACTACCCTGTCCTGTGCCATCTCCATGATCTTTTGAGAATTAGACCAATGTGATCCATAGGGTTTTCATTGGCTGATTTTCAGAAGTAGTTCACCAAGCCTTTCTTCCCAGTCCCTCTTATTCCGGATGCTCTGCTGAATCTTGTTCAGCAAAA
>NW_004444044.1:984383-1016787 GCF_000243295.1 Trichechus manatus latirostris
ATCAAAAAATGGTCAAAGGACACGAACAGACACATCACCAAAGAGGCCATTCTGGCGGCCAACAAATACATGAAAAGATGCTCACAATCATTAGCCATTAGAGATGTGCAAATCAAAATTATAATGAGATACCACCCCACCCCTGTAAAAATGGCAATGGTCAAAAAAAAACAGAAAACAATAAATGCTGGCGAGGTTGCGGGGAGATTAGAACTCTTACACATGGCTAGTGGGGTTGTAAAATGGTATAACCACTATACAAAACTATATGGTGCTTCTTCAAAAAGCTAGAAATAGAAATACCTCATGATTCAGCAATCCTACTCCGAGGTATCTATCCAAGAGACATAAGAGTAGTGAAGTGAATAGACATGTGCACACCTATGTTGATTGCAGCATTGTTCACAATAGACAAAGATGGAAACAATATAAGTGCCCATCAATGGATGAATGGATAAACAAATTGTGGTATATACATACAGTAGAACACTATGCAACTATAAATAATAATGAGGAATCTGCAAAACATAACATGGATGAATCTGGAGGACATTACACTGAGTGAAAAAAGACAATCACAAAGGGACAAATATTATATGGTCCCACTATTATAAAAAGTCAATAGATATACACACAGAAAGCAACGCTCTTTGATGGTCACCAGGATGGATGTGAGAAGGAGGGGGAATCACTTTCTGGATAGTAGACACTGGTTATTTTTGGTGATGGGAAAGGCAATACCAAGTATAGGTGAATTCAGCACAACTTGACTAAGATAAATAAAGACACTAAGAAGAACACAAGAAAAAGGGACAATTTTGGTAAAAGCTTTAATGTATACAATTTTGCAACAAAAGTAACGACAACCAAAAAATATGTGTATGGTTATTTAGGTATATATGTATGCATGTATGTGTATAGGAAGGCATATGTGAGTAAATGCGTGTGCATGTATGGGTGTATCTGCAGGCATATGTATATACATGTGCTGCATATATACCCATGTATATAACAAAGCACATAGGGGGCACAGTTATGGAGGCTTCCTAGACATATTCAAACAACTCACAGGATTGGTTTGTCATTGTTGTTGTTAGGTGCCATCGAGTCAGTTCCGACTCATAGCGACCCTATGTACAACAGAATGAAACACTGCCCGGTCCTGCACCATCCTCACAATGGTTACGCTTGAGCCCATTGTTGTGGCTACTGTGTCAACCCATTTCATTAAGAATCTTCTTCTTTTTTGCTGATCCTCCATTTTACCAAGCATGATGTCCTTCTCCAGGGACTGGTCCCTCCTGATAACATGTCCAAAGTATGCGAGATGAAGTGTTACCATCCTTGCTTCTGAGGAGCATTCTGGTTGTACTTCTTCCAAGACAGATTCGTTCCTCCTTTTGGCAGTCCATGATATAGTCAATATTCTTCATCAACACCACAACTCAAAGGTCAATTCTTCTTCTGTCTTCCTAATTCACTGTCAATCTTTCACATGCATACAAGTCGATTAGAAAATACCATGGCTTGAGTCCGGGGCACCTTAGTCCTTGAAGTGACGTGTTTGGTTTTTAACACTTTAAAGAGGTTTTTTGCAGCAGATTTGCCCAATGCAATTCGTCACTTGATTTCTTGACTGTTGTTTCCTGGGTGTTGATTGTGCATCCAAGTAAAATGAAATCCTTGACAACTTCAATCTTCTCTCCATTTATCATGATGTTGCTTATTGGTCCAGTTGTTTGTTTTCTTTATGTTGAGGTGTAATCCATACTGAAGGCTGTGGGCTATGATCTTCATCAGTAACTGCTTCAAGTCCTCTTCAGTTTCAGCAAGCAAGGTTGCATCATCTGCATAACGAAGGTTGTTAATGAGTCTTTCTCTAATCCTGATGCCCTGTTCTTCTTCTTATAGTCCAGCTTCTCGGATTATTTGCTCAGCATCCAGATTGAATAAATATGGTATAAGAACACAACCCTGACGCACAACTTTCCTGACTTTAAACCGCACAATATCCCCTTGTTCTGTTCAAATGACTGCCTCCTGATCTATGTACAGGTTCCTCATGAGCACAATTAAGTGTTCTGGAAATCCCATTCTTCAAAATGCTATCCATAATTTGTTATAATTCGCACAGTTGAATGCCTTTGCCTAGTCGATAAAACACAGGTAAACATCTTTCTGGTATTCTCTGCTTTCAGCCAGGATCCATCTAACATCAGCTATGATATCCCTGGTTCCACTTCCTCTTCTGAATCCAGCCTGAATTTCTGGCAGTTCACTGTCAATATACTGCTGCAACTGCTTTTCAATGATCTTCAGCAAAATTTTACTTGCACGTGATATTAATGATACTGTTCGATAATTTCCACGTTCTGTTGGATCACCATTCTTAGGAATAGGCATAAATATGGATCTCTTCCAGTTGGTTAGCCAGGTAGCTGTCTTCCAAATTTCTTGGCATAGATGAGTGAGCACTTCCAGTACTGCATCCGTTTGTTGAAACATCTCAATTGGTATTCCATCAATTCCTGGAGCCTTGTTTTCCACCAATGCCTTCAGTGCAGCTTGGACTTCTTCCTTCAGTACCATCAGTTTTTTATCACACGCTACCTCCTAAAATGACTGAACATCGACCAATTCTTTTTGGTATAGTGACTCTGTGTATTCCTTCCATCTTCTTTTGATACTTCAGTGTCGTTCAGTATTTTACCCATAGAATCCTTCACTATTGCTACTTAAGGTCTGAATTTTTTCTTCAGTTCTTTCAGCTTGAGAAATGCCTAGTGTGTTCTTCCCTTTTGTTTTTCTAACTCCAGGTCTTTGCACATGTCATTATAATACTTTAGCTTCTCTAGCCACCCTTTGGAATCTTCTGTTCAGCTCTTTAACGTCATCATTTCTTCCTTTTGCTTTAGCTACTCAATGATCAAGAGCAAGTTTCAGAATCTCTTCTGGCATTCATTTTGGTCTTTTTTTTCCTGTTTTTTTAATGACGTTTTGCTTTCTTCATATATGATGTCTTTGATGTCATTCCACAATTGATCTTGTCTTTGGTCATTAGTGTTCAATGCATCAAATCTGTTCTCGAGATGGTGTCTAAATTCAAGTGGGGTATACTCAAGGGATTGATTTACTGTGTTAAAAGTCTTGGCTTCATGGTCTCCGGGGATAACTTAGTCAATTGGTGTAACATAGTTCATAAAGATAATGTTCTGCATCCTAGTTTGGTGAGTAGTGTCTAGGTCTTGGGAGCTTGCAAGCAGCCATCTAAGATATAACTATTCGTATCTACTTGTATGGAGCAGAAGGGAGTGAGGGAGGCCAACGACTCAAAGAAGAAACTGGTCTACAGGACTAATAGCCCACAGGAACCATGACCTCTTCTAAACTGAGACCAGAAAAACTGAATGGTTCCAACCAGGGACGCAATAGGAGGTCCCGGATAAAATGGGAGAAAAATGTAGAACAAAATTCAAATTCCTAAAAAAGGCCAGACCTACTGGACCAATAGAGACTGAAGGAACTCCTGAGACAATCACCCTAAGATAGCCTTTGAACTTGGAACTGAAGCTATTTCTGGAGGTCACTTTTCAGTCAAATGATAGATTGGCTTATAAAATGCACACTACCACCCGTGAGTAATGTGCTACCTTAAAAAATCAACTATATGAGACCAAACGGTCAACATTTACCCAAAAGCAAAGATGAGAAGGCGAGGAGGAGAAGGGAAGCTAGATCAATGGAAACAGAACAAACAGAATGGAAATAATGAGAACGCTGACACATTGTGAAAATTGTAACCAATGTTATGGAACAATGTGTATAAAAATTGTTAAATGGGAACCTAATTTTCTCTGTAAACTTTCACCTAAAACACAATAAAATAGTATTTTTAAATATGGAAAATAATCTGTACCTTTGCATGCAATATTAATATCAGCTCAGGTATTGTCCAGGTAACTGCTTACAGTCTAGTGCTGAAGAAATTACATAAGTTTTACGCGAATCAACTAAAATGACAAAATAGCTAACTCCACCTGTACATCAACCACCATATGTAACATTTTATTTAACATAAACTCTTTCATTAGTCAGAAGTGAAGTCTACCCTTCCTAGAAGACAGATCTCAAAATGCGAAAATGCTTTCTCTGGTTCTGTACAATTATTCATCTATTTATTCATCAGTAATTCACACAAGAGAGATAATTTGGATGACTCTAGACTAATGCTAAAGTGACACCACCATCTGATTACTGAGTCTTCTAGCTTTGAAACTATGCAGCTCTTGATGAATTTTAATTTGGGGGAATTTTCATTATTTCTCATTTTTAAAATAACATCAATCACTATTATCCTAACCACAAACTTATATGATTAAAATTCGCATAAAAGTTTATTTACTTTATTTACTATTTTGTAATTATGGAAATTATGGAAAATTATGGAAAGTTGGGATTCTGTGGTTTATATCTTAGAATATTTATAGCCTATAACATTAATCAATTTATTGATTTAATTTTTATTAAGTACTGACTGTGTTCCAGGTTATGCCAAGTGCCAGGGAAGACAAAGAGACTTCTGATTCATGGTCCCTTCCATGAGAAGCACTATCTACTTGAAGAGAGAGAGACATAAATGAACTAATATCATTAAATAGGCCTGGTCTTGGGAGTCAGAACCATGTGTGTTCAAATTCTGGCTCTAAGACTCAGGTTGTGCATATTTAGAGTGGTTATAAAATATACCATAATTATAATAAAATGTGAATGCTGTGAATAAGTCAAGATAAAAGAAGTAAGGGGCATCAGAGAAGGAAGTGACTAATTCTGTCCAGGAAAGATTCCTCAAAGAAGATGAACTTTGAGCTGAGTTAATTAAACAAAGAAGAGTGAGCAGGACATCCCAGGAAGAAGCACATCCCGGTAGAAGGAGGAAGCAGAGAGGCAAGAAAATGCATGGTGTGTTAATGTATAGTAGGAAGTTCAACCCAATTAGGGCACTGAAGGGAGGGTGAGATAAGGGATTGAAAAATAGTGAGGCTTGGACTTTATAAAGTGACTAAGAGAAGTAAATAGAGCTGTTAGGTGAGACAGGAAGGGTAGGAATGATGTGATTAGATTTGTAGTTTCCAGATATCTAATACATCTATTATAAAACAGCAGTCTTGGCACCTCTCAGCCTCCCATTCATAAGCCAAAGATTAAAATGTTAATAATAGTTAACACAAATAGCTTAGTGGATGTTTCTCAACTCCAGGAGGTACCATTGACATGCACTTCTACTTGAATGATTTATGCAACACTAGCATGATGTAGACTGATTTAATGATTAAGATTTAGAACAATGAATAGAGAAGTGATACTTATATACTTGTTTATTATCCAATCAGTGCACATGAAGATTCTTCCTAATGTCCAGGCACCATCTCTTCCTGTTCAGGTGTAGTTACCATCTCTTTGTATTCTCTATTATCAGATGTATCTCATTCCTTGCTAATTTTGTATCTCCCACCTCAAGGAAAAGGTAGCAGTGCTGTTATTGTTTATGATGCAATGGCTCTTGGGAGTCTGTTTGTATTGAAACAAATAGATCTTCTTGCCTCTACAGTTCTCTATTACGGTTTACTTAATGCTGGTTACATCATTATTCATGATGCTGCACCATCCATCATGTCATTATGAATTCTGGCTTCCAATGAGTCTCTTTCATGTTATTACTGTGCTTCATTGAGGATAGCCACAAATGCAAGTTTCTGGTGGTGTTACATTTACCATTCAGGCTTTCTTAGCATAAACTAGAACAACATTTCTTCCAACAA
Organism: Trichechus manatus latirostris; assembly: GCF_000243295.1. Taxonomy (NCBI): domain Eukaryota; kingdom Metazoa; phylum Chordata; class Mammalia; order Sirenia; family Trichechidae; genus Trichechus; species Trichechus manatus. The sequence continues at coordinate 990,203 of NW_004444044.1, forward strand.
TGTTTTCTCTGAACTCTTAGGTCATAATTACTGCATTTCTAGAATATGATCCCTTTCAATATAAACCACACCACTGCCTTCCACACACAGCCACCAACAGGAGGATAGGCAAAGGAAGAAGAATATGGGTAAAGAGTGATAGCATTCCTGCAAGGGATATTTGGCAGGGCTTAAGTCCAACCCAGGGGAATACAATATAACCACACTGATAGAGGCAATAGAGGACAGCAACTGGAAGGGTCCTCAAGCATTGCAGCGCAATTGTCTTCAAAGCCTTGGAGGGTCTACCTCTGAAGACAGCGCTGCATGTGATATGGAGTTTGTGAAAAGGTTGAAGTGACCACTGTGAGTGCCAGTGGAAGAAGATGCACAGGGTAAATGGCACCTGCCCCCACCCCTGCCACTTTTGTGTACTGTAGACAGAGGCTGCTCTGTCCTTGGAACACAGCTGGAAAGAGCTGCTGCATGGGCTCCACAGAGCCCTAAACTCATCTTGTGTCCAAGATGAGTGAGTCACCATGTCATAACTTCACTGAGGAGGGTAGGGGGAAAATGAAGCAGACCTAAGTAATTTTATAAAATAATGTTTTGACTGGAGACTGTGAGGCTGAAAACAAAATGAACTGAACATAAACACTTTTGGTATGAGTCAACAATTCTGAAACTTCTTTGCATGTATACTGGCATTGAACAAATAAGTAGATGGATGGTAGATAGTGGGAGTCAAGTTTTTCACTTTCAAAGAGGGAAGTTAAACATAAGCCAGGGGCCAAAGCTAGAATGAACACTATGGTACTGGATTAGAGTCAGAGACATTGTTATGAAATCGTATTTACTCAATTAGAATGGGTGGATGGATAGACAGACACATACATACATGCAGAAATAATTACAGAGATATGTGTGTGTACATGGCTTAGTATGCACACTTATATTTCCCAGCTCTGTTCCCTGAGAGGGTCTAGAGGCAGTGATACCCCAGTAGCAAAGAATACATCCAGCTCTCAAATCTTAGTTTCTAAGTACCAGTCTCCAATAAAAGGAATAAGGTTCCTTGAAGAAAGGACTGTTTTTAGGACTGGGGAAGGGAAAACACTAAATATTCCTGGAGCGCCTTTTAGTGCAAGAAAGAAGTGCTCAAAAAGCAAAAGGATGAAGGTGTGTCAAAGGAACCCAGGAGCCAATCGGAAAGCACTCTCAATGGCAAAAGCTGGAATAACTTGAGCAATGAAATAAGTAATGTAGCATTGAATTACAATCCAAAGTATAAAACAGATCTACTTGAGTTCATGCTAATATAAATAAATGATCGAATAAATAAATGGAGTGAAGAGAAAAGGACAATTCTAAGTAATATATGTAGATATTCTCCTTCCAGTAGCTTAATCATCACCACCATCTTGAGTGTGGGCTGGATTTAGTGACTCTCTTCCAAAAAAAAAAAAGAATTTGAAAAGGGAAAAATAATAACTTTACATTGGAGAAACATGGCAAAACTACCTTAACCAAGTGATTACGGCTAACACACCCGTGATAAGTCATGTTGGTATCATGTACTCCCTGATAGGATGGGATAAGAAGAGCACTTGACACACACACACACACAAAAATCAGTGCATCAGAACCATTCTGGTGGCCCAAGTTTTCTCACCATTCTATAAAAGAAATACTCAGACTGACAAGATAGACAGACAGGCAGACAAACAGAGTAATGTGCTTGCCAGGCCTCCTTCATGGGACCAAGAGTAGGTCTTGGGCTCCTGAACGACTCCTAGGTGAAAGTCTCTGAGCACCTGGGAATCTGTTTGATCCTCTAGGAAGGGAGGGGGATAAGGGTGAAGCAGGGCTTCAGGGAGCTCCAAATTTTAGAATGTCTTTTTGAACAATTTGACGATCCCTCTGGTACCTGGGACTGGCTGGAACGGCAGGGCCATCCAGATGGGGTGTCCAGACCTGGTCCCGTGTGGGTCCAGGTCAGCAGAAGGACTTTACTCAAAATTGTCTAAGTTGGCCTCCTGTATCTTGGACCAGCCAGGGCCCACAATCACTATTTTTCCCCTTCGGGGCTCTATCCAAACTTATTATCATCGCCACCCATATGGAAAAATATTTGATACATTCAGTGCCAGGTCAGAAGTGGGGTTGGGGGTGGAGGGTGTGGAACTTTTCAAACTTGGTACCAGAATGTTTTGCAAACATCATACTTAAAATGAAACTATAAAGCATTAAGGATTAGCTAAGCAAGTTGCGGAACAGCATGTACAGTATGAAAACAAATTCTGTGAAAATACACAAACCAATGAAGCTATAAATGATTCATAAATATGTAAACTCATATACAAAGATCTGGTGGTATAAGCACCAAATTGATAATAGTGGTTACCTTTTGGAATAGAGAAAGGAGGCCCCGTGTTGGATGTAATCTCTTAATTTTTTACAATGAAATGTCATCCTCCTGCTCTTATACTTCATCAGTTCAATACACCTTAATCACTCCTTACTCTACCTTTTTCCACATCTCCTGATCCCTTCTTCCAATAATGCTTTTCCAAGCTTCTGACGCTCTTCATGAATTGTCATCCCAAATTATCTTAAGTTTCTTTTGGGATAACTTTTCTTTTTTTTTTCCAATGTAAGTAACTAACCTACAGTCATCTCTGTTTGTCCCTCACTGTTTCCTACGGAATCTTCAGTAGTAAGAAAGTAAGGAAAAGCCGTGTTTTATATACCTTGCCTGTTGGAAATCCTGGTGGCATACTGGTTAAGAGCTCAGCTGCTAACCATAAAGGTTGGCAGTTCGAATTCACCAAATGCTACTTGGAAACTCTATGGCGGCAGTTCTACTCTGTCCTATGGGTTTGCCAGGAGTCGGAATCTACTTGACGGCAATGGGATTGTTTTTTTTTTAATACCAGTTTTTATTCTTTTATTCAGAATTATCATAAAGTTAAAACACTACTATGAATGTTTATAGTCTCTACCTCAGAAGAGAATAAACATTTCTTTATGGGGAACTAGAGATCCTCTGTTGAAGTGAAGCATGAGAATACTGGGACTTTCACAGAACCTACAAGATGTTCAGCATGACAGCAACACCCCTTTGGCAAATAACAGTTCTGGACCACGGTGTCAGGTTGTTTTCATTTTTATTAATTGCAGCACAGAGAGAAGAGGCAAAATGTTCAAAGAAATTAGTGTTTCTTAGAGTGTTGGTTTTACACCAACAGAAAAGAAAAACAGATGAGTAAATTCTAGATCCTCACTTCTCTTGCTCTTGTACTCAGGGTAGGCTGAAATACAAAAGGACAAACATAACTGCTGTTAGTAAAATGGCATGTCTTCTTCAAATCTATTAAAAGAAGTGCCACAATTGCTTAAGTTGTCTTTCTGCAATTCCCACGAATGAGAATAATTCACCAGTGAAAATAATTCAAGCCTATCCCAGATGTACGGTGGCTGACTACTCTTCATCTTAGGCTAGGGGAGAGGCCACACATATACATATTATGAAGTCCCTCCTACATCACTGAAGTCATGAGATTCCTCAGGCTTCAAAGTCACAGATTTTTCCCCATCACACCTCAGAAGCATTTAATTTACATCTACTTGTTACCTAAATTAATTACAACCAAGAAGGTGCCTTTTCAAAGTTGGAGTTCTAGGAAGAAAATCTTGCTATTTAGGGCTAAAATAGGAGCCCTGGTGGTGCAATGGTTAAGCGCTCGGCTGCTAACCAAAAGGTTGGCAGTTTGAACCCATGCAGTGACTCTGTGGGAGAAAAGACCTGGCAAACTGCTCCCGTAAACTCCCTATAGGGCAGTTCTACTCTCCCATAGGATCGCTATGAGTCGGCATCAACTCAACGGCACAGCTAAAACGAATCAGATTTTGAAATGACCAAATTTGCAGAGATACAAAGTTGTCTCCAGTCCTGAATGCATAACGTGTGTGTTATCACATGGGCAAACAGTAAGCTATACCTACTAGTGGAGCAGGCATCACAGTCAGTTTGGAAAATATGAAAATAAATCATGCTAAAAAATAGTTTGACAACTTCTTTTAAAAAAGGAAGCTAGTTCTATTCTTTAATTTCCCCAAAAATATTACAACCAAAATGAGTAAAACATGTTTATGTTCAAACATCTACGTTTTAAAGTTCAGTATGTTGATACATTAGAAATTTAGTAGCCGATTATTCACTGTTAGTGTGGAAGCCCATATAAGATAGACCCATTATATTCGCCAATAAAATGAGTTTGTTATTGAGCTATAAGGTTGAGCCATGTGAAATCATCGATATTTGACTACAAAAATGCACTTTCATACGGTCTAGACTAATACCTAAAGCATTCCAAGATTGAACTATCATTTACTTGGACTGCTCAGTGTAATATGTCATATAAGTCAGAATAGCACAGTGGTGAACTCTCATGCTCTACAGTCAAACTAGTTCAGTTTGAATTTTGGCTCCACCCCTCACTACCTGGGAGACCCTTGGGTAAGTTACTTAACATATATGTGCCTTAATTTCCTCACTTACATGGGAATAATACTACCCAATCATGTAACTCTTGAGAATTAAGTAAGTTTATATATATGAAGAGTTTACAACAGTGATTGGTGCTGGTCTATATGGCTCTTGGCAAATGGTCACTCAATTTTTGCTATTTCAATAATAACTATTATAATTACTTATTTAAAAAACATCTGAAATATAGTTACCTGAGATACTTCTGATTGTGTCGTTTTTAAGCTAAGGCAGCTTTACTTGTAGCAACAAGTTTTGGACCCTGAATACAAAGAAATAACAGATGTGAGGAAAATATTAGCATTACTATTAGGATAAAAATGAACATTTACATAGCCATTGGTGATGAAAAAATGCTTTCACATGCATCACATCCTTTAACTCCAGTTTAGTACTAGAATCCCTAGAAGGAAGCACATTGATACCCATTGCCCCAAAGGAATAAAAAAATTCTGTCAAGTCATAGGGGAAAATTAAATTCAGACATTTAAATATAAACTTCATTAGTTTAGCAACCGCTAATATCAAGCTCTCAGATTTAACCAAACCACAAAGTAGCTTTTCCAAGAAATCGGTTAAATAAAGTTTTTGTTTAATGCTGTTTCTAACAAAAGATTTCACATCTTCAGACTTACGAATATTGCTATCAATATGCATGAACATGACGGTTTTAGAAATAGAACAGATTTTACAAATGTTTAATAATATGCCACAGGGCAGCAGCATATAAAAATCAAAAACTACTTAAGTCATTTTGTAAGGTAATCGTAGGTAGAAAAAAATTCTAACCCTGTATGTATAAAGTATCCTTTAGGTATATAAACGGCTAAGCCCTAACCTGATCAAATGCTGCAACCATGGAAGTTAGATGTATTAGAATGACAACAACTCCATTACCTCCAAGGTAAAGCAGGCCTCAGGGCTGTCAGCCTTACAGCACTTCTCCACCATAGCTGTGAACTCTCCTATCACTGTTTTCAGTTTATCATCTGTTGCCTTGGGCTTGTGTTTCAACAGCTCAACCAGCACACTGTATTTGAACAAAAGAACAGAAAATAGATTGCTCATATAAAGAAAAATTGAGGTGGTAAGGAACGTAGTGCTATGGTTTAAGATTTTAAGCCTTAGAGCCAGGTGACTCTGGGTTTGAGGCCCAGATGTACCATTCTAAGCTTCAATATTCTCATCTGCCTAACAAGGATAATAAAATCTGTCTTCATAGGATTGATGAGAGGATCAAAGGAAATGATTAATGTAAATTGCTCAACATCTTGGGCAGTGTCAAATACATAACAAGACAAAAGGCCCACTGCTTTCCAGTAAAGCTCTGGAAAGGATTATACATTAATGCAGATTCTGGAAATTATATCCTATTGAATTGCACAGTTTATATAAGAGCTAAAAATGATCTTCTATAAGATCTTTTTATAATGATCTTTTAATTGTCTTGTACTTCATTTTAAAAGTTTTCCAGTTGAGAATCTTTATATTTGGTATTTGAAATTTGACCCATTAGAAGTGTAATGGTGAGGAGACTACACGAAATAAGTCTATCAGAACTTGTGAATCCCCAAAACTATTGCCCTGAGATAATCTTTAAACCTTAAAACAAAAATATCCTCTGAAGTCTTCTTACAACCAAACAGTAGTTTAGCTTTAACTAGTAAAGAATGTCTGCGTTGAGCATTATGCTCTTCTAATCTATTTGGGATCAAATTGACAACAGCAACTTGAAAGATTATATAGGAACCTTGGGGGCAGTGAGTTTATGTTAATGGAGGTGGAACAACTTAGAAAAAGTGGTGAGAATGGTCATACAACTAGAAGAATGTAATGTAATCAATGTCACTGAATTGTACATGTAGAAACTGTTGAATTGGTGTATGTTTTGCTGTGTATATTCTCAACAACCACAACAAAAAATATATATAAATTATTAAAAAAAACAAAACAAAACAACTTTTGGGAGCTGGTGGTTCTATGCCGTTGCCCTCTACAGAGACAACAATGCCGGAAACTTGTGTGGGTATGACAGGTTTTGCAACGATACTCTTAAGACTGTGGCCATGATCAGAGCCTACCACAGATGACAGCAAATATCTGTTGCTAAATTTCATGCAATTCTAACCCCTTGTGACAACACTATTGAGCCTAGTCTAGAACTCTCATTTCTAAATGTCCTTCATCCAAGTTCTATTTCCAAAAGTCATAGCCTGAGGGTTTGCCTGGCCTGTGGATTCCCCATAGAACAAACTTAAAATCCCCATTCATGTCCAAAAATAAATTCTCTAATGATTTCTATTAACTAATTTTCTACCTGCACGAATGCATCAGTTAATTGTTCAGCTTTTTCTAACGGAACTGGCTAAGATATTATTCTACTGTGGCTCTTTAGCCACAAGATTATTCTGTATAATTTGTAGGCAAGATTATAATACAATTTTCTGCTAAGAAAAAAAAAAGTTTTCCATTTTATTCTTGATATTTTTACTACTTCCTAGGGCTAATATTTAATACTTTTCTCTATAGAATATCATCACTAATTCAGAAGAAGTTACTCAGTTCAGTTGATGGTTCTCACCACCATGACTACAAAAGCATGCAGTAATGAAATACTCCTCACGTTTGTTTCTTGATTTGTTTCTGATCCTCAGGAAGTGTGCACAAATCGGCGTGGAAAGTAAACGTTTCATCGTTAAATTCTTTAGGAACATATGTTTCATCAGCATGCAGAGCGGTGAAACATGGCCGCCTGTTCACCAAGGACTCCGTGCAGCACTTGGTGATCCTCTCACTCACTGGTGTCTTCTCGTGCAGCACACACAGCCGGTTCAGGATCACAGACAGCTAAAGGATAAGCAGGAGAGCAGGAATTCAAAAGAAGCATGGCTGAAAGTTTTTCATGAACACCTACTTTCCAATGGACCAAAAGAAGTGTCATATTTTAACACCATTGAACTCAGGGTTGATTTGAGGCAGTGGTTTGCTTATCTTCAGGACTATACATAATAAGAGAATTTTGAATATGTTTTCTCTTTTAATTACATCTGCATTTTAAGAGTAATACACTTAAAAAAATAATTGATGATGAAAATAGTTTGAGGTGAGTCCTGAGACAAGTTTTGAAGTCTCTTATACTGATATCTTAAAGAAAAGACCCCAAAGAAAGTGAAAATTTAGAAAAATGCCAGGATGCTATTGTTAAACATTGAAAATAAATTCATGGAATTGTTTTCAGAACAATTTATCATCTTTGGGATCTTATCGAATCATCGTTTTGGTTGGTCAGGATAATATAGGCTACAAGTAACTCCTGGCTGCTGTCACTACTACCACTAACACATACACACACACACACACACACACACACACACACACACCTTAGTTAACCCGTCCTATGAAGTTAGCTTTGTCAGTATCTAAAGGCTCATCACTATTAGCTTGATTGTACTTTAAAAGACTCACGAAGTCGTCAGCACATGGCATCCTCTCAGATTCAGCAAGCTTACAGCATTTGGTGCCCACCCTTCCTAGTTTTCTTGAGACCTCCACGAGAGTTGGAGTTGACACTTGGGGTACTTTCCTGGTGTAACGAACTAAGAGCCTGTAACAAAATAGTTCATGTGTTTTCAGTGGGGCGAAAAATAGTCTTTTTCTAACATAGCACATCAAGCAAACAATACTTTGCCAAAATCAACTAAGAATATCTTATTTTCCATTTATAAAATTATCCCCATCTCCAGGATGGCTGAGTAGCATAGTAGGAAAACTTTGTCCTGAGAAACTAGGTAGACTTAGCTTTGAATTCCACCTATGCCACATAATCTTAAAAAAAATTCTTCTTATCATAATTCAGTGGTATTAATATTTTTATTAATTGCTTCTTTCTTTTCATAAATACCGACTGAAAGCCTAATATATATTAACACTCTGCTAGACTTGAAACATATGGATGAATTTTCTCATCTATAAAATGGTGGAAAATATGCCTGACTCAACAGGGATTCAATTAAAAGAAAGAAAGTATGCCATTAACTTGGCATAGTATTCAGCAAGTAGTAGCTGTTTATGAAGAATCTCCATCACCATGGAAAGTCAATGTAGGACGGTAATCTTCCTGAAGGAAGAGACTGTGTCTTTTCACTGCTGAACACTAACAGCCAAAAGAGTGCTAACGTGCATATACTGCATAATAACTATCTACTGAACGATCTGTCCCTTCTTGCCCTTACCTCCATAAAAAAGACTTTATTAGACTGAAACATTAGTCCTTTGGGCCATTCTGTCTCTGACACTGCTACAAAGGGAAATTCCAGAGGAAAACAAAATTGTCACCATCAAAGTTAGGTGTACTTCCCAAACATCTGATCTTTCTCCCAAATAGCCCATTATGAATCTGATATTCACATACATATGTAAATTCATTTTGTTATATTTTGTCTTCAACCCGTATGTTACTTCTCAAGCTGCTCTTATTCAAATCCTACCACTCTCTTCCCTGTAAGGTCTTTTATTTGTTTGTAAACTATGCCTTAACCTTCATTCCAATACAGACTTCTCTATCCCATCAACTACTTTATCTCTTCTTCTCCAGTCCTTGTATATATTACGTGGTGGGGAGTGATTATGAATATATAGTATATTTAATGATTAAGATTTCTATGATAAGTGCTCCATATAAAAAAATATACCAAACTCATTGCTGTCAAGTTAATTCTGACTCATGGCGACCCCATGTGTTGCAGAGTAGAACTACTCCATAGGGTTTTCTTGGCTGAATCTTTATGAAAGCAGATTACAAGACCTTTTTCCATGGAACTGCTAGGTGGATTCGAACTACTAACCTTCAGGTTGGTAGACAAGTGTAAACCATTTGCGTCACTTAGGAACCTAGTGTTCCATATTCAAAAAAGACAGAAATGCTGTTGAGTCGATTCTAACTCATAGCAACCCTACAGAACAGAGCAGAGCTGTCCCATAGGGTTTCTAAGACTACAAATCTTTCCAGAAGCTGACTGACACATCTTTCTCCTGTGCAGCACCTGGTGGGTTCAAACTGTTGACCTTTTGGTTAGCAGCCAAGCACTTAACCACTGTGCCACCGGGGCTCCTTAGTGTTCCATATACTAAGTGTTAAAAAATTATAAATTGATCAAGAAAAAAATAAACCAGAACACAAAATTACTTACTTATTCGTGAAGCCATATTCTCCAAGGTGCTCAAAATCTTCACAATTTTGTTTGACTAAATTCTGAGGCTCTTCAATAAGGGGTTTAAATTCATCAAGCTGAAAGATAAAAAATTTTAAAAAATTGAGTTTATTCCACCTGAGGACCAGATGCAGGTCATTTTTCATCACTCCAGGCAGAATGAGATCCTCCCTCCTTTCTGCCCAATGCCACCTTTAATAGACCTTTGATGCCAAATCTATCACATTATATGTGAACCTTTTATTTTAATTGCTGAGAATGTATAGTGAAAGTGCTTAAGAATATTCTGGCTCTGGATTTCACCTGGAGCCCTTGTGGCACAGTGGTTACAAGCTTGGCTGCTAAACAAAAGGTCTGCAGTTCAAATCCACCAGCTGCTCTTTGGAAACCCTATGGGGCAGTTCTACTCTGTCCGATAGAGTTGCTATGAGTCGGAATTAACTCGATGGCAATCGGTTTGGTTGTTCGGGTTTTTTGTTGTTGTTGTTTTTGGAGTTCAACATTGAGTATTGGTATTTGAGCCAGACCACCTGACTCATTTTCTAGTTGTGTAACTTTACTTACCATCTCTTAAGTTTCAGAATCCTCACTACAAAATGGGGGTGATGACAGGTAAGTTGGATCCCACACTCTCTGAGAGGAGAAATTTGGCCTTAGTCATTAGTGTCAGCATGGTACCTGGTATACAGCAGTTCTTGGCAGAGGAAAGAATGACTTTTCTCTGATTCCGAATAGTTTGGAAAGCACTGCATATGCGTGTAGGGGACTTAAAAATCCTCCAGAACTGGTTTGCTCTCCTTACATAATTTCTTGAAAAACTACACCTAAACCTTCTCAAAAAGGTTTGAAAATTTTCTAAAGGAATAGATTCTCCAACTTTCCTTAAGAAACTAATTCTAGTATTTGATAAATTTTGGAACCAGAGATATTTTCTTTATATCTGAGATAAAGCTCTTTTAATTAACATTTAAGTTCACTTTGTCTTTTTCTGTTCTTGGGAGTGTGAAAAACAAAAACTATGGTCAAGATTTTGTGTTTTTAGAGATTGCTTTCTTTAGAGCTTTCTTTTCTAGGATAACTATTCTAGGTTTTATTAACCATTTTATTTAAGGCCATTTTTCTGTAATGTTTACGAGCACAGAATTGAAAACCACCTCAAGAAAAGGACTAAATTGTGTTACACATCACTTCACATTCTTGCAATTATTTTTCTTTGTCATTATTGGAATCTCATTCCAGAAGCCAGATTTTTTTTTCCTGCAAAAAACCTACCACTTTGGCATAGCATGCATGGGGATCATCAGCGGCACAGCACTTCTCCAGTGTGGCTTCATATGCCTTGGCAATTCTCAACAGCAAAAACATAGAGTAATCAGGATGCCTTCTTGAGTATTCATACAAAAACCTAATTAAGATGAAAATAAAGTAGATTTAGTTGGACAAAAGAGCAAGATAAATTACAGAACTAACTTCGAGAGTAAGTCATATTCCAAAGGTCTAAATTTGACTAAACCCTATGCAGTGAAGATAGTGGCTAAGGGGCTAGGGATCCAGAATTAAAGCTGCCTGGGTTAAAATCCTGGTTCTGTTAATTATTTCACTATGTCACATTAGGCAACTTATTAAAACTGTTGGAGCCTTTGTTGTCTCCTCTGTAGAATGAGGATAATAATAGTATCTACTTATTGGTAGATCTACCAACCTACCTATAAGGTAGATTGTTGTGAGAATTAAATGACATAATCTATGCAAAACAAACACTGGCACATAGTTAAGTTTTTGATGAATGATACCTGTTATTATTATAAATATTTTGTTTGATTTGAACTACACCTTACAAAGACTCTGAATTAAATACTTAGTCTTAATGCCACTCACTGAATTCTGGATACTTATGTTTGAGACAGAAAGACAGGGAGAGAAGAGTCTTACATTTTTCATTTTCCTATCTGGATAAGTGAAATCTTACAGAGTGCATCATTGTCTGACATATTATTTAGTGCATAGGATACTATCATAATCCAACAACAAAAAAGCACCTATGTATAATCTTTTATTCTGGTATTGAATTGCATGCTGCCTTGCCCTGTCACTGAACTTCTGGTTTTCTCAACCAAGTATAAAATACCTGATGGCAGATTCCATGTCTTGTACTTCTTTTTATACTTCTTTGCTGCCTGTCATTACATATATGTTCATATATACATGTACACTCACATATATGCATTATAGGTGTTCAAGAAATACCCTTTGAATGAATGAGCAAATGAATGAATAATATGTATATATTTATAGATTCATAAAATGTTTCTAGAAAAGTTATTTCCAGAAATGTCGCTAAGGAGTAAGGAATGGGCAGGGAGTATAAAATGGGGGAACTTTTATTTATTATTTTATACTCTTCTGTATTGGTTAAGCTTTTGTTGTGAGCATGTATTATTTTATGATAATTTTTTAAACTATGATAATTTTTGAAAAATAGTTTTTAAAGCCTGGGTCGGGAAAAGGATGAAGAAACATTCTGGATAACGTGAAAACTGTAGCAACTCCAAAAGGAAACCTATCACATCTTCCTGAAGTGTGAGGCCATATAAAAGCTATGAAAGATCATTGCTTATCAACTTACGTGCCCAGAAAGATATCTTTTGCCTCATGATAGTTTTTGCAAACATCCTTGTCCTCAACATAAGTCTCAGCTATTGGGGGCAGGCCAGCAGGCACATCGTCTTTTTCCACTTCAAGAATGCAGTGGGATTTTTCAAGCACAGGCTTATCACAGCATCCCTTCAGTTTACTGGAGAGTGAGTCTTGGTTGTCACATATATACTTGGCCAGATCCGCCTATAAGCAAGTTGATGAAAACTGTTCAATGTAAGTTGACATTTCTATACATTCTCTTCAGACGAGGAGCCCTGATGGTGCTGTGGTTAAAGTACTTGGCTGCTAACCAAAAGGTCAGTGTTTCAAACTCACCAGCCGCTCTTCGGGAGAAAGATATGGCAGTCTGCTTCCATAAAGATTACAGCCTTGGAAAGCCCATGGAGCACTTCTACTCTGTCCTACAGGGTCTATATGAGTCAGCATCAACTCGCTGGCAAAGAGTTTGGTTTGGTTTTGTTCTCTTCAGATTGTAACATATTGGCACAATACAATCATCGTATTCTAAGACTATATACTGTACATACCAGTGTGCCTTCTATGAACCTATTCTCAGTCTGATCCTAACACTGGAGATTCAGGTAGAACCATTCAAACATTCCCACTTGATTAAAAAAGACAAGTCAGTAACAGGTGTTCATATTAGTTAATTATTAATTTTAGATTGATACTGTAAAGGAATTAAATTTTGTTTTCATTAAAACTCAGTGTTGTTTTTCTAAATAGTCCCCCAAAATGGAATGTAGACATTTGAAATCAAATAACTAAAAAAAGTCTGAGAGATTTGTGAAAAGTTAGTGAAGCCCATAGTCATAGGTCCTGCTTACAACATAAAATATTGTATATGCCTTAAGTTTCCAATAAAGTGTCATGAGAGATTAGGACTCTGGCATTTGGTCATATTCTTAACCTTTGAAGAAATGGAGAAAATATCAGAAGTTTAGGGAAAAGTGATATTATGCCAAATATTTGTATATTTAATACAAAGAGTTAATTAAGAGAGGGAATATAAAGCTAAATATATTGCTTCCAAAGGTTTCTTTAGGTACTCATCCTTCTCCAACACCATCTACTCACCAAAAGAATCTCCATAGGAATCTACCTTTACAGCTGTCCTCCTTCAGTTTAAGCCTTTTTTCTCAGCTAAAATATGACTGAAAGGGGTTACAATCAGTAAATGAGTCTATCAGGTCATTTACTGAGTGGGATAACAGTACCAGTTGCCTTCGAGTCAGTTTCAACTCATGGCAACCCCATGCGTGTCAGAGTAGAACCATGCTCCATAGAGTTTTCAATGACTGATTTTTCAGAAGTAGACCACCTGGCCTTTCTTCCAGGGTGCCTCTGGGTGGACTCAAACCTCCAACCTTTCGGTTAATAGCTGAGTGTTAACTGTTTGCACCACCCAGAGACTAAAAAGGATAAGTAGGTACAAAAAGGAGTCCTGGTGGCAGAGTGGTTAAGTGCTTGTCTGCTAACCGAAAGGTCAGCAATTCAAACTCGCCAGCCACTCCACAGGAGAAAGATGTGGCAGTCTGCTTCCATAAAGACTTATACGCTTGGAAATCCTATGGGGTAGTTCTACTCTGTCCTATAGCATCGCTACAAGTTAGAACTGATTTGATGGAACACAACAACAACAGGTTTAAAAAAAAAAAAGGTACCACAACACAAGAAAAGCTTGGAGATAGAGCAGATAGGAGCACAGAACACAATCTCAATGCACTGTCATCTGTCACCATGATACTAAATGGATTCTACCAACTTAAATGTGTAAAACTACCAAAGAGCATATTGACAGTTCTTTACCCTGTCATCTGCACATTCAAGCAGGTCACCGTGGCAGCACTCCTGGTGGATTTTGGCAAGATCTGCTACTATCTTAGAAATTTCTGTGAATTCAGCCTTGGGAAATCTCTGGCTCAGGCGACTTACTCCCCTAAAAACAAAATCCCCACATCAAATGAATCATTAACATGCATTATTTTACATGAAAACACTAGGAAAATACTATTTATGTAATGAGGAAACTCAAGGCAACTAACATACACACATAATCTGTAAAATTATTTCTTTTTTTTAAAGCAAAAAGAAAATTTTATTTATTATTTCTTATTTTAATGCTAGTTCTGAACCAAATTATCCTTTTTCCTTTGGGCAGAATTATCCATTGTAAGAGCGAGTGCAGTGGCTAGAAGTCTGTTATTTGTTGTTAGTTGCTGTCAAGTCAATTCTGACTCATGGCAATCCATGTGTGCAGAGTAGAACTGCTCCACAGGATTTTCAAGGCTGTAACCAATTTATAAAAGCAGAAATTAAAGAGGGATTCTAAAAGAGGCAACATGTTGTGAAGCAGCCAGTTCGGAGGCCAGATCTAATTTCCAGACGTGGCTTTCTCACATATTAGCAGTGTGACCCTAGACAAGTTACTTAGCCTCTCTGAGAGTCAGCCTCTGTAGTCACAACAGCACTGGTGTGAGAATTAAATTAGATAATGTATATTAAAGCATTTTATAAACTGGAAAGTACCATATAAACTCTAGTTCTCTTTCTTTTTAGTCAATTAAGACTTTCAAAATGTCTCTGAGAAAAGAAATATCATAACTTTCACAGAATTAGGGAGTAATAAAAGTAATTAAATTAAATAATAAAAAGTAATAAAAATTGAACATGCTTTTGCCAAAAAATTGATCCAGCAGAGTCTGTAAGCCCTAGGACACGATGTAAAAGGCTAATATCATCATTCTTCCCAAATCATTTCAGAGTTGCCTAATTCTGAAAAAAAAGCCCCCCTTCCCCCACAAAAAAACAATCATAGTTTAACTGTGTATCATTTCATGATGGGGTTGTTTGATTGTTGATTTGATTAATTTTGTTGGTGTGGATGGTAGGGATGACATGCAAAGGGAGTTCAATTGACGGTTTCTAGAGAACATGCATAATGTCTGTTATTTTCTTTTTATCTCCCGTTCCTGTTGATTCATTGTTGACTAACACACAAGGGATTGAGAGGATTAGAATTTTCTCTCAGAAACAGGTAAGTAATATCAAAACAGAGGGCCCAGCAAAAATAAGATATTAAGGGCAGAACTAAAGCTATGAGAGATAATGAAAAGTAACCTCGACTTAGTCAATGGTTGAATTTAATTATCAGGACCACAAAAGGACAGGCAGACACTTTCGGATCATTGGGGAAAAGGGTAAAATTAAATTTTTAAAAAACCCTGATTACAACTCTATAAAAATAATGGACCATTAGAATGAGATCCCCAGTATTTATTAATAAAATAGGAGCTTGAATAACTGTCTCCTTTTTAAGAAATACAAAAAAACATAGTGTCCTCTAAACTCTTTGGCTACTTAGAAAAAATAAGATAAATAAAAAAGTATGACAAATTGTCATTAATGTCCTGACTTTCACCTGTGTTAAATTTCTACTTTTTAGACAACCAAAAGGTTGTATGAGAAAGCACTGTGTAAAATGTGATACGAATGTATAGTTTTGTCAACTGAACCATTTATTTTCATCGTTCTAAAAATGCAAACTAAATTAAAATACTCACCATGCTTTGAAAGCTCTCTCTCCGAATTTTTCGATACTGACGCACCTTAATCTCTCTTTGGCAGATGCAGTCAATACTTTTTCCTTCAAAGAATTAATCTGCAAAAAGAAATAGTTTTGGAAAAATTAGAAAAGGAAAATTCTCTGTGAAACATCCCTTCACAAACTCAGAGAAGCCTATGCCAAATTAAATTTTAAAGAGATAATTTATACCTAAATTCCCAAGTACTCACTAGTGGTAACTATTGATCCTGCAATGTAGGAAGAGGAAAAATCAGCCTGACCATAGTGGAAGCCTCTAGTTACTTGAGGAGTGACATGGAGGCATTGCAGAGATAAAGGAAAGGAAAAGTGGAAAAACAGAGTAAACTACCCAACGTCCCGGGGAAGATAGCTTTGCTAACTTCCTAACGTTGCCTATAATTCATTTTAATCCCTCCTCCATCAACTCTCCTAACATCAAGAAACTCCCTAGAAAAAGAACACAGCTTGTACAATGAAAAAATGAACCCAGGCTTCCAGCTGCGGTAAAATTCTCCACTCTGAGTTCCTCCTCCAATAAAAGGGCTTATGAAAAGATGAACACTTATGTTCCCTGGCTGTGCAATTTGACAAATAAGTTTCTGTATTTCACTATAAAAAGGAGTGAGGTATTTAGAAGCATATGTAGTGATTCCCTTTCCAGATCAACGCTGGCAAATCTTAGAAGGGCTGAGGTAGTCAGAGGCCTTAAAAGGAGGTGAAAGATCTTTTCAGGGGCGGGAGGAGGGGAAGGAGTGGGGGAGGCTTTTTGACCATGTCTGAGAAGTTTATATCAGAGACTAAGGTTCCCTAAATCTAGCCATAAGATGGTCAAAATCTGAAACTTGATAATGAAGTGATTCTTCTGTTGTTCTTCTGGGGAATACCTTTGGTGTCAGGCAGGCAGCTTTATCGGCAGCTTCGCAGCATTCTGCCAATATCTCTCTATACTTGTAACTATAGTAAATGAGTTCTGGGGCATAAAAGTAGGGATGTCTTCTGGCAACTTCATATATATATCTAAAATTTTAAAAAGGAAAACAGGGAGTCATTTTTCTTTAGTAGATGATATTACAGAAATCAATGTAATCAACAAACACTCTCCTTACATCCTCCAAAACCCAAAGAACAACATCTAATTTACCCGTGAAGATCAATCTGTATGTGATGACCTTACCTTTGTCATTCTTTAAGTCAATGAAAAAGAAGGAATAACAGTTACCCACAACAATATGGTTAAATTTTGGTCATATAATGTTGTTGACTAAAATTACTGGTGGTGCAAACAGTTAAGCGCTTGACTACTAAACAAAATGTTGGTGGTTTGAACCACCCAGAGGCACCTTGGAAGACAGGCCTGGTGATTTGTTTCCAAAACATGACAACCTTGAAAACCCAGTGGAGCAGTTCTACTCTGCACACATGAGGTGGCTAAGGTCAGAATCGACTCAACCACAAACTAACAACAACAACCTAGAGAAATGGATCTCCGTCATCAGACCATCCTTCCCCTAATTCTAAAACCCCATTTACACAAGATTTGGGAAACTATTACTCTTAAATCCAATCTGTAGTCTTTATTCTTGATTAATTGTGTGATGTAAAAGAAAGAGAACAGGGAGTAACCAGATTTTTATCCTCTATTAACTAGCTGTGTGACTTAACAGAAAGTCAGTCTCTCTCTATGGGTCTCAATTACCTAATCCACAAAATGAAGAGAATAAGCAAGTTGATTTTCAAGGCCGCTTTCAACTCTGAAATTCTGTAAGTCCAACAATATTAAGAGAATAGATTTGTATGCCCAATTATAACACTGATACGTTAAGATTATGTAATCGTTCCAGTTTCCTCATTCGTATGCCAGAGCACACTGCCTGTCTCAAGACATAGCTGGATGAATTAATAGAACATATTAGACTGAATATAAAAGTAACATCTGAGGTTTGGGGAGGCTCTAGCTGCATAAAAATACATGTACTATTTGAAGGTGCGTAATCGAACTAAGGGTGGGAAAGTTTAGAGCCATTCTGGAATGCTCATATCATAAAATATTAAATGCTAATATTTGCATGTAATATTTATTGTGTTAAAATCTCTTATTTGTAAAATGAACTTCAGTGTATTTTTGAAAGTTGGCAAGTATTGTCTTTGATACATTTTGTGGTTTTACTTCTAGCAGTGCACACAGGGAAAGTACTATTGTATTTGCCATTTAAGTTTCAGATTCAAAAGTCTTCCCTTCTCTTCTTTCAGTACTTTAAGAAAGATTTGATACTCAGGAAAAATTATTGAATTTAATTTAGATGGAAACAACTTCTTATTATCAAATCTATATACTCTAAACTGAATTAATACCCTGTATAGAATTACTCAGGAAATTTAACAGGTCCCAGAAAATAAATTATGAGGAATCTAATCACAAGTTTCTGAGGTATATATTGTGATAGAACAAAAGAAACATTTCTTCCCTTTTTGCCTGAGTTTTAGGGTTGTTGAGAAATGTTACAGCCCTAGATATGGAAAAAATTTCCTATTGCAACAATGGTATCATTTTTTCCAATCAATATTAGAAGGGTGCATGAAAGCAAAGAGCAGGCAAAAAAAAAAAAAAAACAAGGATTAGTAATTGAGTCACAATGTTTTAAGTAAAAATTCTTATTATTTAGTTTATTATTATGTTAAAAATAAGGGTTTCTTATTATTGTTCACGATAACAATAATAAAAAAATCAAAGGATTTATAATTGAGTCACAAGTTTTAAGTAAAAATTCTTATTATTTAGTTTATTAATATGTTAATAATAAGGGTTTCTTATTATTGTTCATGATAAAAATAATAAAAAAATCAAAGTTATTGCCAGAGACAATTAAGTATTATAGAAGAAATTCATTTAGAAAAAATAATCTCCCAGTGAATAACTATATGTGTTCATAATATTTTAATAAATGCCAATCTGAAATATTTTCATATAGTTCATACTGTTTCAATGAACCCCAAAAAATCTTTGGTCCAATTTTTTGTTGTATAGAATTTTGTAGCGACAATTACTACTTCTTTTTAAATCGGCCTCAAAACAAAAGCTTCCAAGTCATTATGTTGAACATATTTTTTGTTATGGTAATTGTTATAATGAGAATTGATCTAAAGGTTTATTATACAATGTTTAATTTTAAAGCATAAACATCTGATTACTTACTTTCCAAAAAACCTCTTCTCATTTTCATGAAATGCAGTGCACAAATCATCAGCAGATCCTCTCACAAATGGAGGGACAGGTGGGTTATCATCTTTGTGTTGCAGGAAACAGTTGTGTCTCTCGGGTTCTTTTTTCTCACAACACTCAACAAATTCAGCATAGACGTCACTATGAGCTCTAACTCTACTACATAATTTATCTTCAAAAATAGCATGCTGAATGAAAGAAATATAAGACAGGTCTTTATCTTCTTTGCACCCAAAACACAGTATAAAAACTTAAATATACTGGGTGATGTTTGATTAGGAAATCATATAAATAATCCACACCTCCCCCCACCTCCTCAGTTTAGAGAGTTTCCTTTGATTTGATCGTGTGTGTGTGTCATTTTCATAAGAATCAACTATCAAACTATTGCCTGTAGTGGATAGAACATAAGGGCAAAAAGACTGGTCAAAAGCTTTAAGGAATGTTACATTACTTCTATTTCCAACTGAGGCTAAAGGCTAGGAGAGCGATTATAATAAACATCCAAGAAAATAACCTAAGTAGCAGGTGAATTCACAGAGAGAAAGCAATTCAGATAGTTTCTCATTTGGTCTGCTTCTCTTTGAGAGATGCTACTATTTAGTACATACTACACCTACTCCTCACTTATCGACTGTCTTGTTATCCGACATAAAATAGAAATAAATCTATTTTGTGCATTAACAAGGGGCGGGGAGAGAAGAAGAGGAGGAGGCGCGCAACGTTTGTGAGAGGGAATGAAGCCTTGCAGGCCACTGGTGGTTGGTATTACTCAGGTGAGGGTTCTCTGCCACCTCTGCAACCTCCGCGGGACCCAGGTGGCCGGACCTCACCTGCCCACAGGCC
This sequence comes from Trichechus manatus latirostris, assembly GCF_000243295.1. Classification (NCBI taxonomy): domain Eukaryota; kingdom Metazoa; phylum Chordata; class Mammalia; order Sirenia; family Trichechidae; genus Trichechus; species Trichechus manatus. Next base: position 1,010,251 of record NW_004444044.1, read on the forward strand.
GGGAGGCGCCCACGGCTGAGGCCCAGGCCGGTCTCCAGGCCGGGGAATTGGGAAGATGGAGAAGCGAGGAATGGGGGTCTGCGCGAAGGCCTAGTGCGCAGCCAGATGATCGTGGGCTCTTGCTGCTCTGATAGCAGCTGGAAAACCAGAGCATCACCACCACCCCCAGGCCTCCCCGGACCCTCTGCGGTGGTGGGGAAAGGCGTGGTGGGGAAGGTGGGCCCACCACGCCAGGCCCATCCCAAGACGCACAGGGGGTGTCCAACAGGCGGTGAGCTACTTGGTGGGGAGACACCAGCGCCTAAAACCAGCACGTTCTCGCATAACCCCGATTTTCACATCACGACCCGGTCTTTGAAACCTAACCCTGTCGATAAGTGAAGAGTGGGTGTATTCAAAACTGAAGAGTAACACAACCTACTAACCTGTTAATTAAGTTCTTGCATTGAAATATGGATTTTTTTTATTGTAGATATATTTGCTTTGAAGTATATTTCATTAAATTAATCCTTTCTTTCCCTGTTAAACTTTATTAGGAAAGTAGTTGCAACCCTTGAGAAAATATACTACTCTAGATCGGATTCATTAATTTAAAAAAAATTTTTTTAAATTCCTATTTAGAACCCTAACATTGTATAATGTTAAAGTACTGATTCTGCTTTGAGGGAGAGATACATAAAGAGAAAAAATAAGAGAAGAAAGAGCCCCAATAATAAATGAGAAATGGTTCTTGCTCCCGGAGAAGTGTATACATAGATAGAGTGGTGAGAGAAATGTAAACCTCTCTTTGTATTGAAGACCTGTTTGGAAATGCCAAAAGTTCAAAGTTCTCAAAATGATCACGTGCCTTGCTTTTTTATTGTATATAAAAATATGACTATCCCTAAACTGAAGAATATATAGCTGTACTATTATTTCACCCAGGCAACAAAATTAGCACAGAAATCAGTTGAGTGCCTTCCTCAAGGTAAAAGCCATACGCACATTTCTATCGTATAAGCCTCTATGAAAAGAAACCAAACATCAATTTAAAAAAAAAAAGATTTTTAACAAATGACAAATTTCCATTTAAACACACCACAACTTTTGTTTCTTTTCTCAACAAAGAAATGTTTTAAAAGCTGTGGATATAGGTAGAACATCTCTTTATCATAGAAATAGTAATGGCTTAGCAATCTATACTCATTTTTGAGTGTTGCTTATAAATGTTCTTTTAATCTAGTCATTTAATAGTGATTGAAAAAACTATAAAAAGATATTGTCCCGTTTAAAAGCTCAGGATTACTTAAAAAAAAAAATCTTCAAAATCAGTGTACTTACAAGTGAATGGTCACAATTTTCAGCTGACTCATCAGCAACACATGTTTTTGCAAACTCAGTCACTTCCTTCACTGATTGTTCTTGATCTTCAAATGGGCTCTTCTGGAGATACTGAGAGAAGGAAATCAGCAACCTGAAACAAGGACATAGAAAGCACATTTGTGCCATAGCAGAACTTCAATATAAAGCAGATTGCTATGCTAGAGGGCAAATCATCTCTCTGTATGTATTCTATATTTTGTACTGCTTTCTCACTACCAGGTATTATCTGAGGCCTAACCAGGCATACGTGACTTTCTAGGTAAAGAGGATGTGTGTTTACACCGTGTTTAAATGTATGTTCGTGCACATCAGTAGATGCCCAGCCATAGAGTAAGCAAGCAAATTGTATCCTAAATAGGTCTTCTTGTCAAGACTAGGGGTTTACAATGACCCTTTGAATTATTTAAAACAATCAACAAAACCACACACATCTCATTCAATCAGACTGTAGGATGACATCAACCTTTAAAAATAAGCTGTTTCTCATTTTTTACTAGCTTTAAAAAAAAATGTTAAAATGCTCCCTGAGAAACCACAGGATTATTTGCTATGCAAAGGAAGTTTAGTAACTGAGTTGCCAAAGGAACCATGTATTAAAGTTCTTTCTGTCATGCCGCTTATAGAAGAATTTCAAAGCTGCACTGTTCAATACGGTACCAATAGCCACACATGACTATTTAAATATAAATTAAGTAAAATTTAAATTTTTGTTCCTTTGTTGCACTTGACACATTTAAAGTGCTAAACAGCCACGTGGCCAACGGCTGCCATACTGACAGCACTGATATAGAATATTTCCATCATTGTGGACCCAGATGATAGGGATGTATGAGAACTTCAGAGTTATAATCAATGCTATTAGCAACATTAAAATTTGACTCTTCAATATTTTAACTTACAGGCCTGTGAAAAGATCTTCTCCCAAATCATTGTACCGATGAGCAATCTCACTCTTGTCTAGCGGGGAGAAGGAAAAATAATAAATAAATAACACACACACACAAGATTTGTTTAAACACTGAATAAAACAACTGGTTATGTTGCCACTTTTTATGTTTCCCTCCATTTGATTGGGCTCTGATCCCTCCAGAAAAATCTCAGGATGCTGATGAACTATTTGTTCTGCATTTAAACCCAATAATTTTTCAACCAGCAATGATATTATTTGAAAAATCATTAAATTTCTGTAGTTTTATATTCAAACTTGGATAAGCGCTAATGCCCTCACAACGTCCGTTAACAGCTACTGAGAGGACCGTCTGAACTGAAAATAAATATAAATCCAAGTTCTATTTATAAGATTAACAACACAGGTTTTGATTTTTATAAAGCATGGTGTAGTGGGAATTTGGAGTTATGAATTCTATCTCCAACTTTATTCTGTAGAGTTTAAGCTTAAATGCCTAAAGTTTCTGCACGTGCAAAAGAAAATTACAATTGTTAAATAATTCTCCTCACTTTTTCACCTAGAATGTTAGAAATATATTAATAACTTCTTACAGGTACACAAATGTAAAATATCATCACAGTCTACAAATAAGTGCCAAAGGAAATCCTAATTCTTTAAAGATGGAGGTTTACTAAAACTTAACTTTATTAGGAAAATAAAATAAAAGTTGAATAATAGAAAAGTAAAATTCTTACGTGTATCTCGACGAAACACACCCTTGGAATAAGCAGAGCTGAAGAGAAAGAGAAGGGAAATAAAGGTTACCCACTTCATTATGCCAAAGACTTGTGGGAGTTGATAGAAGAGAAAAGGTAGGACAAATAGAGGGAAATTCACACTAATATACCTCTCTAACCAATAATTGTAGATTATTAACTAGACTCATCTTTTATTTCATTGGTTCCCAAGTGATTACAAAATTCATAATATGCTTGCCAAAAAATTGTTTGACTGAATCCCTTGTGTATGTTTGCCATCTGGAACTGTTTTCTCCATAAGACCTTGTCAATTCATTAAAGTTATGTAAAACATTTTATCAAATTTTAGATAAGAGTTTTAACTATTTGTACCTATTATTCATTACTATGTTTTTTTACCTTTAATTTCCAATTGGAACATTTTAGTTTTCAATATTTGCAAAAATTTAACCAAACCAATGAATTAGCTTGAAAATAAGACATACTCAAAGAGCTAAGTTCTGATTATGTTACTAATTTCAAGTTTGTTTTTATCCTTAAGTAATGAATTAAAAAAAAAAAAAGAAACATGTATTTATACACACACACATTAGAGGCCATCCATGTCTTTTTCATTCTTCTGAAATGATTCTGTCTGAAAAGGCTGATGTTGCCTCCAATGCAAACTAAGAAAACGCCAGAGCCACAAAAACAACTAAAATAGGTATTCGTAAGTTTCATGTTTGCATCCCAGCTCTGACCCATACATGATTCAGGCTCTGCACTTAGGTCCACTCTGGGTATCTCTTATGGAATTTTCAATTAAGGAGACATGAGGAAGGAAATGGATTCAAATGACTGTAATGATGATCTTTGCCATCATAATATACTCAAGGACAGGTTGAGCCCTGATTATACCTCCTCTAGAGGTTACAAGAAAACTTTCTTCACTAGAATTCTTTCCATCCCAGTTTCACACTTTTATCCTTTCTCCCTTAATAGGTAGAAACATCTCATGCCTCTTCTTTAATGTAATTCTAAATCTCAAAATAAATTTAACATTATAAGTAAAAGCAAACTGAGGATAATTTTTTTAAATGTTTTTTCAAACTTCCTTCCCTATTCTTCTTACCAAAGATTCTGATCTACCCTGAAAGGCTATCCTCCATCTATCCTTGTGCTCTAAAGGTGAAGAACCACTGATCTCAGCCACTGGGGAAATTGACTTTCTTTGATACCACAGAAGGATAATTAGTATCAAACCACGCGTTTCACTTAATTAAATAGCCCAGCTCAATCAAAGCTGCCAGTCTAGTTGCCCCATGGCACATATAAGCACAGAGGCTAATAAATGCTCAACCAAAAAAACAAACCAATTGCCATCAAGTGGATTCCGACTAATGATGACCCCATTTGTTGCAGAGTAGAATTTCAAAGGAAGCATTATTTTTCCTAGTCAGTATTATGATGAAAGAAATGCATTTTCTATGATCTTATTTTCTTTTCTTTCACTTTCAAGTATGAGTACTAATTAATCAAGCACAGAAGAGAAGATAAAAAAATGATGGATGGATAGATGGATAGACAGAGATTTTTTTTTAGATGGCTAAAGGGAGTCCTGAATAATGGTGCCAGACTTGTCTTTCAGGCCACAGATGAACAAAAATAAAAGAATATCTGCTTATGGAATTATTTTCATTGGAGAAATCCATTTTTTAAAATCCCAGAAAACCTATGTCGGAAAAGACAAAAGGAAACTAATCTAACCTTCTAAATAGAGAAAATAATTCTCAGATAAATTGTGTCAACTTTTCTTTTAACTTCCTATAAAGAGTGGGCACCATTTATTTGATGATAGTGGCCAGCTCTAGCCTGTTCCTTATACAAGTCCCTGTGGAAGGCCTAATCAAACATGCAGTCCTTACTATTGAATGTAATTATACCACTAATTCACAAATTCAGGACTTTGCTAGTTACACATATATTTTATTATATTTTTTCACTTAATAAATTAAAAGAATAATATTAGTCTTTCCATCTACTATGCATTGCAATATCATATTGTAATATAATGGTAAATACAAAAATAAATTTTTTAAATCCAAATTCATCATGACCAAATAGGGACTTAGAATTCATTTTCTTATAATCAACAGTACCAAAAGTTGGTACTTTGACCAAAAATCTGACAAAGTGCTAGCCTGATTGATCAAGAAAAAATAGCAAAGGCACAAATGTGAAATATTAGGAATAAAAAAAGGAAATAATTATTTACACAATTGAGATTTTAAAAATAAAAAGAGAATGATATAAACAACTTCATGCCAATAAATTTGAAAACTTTGAAAAAAAAATTGATTTTCCTATATTAAGATTCCATAGCTTTGAAATATAAAATTGGTAATACCTAAAAGAATTTTTCCTTACAGTACCCTTAAGATGTTCTACATGTTATGTATCCTTATAGATTAGTAGATGGTTGAGAAAATAAAATATATAATTCTTTACACTCTTATCTGCAAGCTTAAAATTCATCTTCATTAAGAAATTATTGATCATTTGCATTTTATGGATTTCCAACATAAGTATTCCTACATTTTTCTGTGGAAACTTCTGGTATTAATTCTGCATGTACATGGTATACTGAGAAGAATAAAACCACGTAATTGTCGATTACTTCTAAGTATCTGTTCTTCAAACTTTTAAACTCTATTTAGTCAGTCATCAAAGGACTCTGGCAGAAGGGCAAATGAAATGTTTAAACTAAGAGTTATAAATATGGTTTAGAGAATCTCTTATCTAAGTAAATAGAAAAGTAGCTCCAGAGCCACACAGCCAATTATTATAATTGCTGTCAATAAGTTGTACACCTATAAAAAGTTGAATTGGCAAAAGTTGTGTGATGGATATATTTACAACAGCAACAACAACAACAATAAAAAGTAACCGCTGAAGCTGCTTACGTACAAAAAACCTCATGAGATTTGGTTCCTTGGTTTGGAGGTTTAGGGTCATGGTTTCCGGAGACATCCCAGTTAATTGGCCTAATAACATATTTAGTGCTTCTGTTCTACCTCCTATTTCGATGCATAGTGCTTGGGGTCTTAAAAGCTTGCAAGTAGCCATCCAAGGCACAACAATTGGTCTCTATTCACCTGAAATAACAGAGGAAGAAAGAGAGTCATGAATAGGAGGAGAATATGGAATGTAATACTAATTGCCATGAGACCAGAAGAACTAGATGGTGCCTGGCTACCATTACTGAACATTTTGATCAAAGAGCCCATGGAAGAATCTTGATCAAAAGGGAGGAAATGCAGAACAGAATTTCAAATTCTCATGAACTCCAGACTTTCTGGAGCCATGGCGGCTGTATGAACCCCTGAAACTATTGCCCTGAGATAATCTCTAAACCTTAAACCAAAAATATCCCCTGAAGTCTTCTTAAAACCAAACTATAGTTTATCTTAACTAGTAAAAAAATGTCTGCCTTGAGCATTATGTTCTTTTAATAACTATCTGTATGGGATCAAAGTGACAACAGCAGCT
>NW_004444044.1:1017144-1170265 GCF_000243295.1 Trichechus manatus latirostris
TCTCGCCTTGGAAACCCTAAGGGGCAGTTCTACTCTATGGAGCAGTTCTGCTCTATCCTATACGGTCGCTATGAGTCGGAATGGACTGGATGGCATTTAGAAGAGGAAAAAAAAAAGTCTCAATTGAAATGTAAATGTAACTGGGAATTAAACCTGAAACTTATGTCCTTCCTTTTACATTCATTTTGAAGCGGATAAAACATCTCTTGGGAACTGTCCCCCTCCTTTCTTGTCTAGCTAACCATAACCTTAAACCTGTGCTTTCTGAACAAAGTTTATTAGTAATTACCAGGAATGGGAGGGAGGAGAGAAAGGGGAGTCATTGTTTAGGAAGCATTGAGTTTCTGCTTATGGTGATGGAAAATTTGGCAACAGATGTTGGTGATGGTTGCACAACATGTTTAACGTAAGTGACATCACTAAATTGTACACATGAAAAATGTTAAACTGGCAAATGTTGTATTATATTCATTTTTACAACAATAAAAAAACAAAAAGCTGTGCTCTTCTGCCCTCTGAATTCCTGAAGCATCTCACCAAGTCGTTCAAATCAGGCTTGCCCTCCATTGGACAGTCTTCTTGGTACAAGTGTTATGCTGTGTCCCTCTATGATAGATTATAATTGCTGGGGCAGGCAAATCTTTTCTTAGTGCTCTTCCTATTTGACTATGGACATATGCATCTCTTACCTATGACGAAGGGCATGGACTGCTTTCTAAAAAGTACAGAAGAGAAGAAAAGTGAGAGAACATTAAACATCGAACCAACCAACTGAAACATAGTAAGCAATTTCTTATTCACTTGTAAAGACACATTACTTCATTAAAGAATAAGAAATTTAGTTGCCCAAAAATATATAAACCTTACATAGGCATTTTCTAATGAAAATAATAAATTGTTTTGTAATCCAAATATCAGTAGTTCCCTCACCTCTCTCCATAAATCATTTCCCCAAAATACACACCTACTTAATGGGTTTTTTAACAAATACAGAATCAATGAGAAATATTGAATTTGCTGAAGATTTCCTAAGGCACAAGGAGGAGAGAGTTTAAATCTCAAGGACAACACTAGATCCCCATCTCTTCATGTCTCATCACTTAAGTTTCTCTCCCTCCCAAGCTCCCATGGCAGGGAGGGTCCCCCCTCTTCTGCCTTTTCCTCATGTTATACTGGGCCTCCTGAATCCATGTCTACCGTCTCTCAGATTTCTAACCACTTACTTCTAATATCTCAGTCTTTACTATGCAGTTTAATTCAGCTCAGTGTCAGCTTTTCCAAACTTGCACACACAGAAGTAAAAATAGAGATGGAGAAGCAGAGGGAGCGAGATGGAGATAGAGTGATATAAAACCAGTTGCTGTGGGGTTGACTCCAACTCATAGTGATTCCATGTACGTCAGAGTAGAACTGTGCTCCATAGGGTTTTCAATGACTGATTTTTTGGAAGCACATCACCATGCCTTTTTTTCATGTTGCTTCTGGGTAGACTTGAACCTCCAACCTCTCAGTTAGCAGCTGAACGCGTTTTACCATTTGCAGCACCTAGGAACCCCAGATAAAGATATAGATATGGATACAGCTATAGATATGTAGGTTCGTACAAAATAGGTCAAGTTGAATTCAGTTATCTTTAAGGACCCTTTTACCTTGAACATTAAGTGGTTCCATGCTTCTAATATGACAGTCTTAAAGAATGAGAAAGAGCCCAACTGGAACTAATGTCAAGTTAAGGAGTTGGGATCAAATTAGAAAGCGTGTTCATTCCTGAGTTTCACAATGACTCCTTGGGCATTACTCTGCATCTAATTCAGCTTAAAGTTAACAAATGAGAAGGTCCTTTAAACTTGTCTGAACTAAATAAAATGACACTTTCCCATATCCTTTTATCAAGTTTTTCTAATCCAAGGGGAAAAATAGTTAATGCCTGAAATCCATGCTTCCAAAAAAAAAACCAAACCCGTTGCCTCTGAGTCGATTCCAACTCATAGCGACCCTATAGGGCAGAGTAGAACTGCCCCATAGGGTTTCCAAGGAGCCACTGGTGGATTCGAACTGCCAACATTTTGGTTAGCAGCCAGATGCTTGACCATGCTTATCCACCCTTAATATAAGTTAACATTAAATAGAATCTATAAGTACACAAATTGAAAATAATGCTAGTAACGTCTCTCTTTCTCAGAGTGATAGCTAGAGATGTAAATCAAACAGAAATGAATGCACTGCTGAGAGTTTAATAGTGCTTAGTCTATTTGTACTACTTATTTTTTCCAAATGGAATTCAACAGACTTACTACCTAAAAGCAAAGAAGGTTTAATTTAAAGTTACCAAATTGAAATTTTTAATCTCCTGTGAAACAACAAAGGTTGGAAAGCCAGAATATTCCTATATTGAAATTTAGGTGGATCAAATTTAGAACGTTTTCATTAAAGGGTAAAAAATATTTTCTCCTTAATGTCGTCTATAGCTTCACATTTATAGATGTTTTGTAATTTCCCCATGCCAGACCTGAGCTAAAGCTTCCCCAGCCTGCAACCCAGCTGAGCTTTGGAATTTAAGTCTTGGAATTCTCCTGTTTTTCAAGCAGCTATATATGGCCTAACATCAAAAAATGGAATATTTATTTCAAAGAAAGTTTTAACTTTTATAGAAAATGTCAAATAAATAATTGGCCTGATTTTTTTTTTTTTAGCAAAAACCATCTCTAGTTTAATTATAATAAACTTTCAAATGTAAATGTTTTCAAAATGATTTTTCAATAATATTGGATATATAACACTAGAACGGTTGAAAATTAGTTTTTAATTATATAGGCATTGAAAAGAATAAAATTATTTGATTATAATAATACAAGTTTGACGGTTCTGTTCGCAAATATCTAATAATAATGTGTTGCAACAAAAATATGTGTTCAAATGGAATAAAGAACTAATTTCACTGAAACACATAGTGTTGACAATGGCATGCTCTTTCCAAAAATACTTCTGATTCACAGTTGTGGCATATCCGGTATATTTAATGTCAATATCTTAAGTTATCAGATGAAATGCATGTAATCACTATTTCAAATCAATTTTAATTTTTATATTCACACTAGATATTTATTGATCCATCGGAGTTACATAAGTTATCCTCTCAGCATTTAATGCCTTAAAGGCAAACGACTATATTGACAAGTCCAAATTTCTCTCAGTAGTTACACTAAAACTTGGAAAAAATACACATCAAGAAATGATAGCATCTAAAAGTAAATATTACCCTGGCATCAACAAGCACAGCTATTTATTTAAGAACAGCAGCATTCTTGCTGACAGGGCACAATCCAAAAAAGAATGTTCCATATTTATTTTAAGTAGCACCACCTAGTCTTTCATTCATGCTCAGAATTTATTGAATGCTCACTATGTGCCAAGCATTTGCTAGGCCTGGGGATACGAAAAATTAATAAGACACAGTCCCTGACGTCAAGGAAGTCACAGTGCAATAGAAGAGACAGAAAGATAATTATAATACAGTGCTATAAGTTGCTCTGCACGTAGAATGCAAGGTAGTCCTGGGACAATAGAGAAGTAGCAGAGTGGAAGCTCTAAATCCAAGGATGATACCCTGCATAGATAAAATGTATGGGCTCTAACCTCCTTAGCTACCTATGCAACAGGCCATAAAACTTCAAATTTGCATGCTCTGGTTTCATTTTTGCTTGTGAGGGAACTTTGCCTGGAGAAATGGAATTAGTAGGCAGAGGACTGAGGGACACAAGGAGAGAAGAGGATATGAAATCTCTAAATTTTTGATAAAAGGCCAAAAAAGAGAAAGCAAAGAGATAAGCCTCAATTAGAAGATGATTGAACTTCCTGCAGGAGTGTTAGGAAAGAAAAGAAAGAAAGGTTGGCAAACAGAAAAGAATAATAGAATTTGCAATTATTTGGTTTTCTGAGCAAAGTTAAAAATGAGAAGGAGGTCATTTTAATATTATAAGCCCCTAAGTAAGATCTCAATCTTTTAGAAAGCTACAAAACTTCTGTGGATACATAGTTTAAGATGATTGACAAATTGGTAGATCCAAAAAAAAAACCAAACCCTTTGCCATGGAATAGACTCCGACTCATAGCAACCCTATAGGACAGAGTAGAACTGCTCCATAGGGTTTCCAAGGTGAGCTGGTGGATTCAAATTGCCGACCTTTTGGTTAGCAGCCAAGCTCTTAACCACTGCTCCACCAGGGCTCAAAAGTTGGTAGACCACATGAATATTCAGTGATGAAACAGATGTTCTTGTTTCAAATGGTACTTACTTAGCAATACCATGTGCCTGGGAGTCTGAGAGAACTTTTCTGGGGATGGGACATTTGAGCTGAGATATTCTAAATGGGCATGAGTAATGAGAGAAAAAAGAAACCTTCCAGGCAGAGGGAACATCATGTGTAAATGCTTGAACCACGAAAGAGCAAGAAAGAAAACTGAGATCTGCTAGACACAGAGTTAGGGGAATGCACAGAGTGAGATGTGACATGAGAGTAGGAGATGGCTTTGCTTGTCATCTTAGGTACAGTAAGAAGTTAGTCTGTATTCTAAAAGCAATGAGATGTTGAATGATTTTATTAGCTCAATGATATGATCTGATTTATGTTTCAGAAAGGTTACTCTGGCTGCAGTGTGGGGAAGAGACTGAAGAGGGCAAGAGTGTAGAAGACCAGTCAGGAGACTAATATAATAGTCTGGGTGGCAGGTGATGAGAGTTTGAGCTACGGCAATGGTGTAGAAATAGAGGAAAGTGGAAAATTAGAGCGTTATTTAGGAGCAGTACTAGCTTTAGACCCAACAGAGGAATCCCGTGTGTGTCAGAGTAGAACAGTGCTCCCCTTTCCTAAAATCCATGTTTTAGAAGGTCCCCTCTGTCCTCCTCTAACTATACTTTGCCATGCAGGACAAAGAGTGCACAAAGAAAAGGATCCACCAAAGTCTGTCTTCCTCCTCTTCTAGGCCATAATTCAGATACTCAGATGCTGGAATTCCCTGTCCAAACAGCCCTGAGCCTCTTCCAGGCCTCAGAGGGTCTCTTCCCTGGGTACACCCCCTCCCATCACAGGCAGACCATGACATAGATGTATTTACCCCTAGACCTGAGAAGTGGCCAAGAGACAGCTGTTTCGATGGAGTGTGGACAGTTGAGACACGAGGAGTGGAGTCTCCACATGCACATAAATGAGCCCCCCCTTATAGTGCAGGAGGAGTCCCAAGGTGTTCCAAATGGTTAACATGCTCAGCTGTTAATTGAAATATTGGAGGTTCAAATCCACCCAGAGGTACCTTGGAAAAAACTCCAAAAAAGTCATCATTGAAAACCGTATGGAGCACAGTTCTACTCTGGGACACATGGGGTCACCATGAATCAGAATCTACCCAATGGCCACTGGTTTCACAGTGTAGGAAGAAGCTAGGGGTGGGCAAAAAAAAGAGAGGCAGGCCAGGGGTGGGGGCTAGTTCTCACCAGCACCAAGGAGATAAAATTAGCAGAACTTGATGGATTAAAAATGAGTGATGAGGGAAATAGAGGTGTCATGATGATTTCTAGCTTTCTGCTGTGCACAACTCAATGATTGTTGTACCATTCACTGGTCTAAGGAGCACCGACCAAGGACCAGAACTAAGAAGGATGATCATTAGTGTTATTTGAACAAGTTGAATTTCAGGCTTCTTGAGACATCTCTGAGGAAATGTCAAGCAAGTAGTGATAGATAGATGTGGGTCTAGAGGTCAAAGACAAGGCCTAAGCTTGGAATATTATTTGTGAGTTACCAAGCAGTGCAGAATTGAGACAATCTGAGGAGGCAGTAGAGGGAGACAAGGAGAGGCCAAATGATGGAGTCTTGAGAAAGAGCAAAGATCAAAGAACAGGTGGCCAAAGAAGAGGGAGAAAATATCAGGATAATGTTATACTAGGGAAAACAGAGAAGAGAATGTTTAAGAAGGAATAGGTCAAGAGTTACAAATACTACTGACAGGAATTGTAAGGAGAGAGTCAGAAAAAAAAAAAAAAGTCTACTGCATGGGGGTTACTATAGTAGAGCTGTTTTAGTAGAATGATGAAACCAAAAACCAAACTGGGGTGGGTAGAGAAGTGACTGGAAGGTGGAGAATCAATGACTCCAATATAGATAACTCTTCCAAGAAATTTAGATATGAAGGGAGGCAGCTGATGAGGGTTGAGGGTCAATGAAATTTTTTGTTTTGATTTTTAATGGAAGGCTTGTGAGCATTTAGAAGTCAATGAGATGGATTCCATTGAGAGGCAGATATTAAGTATACAAGAGATAAGGAATATTGATGAGTTCTTGAGAAGGTTGGAAGGGATAAGATCAAAAGTACAAGTGACGGTAAGTAGAGGGGCAGCTAAACTAGAAAAACAGAAGAGAAGGTGAATAGGATGTGTGTAGACATAGTTAGATTTATTAATTCAGTATCAGGAAGATAGAAGGTACTCATCTCATAAATTCTATTTTCTCTGTAAAGTAGAAGTTGGGGGTCACTTGCCAAGAATAAAGGACTTGGAGTTGAGTATTTGAAGGAAATGCAGAAGATTGAAATAGTCATAAAGAATGGGAGAGCGCGTTTACAGACTTATTGCCTTGGGCTAAGTTAAAGTAAGAAAAATTTGTCTGTGACATTCATCTCCCTCTTCAACTCCTTCCTCTCTACCATTCCGCTGTCTTTGCACATCTCAAACACCTGCCTTAGATGCTCCACCTGAACCACTTGCCCTTTAGGTGCCACAAGTCTCCCGCTATTGTCCTACCTCCAAGCCTCCTTCCTGATGCACACTCCACGCCAAAACTCCCATTTCTTACTTGTGGGCAACTTCAGGTAGATGTTAAAGATCAGCAATCTTACTACACTAACTCTACTAAATCTAAGACCTTCTCCTTATCTCACACTCCTAGTCTCCTCAACACTCCATTTCCTCCACAAAACCACAACTAGCATATCTAGAAACAGAAGCATTTTAGAAGGGGCCACTGCTGAATTCCTAGTAGATAGAATCTCAGTGAGTTGACAAAGTGAGAGAGCAACTTAAGTCAGTGGAAGGAAAGAGAACTATTCCATGGTTGAAGGACAAATCTCACCATAAACGTCACTGTCCATTCCATTAGGACATAAGGTTAGCTGTAAACAGCCTTTGTAAATAGCCGTTAGGGCCTGAACTTTGATGCTTGAACTTTGGAATTTCTATTTGGCTGTTCAGAAACTTATTTTTCTCATTTTCTTTTTTGGATTATTGAGGTCATTAGATCAATATTTACTTATAATTGAATTGCCACAGTATATGTTCTACCTTCCCACGATAGTAAGTTCCGTGAAGGCAAAAACCATGTCTTATGCTCAATATATCTAACACTAGGTCCAGCACCTGCCTTGGTTAAAAAAGCCATCCAAAAATTTTATTGACTGCCAGTTTAATTTGGCTGATTGAGAGGAACTGCACCCAAGTGGTAAGCGACCATGAGCAACTTGATATCATGTGTCCTTCCAGGTTTTTCTTTTCTTGTAGGAATGCTGTCTAGGAATGAGTATAATTAAAGAGATAAAATGAAGGTAAACAAGATAGTAGAAGCTACGTGACTTAATCCCGACCAACTGAAGAGGCTAAAAACATTTTAGCCATTAGGCATACTAGGCTCTGTTTAAATAGCCTAATGATATATCCCACTGGCCTGGCAGCCACTTTCATTGCCCAGAATGTTACTCAATACTTAGGATGTGCCATATGGCTGGCACTTCTTTGCCCTTCCCACCCAAATCCAGGCCCCATGCCAATAGTGATTCCACTTATATTCTTGTTATTCAGTTTAGATGAGTAAGCAAAGGGGATACTTGGGAAGTTCAAATATGAAAATCCTTCCAATGACTCAACCACCCCATGAAGCAAGATCATTTGTTGTAGAGAAACTTGCTCATGACTACATACCACATGGATGCAGTTGCCTCTTCATTAGCCAGATTAAACTGACACTCACAACAACCTAAATCTGTTCATTCAGAGGTTGTTCTTTGTTTATTCTCACTATAAAATTGTCAGCATAATCCTGGCAAACATCAAATAGGAAGCATATCTGCAAAGATCGGGAGATGAGGGGATTGATAACATTCCTTTGCTCAAAAGGAAAAATCTAATGTAGTCAGACATTAACACAGACATTAACACATTTATTTTAACTAAAACTTAAGTTTTTATAGGAAAAAAAAAATCGTGTGATAAGTTTGTATGCTATTTCTAATGTTCTCTGTTATCTACATCCTGGGGTACATCTTAATTATTTATGTGTTGGAAGCTGCTCTGTTTGTAGCCCTGGTCGTCTAGGAAGAACTTCTATACCTTGCAGACTTGAATCTATTTCCTGATGCCATATGTCATAACTCCAAAATATATGTTATTAGCCTTAACTTTTGTAGTACAACAAGATACTTAATACCAAAATGTCTACAACAAACCTACTACTTTTAGGTATGTTGTATGTCCTAATGTCTTTAGCATGATTTTTCAAACAGGGTCAGGAAATAAATTTGGTACATCAATACTAGTATATGTTTATTGCAATAAAATGAATAGAATATAATTGATCATAGTACATTTAATATAGTTGGAGAATTAAAATTTTGTTAAATTTTTGTTACATATGTATATACTAGGCCATCATGTAAAAGGTATTTCTTAATGGCCTTTAATGACTCCCCATTACATTTTAAATAAATGTCAAGGTCCTTAACTAGATATTTGAAATGTTTTGTAATCTGATTCCACTAGTTTATAATGAGCCTGAAAGCATAGACTCTATCATACT
The DNA here is from genome assembly GCF_000243295.1 of Trichechus manatus latirostris. Lineage (NCBI taxonomy): Eukaryota > Metazoa > Chordata > Mammalia > Sirenia > Trichechidae > Trichechus > Trichechus manatus. The sequence goes on from NW_004444044.1 coordinate 1,025,985, forward strand.
CCATCGCTGCACTATCCCCAGTGGCTAACACAGTGACCTCGCATATAATATGTGCTCAATAATGTTTGTTATTAATAATGGATAAGTAAATGAATAAACGAATGAAAGGTCTTTGTAGCATCATCTTTTATTTCTGTATTACAGATAAATTCCCACACTAAGTCAGAAATATTCAATTTAACAGTTTTTGCAAACCTACCAAGTATAAAAACCAAAAAACAAAAAACCAAATCCACTGCTATTGAGTTGATTCCGACTCACAACAACATTACAGGACTGAGCAGAACTGCCCCATAGGGTTTCCAAGGCTATAAATCTTTACGGAAGCAGACTACCACTTCTTTCTCCCAGGAGCAGCTGGTGAGTTTGAACAGCCGACCTCTTGGTTAGCAGCCAAGCACTTTAACCACTCGGCCACCATGAGTCGGAATTGACTCAATGGAAACTTTTGTTTGTTTGTTTACCAAGTATAAAATACCATATTAGGTGAGAAGACTATGCAAGGCGCTGTAAGGCCGTCTCACTCCCAACATGTCAAGTTCATTTTCATACCAAAGTCTTTGTTTATTGGGTTGTCTCCACCATGATGGCTTCTCCCTAAGGCTGCAAATGCTAACGAAAATCTCAAGTGTCTTTACACTCAGACCTATATCAACTCTACTGAAGCACTGGATGTGTCAGAAGGAAAACGAAAGCAGGAGACTATGTCGATTTAACAATGTTGATTTAACAAGCATTTATAAAGTGCCTGTAATGTGCCAGTAGCTATTCTCATCAATGCTTGTTTAGAAACATTAACCCATTTACTCCTCAGAACAATCTTTATGAGGGCAGTACAGTTACTATCCTCATTTTACAGCTGAGGAAACTGAGGTTAGAGTAAAATACTGAGATTAAGTAATTTGCCTAATGTCAACTGCTAATGACAACCAGAGGCAGGCTCATGAGCTTTGGCAGTCGGGCCAGAGAGATCTATCTAGGTCTAATCTATGATGGTTTTCTAAAAAATTAGGGCAGTTATTCTCTGAGAGTCTCTCCAAACTTTTCTTTTATTCACAAAGCTATGCCCATTGGAATTGACAGTAGAAGCTTTTTGTTTTTCCTTGGGTTTGGACTACAGATGCTGGTATGAGGATGTACCCTTTTTGTCTTATGCTTTATTGTTCTCCTCTAGTAAGATCTCCAAGTGTCATAGAGGCCTTGCTTTGTATCTTTCCTGGTAACAGTCCCAGTGGCTATAGCAGCAAGTAAAGGGGGCAGTGCAAGCACCGAAGGAGACAGGCACTGTTGACCGCTGTGGAAATTATGCACTCAAGTACCCATGCAAATTTCAAATTTCAAATGGTTTGACAATCAACTAAAGCTAGAATCCACTATTTCACATTACTTTTATTCTACCATTTCAACAACAGCCAAACCAAGCTTTATTTTACAATACTTTATTATGATTTCAATTATTATTTTGCCACTGCTAGAAGACACGTTGAAAGAATGCTCTTTTAAAACTCTAAAAACAAAATACTTTTAACAACATTTAGAGCCCACCCAAAGACCTGCTCTTCTTAAGAAGATTAGATCTGGATCTCTTTTCAGTTTACTTGTGCTGATGATTACCTTCCAAGCTAAGCAGGTTAGATGAGAGACCTGTGGAATTTGTTTGAAGACAAATGGTTGCTCAGATACAAAACTGCTGGATTAAGCAGAGGCAGAGTGGACAGGAATGATAAATACAAGTGCAAGCTCTGTGAAGGCAGCAACCAGAAAAACAAGGTACTCATAGTAATGAACATCCTCATTATTCAGTAATAGTTCAGTAATAATTATTAATTATTCAGTAATAATTATCTGAGGGTTTTCTGGGTAAGATATACCATCACTCCATTTTTATTATTCATTCATTTAGTTTATTCAAATTAATATTTCCCACATATTGGTAGAGCCTACGCTAGATACTACACAAGTGCCGCCAATTGCCATCGAGTCAGTTCCTACTCATGATGACCCCATGTGTTCAGGTGGCTAACTTTTTCAGAAGTAGATTGCCAAGCCTTTCTTCCAAGGTGCCTTTGGGTGGACTCGAATCTCTAGCCTTTCAGTTAGCAGCTGAATGAGCAAATTATTTGCACCACCCAGGAACTCTAGGTAATATATGAGGCAGTATCTTGTATTGCTCAAAAGCACAGACTCGGGAGTTTAAATGCCAGACTTTACTATCTGTATGGAATTGGGCAAGTAACTTCAACTCTATGTGACTTGATTTTCTCTCCCGCAGCTTGGGGATATTGTTAATTCATGGGGTCCCCACGAGAATTAAATTAGTTAATACACGTGAAGTGGCATTCACTAAGTTTTAGCTAGTATTATCATTGTTGTTATGAAGAAAAGCAGGCTGGCACCAGCACAGGTTCTTATTTAGTCTTCAAATGAATTTGCAACTATAGACATACCTGCAACAGGACTTAACAAAGCCAAACAGTATATGGCTAACTGCAGATGGGCCTGTAGAGACTCTGAAGTTGTCCATGCAGGAAGGGAGAGCGTCCTGTGGGCCAGGGTGGTCCGAGGTGTGACTTAATCTAGGTCTTATAAAATTGGTATGACTTGGACATTTTGCTATCCTCCATATTCAGACCAATCCAGTATTGAGAGAATAGAGCAGAATCTTAAGACTGGAAAAGACCTTAGAGATCATTGGTTCCTTGCCCTTCATCTTACAGATAAGACTCTATCTCCCTCTATTCTCTCATTGTCGATGGCCAGTTAGCCAGCCTATCAGTAAATATTTTTTGATGCCTTACTATGTGCCAGCCTCTATTCTCAGTGCTGGAGATTCAGGATTAAATAAGACATACATAATCCTGGCCTTCAATGAGCTTACTTTCCAGTAGGGAAGACAGCAAATAAACAAGTAAATAATGAATAAATAAGATAATTTCATGTACTGATAAGTTAAAGATAATAAAATTAGGTACCGTGAGAGAGTGCGACTGGGGAGGGACTGCAGGTTGATGGAGGGAAGTCAGAGAAGGCCTCTCAGAGGAGGTGACGTTTCAGGTGAGATCAGAATGATAACAAGGAGACAGCCATGGGGATAAGGTAAGTAAAAATGCTCTGAGACGGGATAAAAAGGAGGCCACGTTGATTATAGTGCAGTGAACAAGGAATGAATAGAGGGAGATGAAGTCCAGAGGGAAGCAGAAGCCAGATTTGCCGGGCTCCCTGGACCTTGGTAAAGAGGTTGAAGTTTATCCTGGTTATTGTACAAAATCACAGTTCACTTAACCAGCAGCATGACAAAATCTGATTTAAGTTTTAGAAAGATCACTCTGAATGTGAAGGAGAGAACACAGCGGGCAAGAATGGAGGCTGTGGCAGGGAAAACAGTTAGCAGGCTGTAGCGGGAGCCCAGGCAAGAGATGATGGTGATTTATGCTAGGATTATAGTGAAAGAAATAGTGAGCAATGGTCAGATTTTGCAAAAATTTTGAGGGTAGAGCTGCCAGCAGTTACTGATAAATTGAATGTGAGATGTGTGGGAAAAAAATTCTGAATAATGACTCATGTTTTGAGCTAAGCAACCAGGAGGCAAGAGCCATTAACGGAGATGGCAAAGGCTTGAGGAAGAAAGGGTGTGCGGAGGGGGAGGTGGGAGAGATATAGTGGATTTAAGGAGGTAATTAATAGTTCTGTTTTGGCCATGTTAACTTTGAAATGTCTGTTACCATATTTTTACACAAATAACAAGGCACCTTCTACATTTGTTTGCCAACTGCGCCCTCCCCTCGTGAGGTATTTTCATAAGTGCACTATGCTAATTCCTTAACAGCAACATTTGCGTAAAAATACAGTAGACATCCTGGTAGGGATTCCATGTAATTCAATATATGAATCTAGAACTGAGGGGAGAAACCCTGGCTATGCATAAAAATTTGAAAACAAGTACATAGATGCTGTTTAAAGCCAGGGATTTAAATGAGAGCATCTAATTACCCAAGAAGAGAGTGTGGATAGAGAAGACATGAGTGCTGAGGACAGAATTCTTAGCACTATAAGTTTTAGAGTTCTGAGGGTGGCAGAGGAGCCAGAGAAGGCTAATAAGAAGGAGCCACTGAGAGGTAAGAAGAAAACCAGGAGCATCTGTGATGTAGAAGTCTAGAAACAAAGACTCAGAGACTTTTGAAAAGTAATGTTACACAGCAATTCCACTCACAGGTATATATCCAAGAGAACTGAAAGCAGGAATACAAATAAAGACTTGTGTACCAATGTTCATTGTAGCGCTGTTCACAGTAGCCTAACGGTGGAAACAAACTAAATGTCCATCAGCAGATGAATGGGTAAACAAAATGTAGTATATACATACAATAGAATATTATTCAACCATAAAAAGAAACGAAGTCCTGATACAAACTACAACATGGATGAAACTTGAAAACATTATGCTTTGTGAAATAAGTTAGTCAAAAAGGGACAAATTTTGCATGATCCCACTTACATGAAATTTCTAGAATAGGCAAACATATAGAGACCAAAGTTTATTAGTGGTTACCCGGGGCAGGAAGGAAGGAAGAAAAAGGGGGAGTTTTTACTTAGGAAGCAGTGAGTTTCTGTCAAGAGAAATGGAAAAATTTAGAAACAAATAGTGGTGATAGTAATACAGCATGATGAATGCAATTAATATCGCTGAATTGTACATGTAAAAAATGTTGAAATGGCATATATTTTTATCACATAAATAAAAAAAGAAATACGGGAAAAAAAGTAATTGTACTGGTTAGTGGCAGAGTTAAGACTGCTGTTAGGAACTTATAAGCACCTTGAAGACAGCAGAGACCTTAAGTTACTTCTTTTATTTTTGTTGTCGTTAGGTGCCACCAAGTCAGTTCAGACTCATAGCGACCTTATGTACAACAGAACAAAGCTGCGGAGTCCTGCACCATCTTCACAATCGTTGCTATGTTTGAGCCCATTATTGCAGCCACTGTGTCAATCTATCTAGTTGAGGGTCTTCCTCTCTTTCCATGGCCATCTACTTTACCAAATGATATTCTTCTCCAGGGCTCGGTCCCTCCTGACAACATGTCCAAAGTATATGAGACGAGGTTTGGCCATCCTACACTTAAGAGTACTTATAGAGCTAAAGATATGGTGAAAAATATGATGAGAGCTCACTATGGATTTGTTGACTGATTATACGTATATGCAGCACAATGAAAATCAAGTTTACCTCAACATAATTAATTTCTATTTTTACTTAATTGTAGTCCGACTGAGTTGCAAACAGATATTTCTATGTAATATTTCTCAGTTATCCTCATGAACAGTTTTTGGTTAGTCATATCATACTCTCTGATTTTCTTGTACAATACCTATATTAGTATATAAATATATAAGATATTTAATATCTTGACCTTAAAGTTTAAGAAATCTTGTGCAAAGAAGAGGTAGATTTGTAGTTGCATTTAAGCAAAGAGTTAATTCAAAATCTTTTTTGAGAGTTTATATTGTATTGGAAACAATTTTAAGTCCTTTTGATACACACACAAAAATTTAAGATATGAACAGTAATTTCTCCTAAGTATTTCGCAAAGTAAAAAGAAAAAGAGACCGAAAGAAAAACTCTCTAATACAAGACAGGAGCTCATGAGTGCTAAATAAAGGTACAAGTAATATGCACTTCTAGTCAACTGTAGTACTTTTACAATTTAATATATAGGAATATCCAGCTCCTTAAACTTTAGAATCACCTTTTAGCATATTTAATTCATTTCACATACAAAAAGAGAATCCTTTAGAAATCTTTCAGTATATTAAAGAAAGAATTCGTTTAAGGATTTTTAAATTATAATTGCAGCCCATCCACTGCTTTGAAGGCCAATGACCCAGTGTTTACACTTTAATCCTTTAGGACAGAAAATTTACAAAACCCAGGCAGATAGCAAACACACTTACACCTATAATCAACAAAGAGTGAACTATGTCCATTGAAAAGTATACTCTGGGCAAATGAATTACAGAAAGTCCACACAAAATATGACCTCCAGAGACCAGCCTTGCTTTTGGGAGAGGGAGAAATGCTGAGTATGATATTTGTGTATCAGTCAGAAAGATTACATGAGCATTCAACAAACGAGTCCATCATCCTATAATATAGGTGACAGGTTACAGCTCTGGAAAGCTCCAATGATAAACACAATAAAACTATCACTGTGTGAAATACAACAATAATCTAGTTTTGGGAAATACTAAAAATATATTCATTTGTTACATCCTCACGTGTTCTGCTGTGCCGATTTTTAACAACTTAGTGGAGAAACATTTGTAAATGATAGTGTGGTGCAATAAAACTAGTGATTATAATGTCGATTTTCTACAACACCTGCGAAGACCACTTTACCTCTTCCAATATGAAAAATCTTGAAAACATTGTAAGAGGTGCCATGTTGTTGTTGTGTTAGTTGCCATCAAGCCAATAGGTGCCATACTACTTGCAAATTTGAAAAATGACTCCAGAGATATTAGATCGAGTTTGTAGAAGTTCTTTTCCCCTCTAACCCTGTCAAAAACCCATAATGTACAAGAACATGCAGCTCTGATATTGCCACTTCTATTTCAGATAGAAGTGACTGAGCACAGACTGCCTGGGTTTTATTCTCCCTCTGCTACTTACTCACTTTTTGCCATTGGACAATTTACTTAACTTCTTTTGCCTCAATTTCCTCAACTATAAATCAGGGACATGAATTTCTTTTGAGGATTCAATGATTTAATACATGTAAAGTGCTTAGAAAGTGCCAGGCACGTAGCAAGTGCCCCATTAATGTTGGCTATTATTATTATATTTAATATTGTTATTGTTATAGGTAGTTAGCACACAAGTACAGGTGTATGTGGAAATTAAGGTTTAAAAACAAACAAACAAAGCAAATGCCATACAAACAAAAGTCACCCAAAGACTCCTCAATGGGAACTATGAGTCCAAGAAGTTTAGCCAACAGCATATGCTTTATGTGTGGGGGGGGGTGTGTGTGTGTGTATGTGTGTGTGTGTGTGTGTGTGATACATATATCATATTCTTGATGTATGAACAAGTAACTCTAGGAAATATTTGCAAGGCTAACCTACACACTCTTTGTAAAGGACTTTTGTATTTTCCCTGTTTATGAGTCTTACAACGATGCGGTTCAAAACAGCCGAAATTAAACTGAAATCCGATACAGGGAAAAATGAAAAAAAGACTAGAAAATTTTATTTTATTCTATATAGATTGTTGTTGTTGGCCATCAATTCAGTTCCAACTCATAGTGACCCTACGTCCAACAGAATGAAACACTGCCCAGTCCTGCACCAACCTCACAATCATTGTTATGCTTGAGCCTATTGCTGCAGCCACTGTGTCAGTCCATCTTATTGAGGGTCTTCCTCTTTTTCGCTGACCCTCTACTTTACCAAGTATAATAACTTTCTCCAGGGACTAGTCCCCCCTGATAACATGTCCAAAGTCTGTAAGACGACGTCTTGCCATTCTTGCTTCTAAGGAGCATTCTGGCTGTACTTCTTCCAAGACAAATTTGTTTATTCTTCTGGCAGCCCATGGTATATTCAATATTCTTTGCCAAAACCATAATTCAAAGGCATCAGTTCTTCTTTGGTCTTCCTTATATATACATATATATATATGTACATATATATATATGTGTGTGTGTATAGATAGATAGATAGATAATACAGCCCTGGTGGTGTAGTGGTTAAGAGCTTGGCTGCTAAGCAAAAGGTCAGTAGTTCAAATCCACCAGCCACTCCTTGGAAATGCTATCGGGCAGTTCTAGTCTTTCCTATTGAGTCGCTATGAGTCAAAATCGACTCAACAGCAATGGGGTTTCTTATACATATATACATGTTAAGTCCCTAGAATTGTTCCAGGCACGTAGAATCCTGCACATAGATGAGTGTTAAAATAGGAGTTAGAGTCGACTCTTAACTCTGCCACTAACAGGCTGTCACCTTAGAGTGAATGAGCTTCTCAGTGTCCCAGTTTTACAGCTTCAATTGCGGGAGATAATAGTTACTACATTCTTCATACGTTTCCTCTGGTATATAGCACTATTTTTCTTTTTTCAAGATTAATTAGGGCTCACTGTTAAACAATCCTAGTTTATCATTCTCAAAAACGACATCACAGGAGAGAACATTTCTCTAAAGATCCTTACCCTCTATGTTATTGCAGCTAAAAAGAATGCCTCAGAATCTCCTTACTTTAAATGAGGATTTTCAAAATCTTTGGGGCTGACACTGCCATTGCTATCACCTAGATATTTAGCAAACACTCACAAACTAAAGACAACCCAACCCCTCCCCCCAAAAAATACAAGTACCTGTGTGTTGAAACACCTCAAGTGATAGTCTGTCAGTTCCTGGAGCCTTGTTTTTCACCAATGCCTTCAGTACAGCTTGGACTTCTTCTTTCCGTACCATTGGTTCTTAATCATATGTTATGTCCTTAAATGGTTGAATGTTGACCAGTTCTTTTTGGTACAGCGACTCTGTGTATTCCTTCCATTTTTTTTGATGCATCCTGCATCAGTCAATATTTTGCCATAGAATCTTTCAAAATTGCTACTCAAGGTTTGAATTTTTTCTTTAGTTCTTTCAGCTTGAGAAATCCCAAATGTATTCTTCACTTTTGGTTTTCTAACTTCAGGTATTTGCACATTTCATTATAATGCTTTACTTGGTCTTCTGGAGCCTTTGAAATCTTCTGTTCAGCCCTTTTACGTCATTTCTTCCATTTGCTTAAGCTACTCTATGTTCAAAAACAAATTTCAGAGGCTCTTCTCACATCTGTTTTGGTCTTTTTTTTTTTTTTTTCTTTTTGTCTTTTTAATGACTTGCTTTGCTTTCTTCATGCATGTTCTTTGATGTCATCCCACAACTTGTCCGGTCTTCTGTCATTAGTGTTCAGTGAGTCAAATCTATTCTTGAGATGATCTCCAAATTCAGGTGGGATATACTCAAGGTCCTATTTTGGCTTTCACGGACTTGTTTTAAATTTCTTCAGCTTCAGCTTGAACTTGCATATGAGCAATTGATGATCTGTTCTGAAGTCGGCCCCTGGCCTTGTTCTAACTGATGATATCAAGTTTCTCTATCATCTCTTTCCACAGATGTAGTCTATTTGATTCCTGTGTTTTCCAGCCAGTGAGGTCCACATGTATAGTCACTGTTTATGTTGTTGAAAAAGATACTTGCAATGAATAAGTCATTCATCTTGCAAAATTCTATCATGCGATCTCCAGCATCATTTCTATCACCAAGGCCATATTTTGCAATTACACATCCTTCTTCTTTATTTCCAACCTTTGCATTCCAATCACCAGTAATTATCATTACATCCATTTCAACAAATGGATGCAGCACTGTAGGTCCTCACTCATCTATGCCAAGAAATTTGAAAGACAACTACCTGGCCAACTGACTGAAAGAGAACCATATTTGTGTCCATTCCAAAGAAAGGTGATCCAACAGAATGCAAAAATTATCAAAAGATATCTTTAATATCACACACAAATAAAATTTTGCTGAAAGTAGTTCAAAAATTGTTGCAGCAGTACATAGACAGGGAGCTGCCAAAAATTCAAGCCAGATTCAGAAGAGGACGTAGAATCCGGGATATCATTGCTGATGTCAGATAGATCTTGGCAGAAAGCAGAGAATACCAGAAAGATGTTTACCTGTGTTTTATTGACTATGCAAAGGCATTCAACTGTGTGGATCATAACAAATTATGGATAACACTGCGAAGAAAGGGAATTCCAGAACACTTAATTGTGCTCATGCGGGACCTGTACTTAGATGAACTACAGCCAGTGAACTACAGCCAGTGTGCTCCTTGGAAGCAACTATGGTGACACTTCGTCCCATGTACTTTAGACATGTTATCAGGAGGGACCAGTCCCTGAAGAACATCATGCTTGGTAAGGTAGATGGTCCGTGAAAAAGAGGAAGACCCTCATGAGATGAATGGACACAGTGGCTGCAACAATGGGCTCAAACATAGCACGGGACTGGACAGTGTTTCATTCTGTTGTTCATAGTGTCACTATGAGTAGGAACTGACTCAACGGCACCTTACAACACCAACCTATGTGTTGGGATAACATTTCTTGATCTCATAAATTCTCTTCCTTTCTTCATAAAAAACTTGATTTTCATCAATAACTTAGGTCATTATGGGCTAAATGCTGCAGAGGAGGGATGGGGAGAAATGGAAAGCACAGACAAAGGGCTCTTTATGGGATGGGCTTCTAAAACCTAAGCTCTTTGAAGAGCAGAAAGTACTCGTGAAATAGATAAAAAAAAAATTGGGAGAAATATTTGAAGAAGAGCAAAGGATCTGAGAAGAGACCAGAAAAAATCCTTCAGGTTGGGAAGAGGTGACAAACATTGAGGGAAAGGGATGAGAACATGGTCCCTGTATGCTTAAGAGAAGGGGTGTCTGAGAAACTCCCTTTTCTGCAATAGCATAGGAAAGGTAAAGAAAAAAAAGTACCTTGAAAAAGAGGGACCTTAGCTTCTATCTCAGGAAGGGCCTTGGGAAGAATCTTAGGAAGGGGATACAACTCCAGAAAGAAAACTACCATGTGGCATGTTTTAGGCAGTCCCTTAGGCAGGTTCACCAGCATATGACTCCAAATGACTACCAGTATAACCAGACTTGGTAGAGGAGAAAAAGAGAGCTTGGTCAGAACTGAAGGGTTGCCAACAGGTTGGAGGGGCTTCTCAGAGGTGAGCTGCATGGGCAGAGAACAGAAGACCAGATGGGCCAATGACTCACACATCTTAGCAGAAAGCTGTATGGACAAACAACTGAGGCCAATGGCCCATCACCCCAGGTCTTGGCATCTCTTGAGCCAACTCAGGGAAAGCAAGGAGACTCCAAAAGTATCAAGATGAAATTTCTCCACTTCAACAGGTTCAAAATAACAATGAATTTGACTTATAAATAATTAGGAAATTTACATTTCTTTCACAACTGCTATATTTATACACACACACACACACACACACACACACACACACACTTCTACAAGCATCTAAGTAAATTTTTAGCAAACTCCAGGGGTTTAAAATACATGATAGGTGCCAAAACCCAAGATAGTACATATAATGGAAAAAAATCATTCAAATAGATTAATTATTCAAGGTCACTTTTTCTATTAGCTCTAAATTATATTATTTTATGAAAATAAATCATATTCAAGTGTTTTCAGAAGAAACAGGATTTAAATACCATTTTCAAAAGCCCCTTCAATCTGGTTACATTATCAATATCTCAGAGCCAACATTTTTCAAATATATAGTCACGATGTTACATATATTTGCATATATTCAATGACTACACAAAATTTTTTCAACAGCTTCTACTGATTATTTTCTTTAAGCAATGGAAGGTAGATTTCTGATTCAATTGGACAACCTGGAATTGCATTTATATCTTTCTGATTTCATTCCACTGTTAAGTACATTCATAGAATTTAATCACATACTTTAGTAAAGATTTTTAAATAAATATCTAGCTCATTTTGAGGTATATTCTGCTCTTTTGAAGTATTCGTTGTTTCAGTCAATCACTCCACAGATAACTACTAAGTGTCTGCAGTATGCCAGGAATTACTGTAAAGGTACAAGTAAAATGCCTTGTTCCCAATAAATAATTGTTGAATAAATAAACAGTAAATATTTTCAACATGTAGTTTTTAATATATTTTCAGAAAATCTTGTGTGTGGTAGAGGTTGTAATGACATGTGGTTCTACTAGAATTCTAGAGTTTGCAAAAACCCTGGGAAACAGGAAAGGCTATTGGAATTTGGTTAATTTGAAAAACCCGTGGGAAAAGCTGCTTAATTTGTCTTTTCAATTACATATTTTTCATGATAATGATCAAAAATAAAAACTGGTGATCTCATATCCCATTGAATTTACATTATTCTTTAATTTTAATGTATCATCAGTTATAGATATATCATCAACATAGTAAGTAAGAACTTTTGAGAGGGAAGGAAAGAAGTGGAAAAAAAAGACAACATCAAAAATCACACAGCAGTTGCAATTTTAAAATGTTACAATGATGAAAACAAATGCGCATCTTAGATTAAGTAAGTATAGTATTTTAAAGATCATGTTTTGAAGTCGGTATTTTATTTCCATTCAACAGAATTATTTGTGCTATTCAGTTGAGTGCAGAAATGTAAATCTAAATGGTCTGTTTCTTGAAAATAAATAGGCTTAACTTTTGTCAGGGAAAATATCTAGTAATACAGAAATAATACAGCCATTGGAACCTACTGACTGTTATCAGAATTGGTAAGCTGGTTTTAATACCTATGGGATCACACATAACTTTTCATACTCTCTATCGAATCTGAATACACACCAAATACTATCATTGTAGTATTCTGATGTTCTGGTGCCAGTTTAAAGAACTTATTAAATAAATTGTAACTAACTGTGTATTCATAAGCACATACCACAGCAAGGTTGCTACCACCAGAATTTACAAATTTAGTGAATTCAGGACATGTTTTAACAGAATTTCATTCAAATTAACATGAAAAGTGGTGTGCTGGGTGCTTAAGGAATAAACCAAGAGATACGTGATTCCAGCCAAATAATTAAAGATTCAGGCAAGGTAGAAGTAAACATACCACTATTTTTCAGACCCAGCCACAAAGACCTTTCCAAATTAAATATGTTTTTAAAGATTGAAACATATGAGAGAATGTACAGCAGACACTTAAAATTATCTTCTTAACTCCTTGGATTTGCTAAAACCTCAGTAATGAGTTACTGGACAAAGTCATGGAAAATAGAAACTCACAAATAATGTTGAAATGTATGTGGGGCTGGCTAAATCTCCTAGATGATTCACTGTCACATAGTAAATATACAATAAATATTGGTCACCTCTCAACCTCCTCAATTAATACACAATTATACATGTGTATATGCAAAGGACCTACAGAGTTGCTTGGAAATAACCAAAACTGTGAATATTAAATCTGTAATTACTAAGACTCTGCTATCATCTCAGATATGTCAATGAACTGAGAGTGACATAAAAATAGACTCTGTCTGATGGTCAACAAGAGACTCAATTAACTCCAGCAAAGAAATAACAGATAACAAAATCTTAGGGAAAAAAACTCTTACAGAAATGCTCCTTGTAAGTAATACCTCACCCTTACCGCAACACAATTGTTACCACCTATCTCTTTACTTGTGCTTCCCCCGGAACTGTGCACATGATCTTGCCTGGTAAATTAAATTAAACTGAATTTTGTTAATTCATGTACTTAAGAGTTTTCATATTGAAGCAAACATTCCAATAAAAGAATTTTTCCTAGTGTTTTATATGGTGAAGATATTCCATTTTTTATTTGAGGTATTTCTTGATATTTCTATAAATTTATATATTGATAAAGTGCATTCTGATACAAAATGCCTTGGACTGCTACTGCTCTATCTTCAATATTCTGCATTTTTCTTAATCTACCAGTCCTTTCCTTTCCACCACATGTCTGTCAGTTTGTCATACTGCGGTGGCTTGCATGTCACTGTGACACTGGAAGCTATGCCACCAGTATTTCAGATACCAGCAGGGTCACCCATGGTGGACATGTTTCATGGACCGCCAAAAGAACAAACAAATCCATCTCGGAAAAAGTACAGCCAGAATGCTTCTTAGAAGCGAGGATGACAAGACTTCATCTCACATACTTTGGACATGTTATCAGAGGGACCAGTCCCTGGAGAAGGACATCATGTTTGGTAAAGTAGAGGGTCAGCAAAAAAGAGGAAGACCCTCAAAGAGATAGCTCGACACAGTGGCTACGACAATGGGTTCAAACATAGCAGTGATAGTGAGGATGGTGCAGGATGGAGCAGTGTTTCACTATGAGTTGGAACTGACTCAAAGGCACCTAACAAAACGAACAATTTTTTTTTTTTTTAAATCAACGAAAGTAGAAACATTTCTTTTAGTTGGGCCGATCTTAAGCCCCTCTAGCCTTACACTGTTCTCCCTCTAACAAGAACTCTCATCTTTGGGCTCAGATAGCCCAAGTGAAGCATCAGAAAGCAGAGATCAGAGTTGGCCAGGGAAAACCACAAAACAGGTGACATGAATATTTGAAATCTGGTATTTTGAAATTGCACATTAATAATGTTTTATGCACACATGAAAATCTCAATTCACAAAAATACAACAACTTTGAATCAGATTAAGACCATGAATTCTAGTTAGGCAATGTGAGCTCTACTTGAGTTTTCTTACCTAAGCTCTTAGGGTCAGTTCAACTTGGTGAGGGGGCTCAGGTAATCTGGATATTTCATGCTCCCAACCAGATTAGGGTCACCATCAGTTATAAAGCTAGATTAGATTTACCTGCTTAATAGAGGATTATTTAAAGTGACCCTGGACAAGTAACTCAGCTTCTGTGGGTCTCAATTTCTTCATCTACACAGTCAAGGTATTGTGCCAGATAATTCATAAGGTTGTTTCTACAAATTTTTTGATTCCTCTGAAACTAGTATAAAGTAAAGCTTTTTCCCTCCATACTAGAAAACTGAGCATAAATCAGGGAAATGAGTCTTTAGTCTCAAAAAGAAACACTAAAGTGGCATTTACTATAGATCAGGTCCTGTTCTAAACACTTTACACATGTACATGCATTTAATCCTCAAAAGAGAGATAGTTACTATTATTATGCCCATTTAACAGATACAAAGCCTAAAGCACAGAGAGGGTAAGTAGCTGTCCAAGCTACAATAGTAGTGTGGTCAGGATGCAAACTCTGGTCGTTTGCTTTAGAGACGACGCACTTAACCATTCCACTTGGCTGCATGCCTAAGATTCACAGAGACCATGCACTTTATTCATATGGCTGCCACTGATTATGTCAGACTCGTAAAACTCTTCCAGGTTCCCTAAACCTTGTTCAAGGTTTAGGGGCAGGCCAGACCAAACGTATTATTTTCACAGCTCCAGGAAATGTGGCTCAAAACTTCTGATGTTGTAAATTTGAATGACAATGTGGTTAAAAGTAACCTATCCTTTAGGAAAAAAATAATATATAATCCTGAAATTCTTCTCAGCACTGTGATGATATTTGCTATGATATTTTGAAAATGGAGGTCCCATTAAGAATTTACATCTCTTGGCCAGTATTCTTACTATAGTATAAATTTTGTCTAAATTTTCATCCTACCTTTTGAAGGCCTTCATTAGATCCAGCTTATTACCCTTAATTATAAAACACCTCTCCTACTGGACTGTAGGCTCCTAGAGGATTAGGAATTTATCTGTCTTGAGTCCACTCTACCTCTAAGTGGGCAGAATACTGGGAATCCAAATACGTACAGTAGTACTTCTTTATCCATGGAGGATACGTTCCAAGACCCCAGTGGATGTCTGAAACCACGGATAGTATGGAGCTCTACATATACTATTTTTTTTCCTATACATACATACCTATGATAAAGTTTAATTTATAAATTAGGCACAGTAATAGATTAAAAACAATAACTAATAATAAAATAGAAAAATTATTAAGTAAAATAAGGGTTACTTGAACACAAGCACTATGATACACTATTGTCCATCTGATAACTGAGACGGCTACTAAGTGGTTAATGGGTGTGTATCGGGTACATATACAGCATGGATACACTGGACTAAGGGATGATTCACATCCTGAGCAGGACTGAGTAGGAAGGTGTGAGATTTCATCATGCTACTCAGAACAGTGTGAAATTTAAAGTTTATAAATTGTTTATTTCTGGAATTTTCCATTTAAGATTTTCAGATTGCAGTTGACCGCAGGTAACTGAAACCACAGAAAGTGGAACCTCAGATAAGGGAGGACTACTGTATTTGTTAAATGAGTGAGCAGATATTCAAGAAGTATTTGCTGAATTAATAATATAAAAATGTAAAAAAAAAAAACTTTTTAGACATATGGCCAATTGTATTGTTTCCTCTTCTTATATGACAAAATTAATATATTTAATGGTAAACAATATTATCCCAGTATTTTATTGCTCAAACTGCTGCTTCCAGAATCAAATGATTTGATCTCTATGCATGGCAAATTATCACCTGAATTTACTGAGACAAACTGATTTTTATTTGATTCTATTCTGTTCAATAACATCTTTAGTTAAAAGTATAGTATAAATACCATTTAACTTTATACATTTTAAGGCTTGCCATTTAAACTCACAAATAAAAAAGAAATCATTTGTTAGACCATGAATACTTATTTTTGGTTCAAAATATGATCCACATAATTTAATTAAATAGGCACAAGTCTTCTATTCTGGGACCTTATAAAGATAGTGGGAGAAAGATGGGGCAGTCTGCTTCCGTAAAAATTTATAGCCTTGAAACCCTATGAGGCAGTTCTACTCTGTCCTATAGGGTCACTATGAGTCAGAATCAACCAGATGATAATGGGTTTGTGTTTTGGTATAATGTATGGGTTTTGGTATAAGAGGCTTTGTCTTTCACACATATATATAATGCAGCATAATCACTTGTATAGTGTTAAATATAATTGTCCCAACAGGCCTGGAGGGCAATGATGAAAGTCCAGACAGAACGAACGTCTAAATTTAAAATACCAGTAAGCGGTAGAGCCAGGATGAAAACCTAGTTCTCCTAAATTCAGGACTAGTGGCCATCCATTAATCCTATTTTTCATTTTAAATATTTAAAACATATCACCTATCAAAGAGTAGAAAGATTTAACAGCTATTGCCCAAACATCAAAGAAATGCATATGTTAAATACATAGGTTAAATAAAATATTTTCAGAGCAACATTTGCACAAAATTAAATAAATAGAGTTTTATTTTTGTGGCAGGTGAACAGATGGAATCAAGAGAGAACAGTAACAATCGTGGTTTGGTTATACATTGTGAGGCAGAAATGCAAGTCTGTCATTCACACATAAAGAAAAATGAGAACTTACCACATTAAAACCGAGAAAGGAGACACCTAAATGAGCATGAGGAGGTGTCCATTGAGTAAGCATTCTTGTGCATATAAGCACCTATTAAATGAGTTTTAATGAGATTCAACCTCAACGAATCATCTTTGCTATGTTCTCATTGCAAGATCAGTCTTTGCTCACCAGTGCACAAGAGATCTCTTGAATTAAAAGTGAAACACCTGGTTTCGAAAATAAACTCTATTTCCATTTCAGCGACTATGAAACCTAACAAGAAATAGCCTCAACTTGAGTTTAGCAATCAAGTCACAAACCCGACCCTGTTGTTTGCACAGAGAAAATTAAAGACCCTTACTAACTTTGTTAGGGTACCTGTCATTGAGTTGAATTAATTGCATTAAAATTAAACCATAAAAAGAACAGTTTAAAATGGTGGAACAAGGGGAAAACGAACATAAAATATAGTTATCCGGCTTAAAGAACCAAATAACCTATAGAGGGGTATGTGATTACCTGAACCTCAAGGTAAACATTAATGTTAAAAATGTGGATGATGGGCTCAGATTAAGAAACTTGTAGTTCTGCTAAAAGAGAGTCAAGGTTATCACTGCTTTTCTAAACAAATTCTAAAGCCCCCACATAACCTTTGAAATTTTAACAGAGCATCGCCAGGATTGCATTGATTGCTTCAGCTTACATGCCAATAGTCATAGAACTTTGAACCGGCCATTTTTGCTTGGAAAATTTGTAGATACCGTATCTCTTTAAGTTAAACAGACCCTTGCACATACACACATGCTGTTTAACAAGCATTGTCCCCACAAACGGAAAATTTCACTGGTAAGAAATTGAATGGAATAGCACAGACCAAACCCAATAGTTCCTGGGCTGGAAAAAAATACCCTTATTTCCCATTTTGTCTCTTACCTACACTTTATTTGAGAAGACAACTCTGTCTTGCTGTTTTATTCTTCAAAAAAATGATTCTATATGATCTTGAGTTAAGCCTAATTCAAAATTAATGCTAAAAGTTCATATTATAAAATCATAAATATCATAAAATAGTTTGTTCCCTTTGCTTCACAAAAGCCTTTAGTCAAATAATAGAGTGTCTCTAAGCAATTTTCTGGTAGTGTAATCCTATTTTTCCATTAAATTTTATTAAAATATTATAGGTATTTTTTTATAGGGGAAATATGTAAACCTAGATAAACTAAAGCCACATTTAATTCTATAACAAAAAAATTTTTTTTAATAATTTAAGTAAATAAATGAAATTAATTTCCAATAAACATTAGCAATAATGCTTGGAATATTATTAACATTATTGAGTTATAATCACTACATCTTGGACTAAAGTACTAAAAAGAGAAAATGAGTAGCCACATTAAACTCTGACAATATTCATTTACTTTTTCTTCTATTAAGATTTTAAACATTTTTACTTTGACTTTTGTCTACGTTTTTTACTACTGCTTCAAACTCTTCTTAATACTTTATTTTTTCATATTTTACATAGTCTAATAAATAGAAAGTATTAGCTTCTAGGTACCTTCACTTCATGACACTAAAGAAAAATATGTAGAATTCATGTAGTGGGTGAGTTGCTTGAAGTAGGTTCAATGGTAATTCATAGCCCATTGAAATTGTGTTTGTACAGTCTGACATTAGATTAATCATAAAAAAAAAAAAAGACTCGATTAATCATAGATGGATATTATAGCTGGTTTCTGTAATTTAGCTCACTCTCCCCCACAAAAAAACAAACCCATTGCCGTGGAGTCTATTCCAACTAATAGCGACACTATAGGACAAAGTAGAACTGCCCCAAAGGGTTTCCAAGTCTGTGAATCTTTACGGAAGCACACTGCCATGTCCTTCCCCCTGCCCCCCACCCCCCAGCGGCTGATGGGTTCGAACTGCCGACTTTTCAGTCAGCAGTAGAGCACTTAACCACTGCACAACCAAGGCTTCTGGTATAATTTAGCCATAGTATCGAAAACCAGTAACAAAGCCAAGAAAATGAAAGCATTAAAATCCACGTGATCTGTAAGTGTAGTGCATTTTACTTAGAGTAAATTTATGTCTTAATACATTAATGGCTTGAGTTAAGAATTCTTCCTTTGTAATCTGGTTAAATAAGATTAGAAGCAATAACCAGAATCACAAGGATCAGAATTAAAGACATCAAGTGCAATATATTAGGGAATACCTTTTACTACTCGTTTCCACACACATTTTAATTTTGCTCTCCTTTCTCACTTTACCTATGTATATGCAGTTAAGTAGCCATGGTGTTTTCAATTGCCTCATACACATGCAAAAGCTGGACAATGAATAAGGAAGACCGAAGAAGACTTGACACCTTTGAATTACGATGTTGGCAAAGAATATTGAATATACCATGGACTGCCAGAAAAACGAAGAAATCTGTCTTGGAAGAAGTACAGCCAGGATGCTCCTTAGAAGCAGAGATGGCAAGACTTCGTCTCACATACTTTGGACATGTTAGCAGAAGGGACCAGTCACTGAAGAAAGACATCATGCTTGGTAGAGTTTCAGCAAAAAGAGGAAGACCTTCAAAGAGATGGATTGATACAGTGACTACAACAATGGGCTCTAGCATAACAGTGATTATTAGATGGCACAGGACTGGGCAGTGTTTCGTTCTGCTCTACATAGGTTTGATATGGGTTGGAACTGACTCCATGGCACCTAACAACAACAACACCATGTAATTAATTATTAGTGATATTATAATTGCTATTACTAATAAATTAAGATTTGTGTGTGTGTGTGCACGCTTTAGGGGAAAGTTTACAGAGCAAATTAGTTTCTCATGAAACAATACATAAATTGTTTTGTGACATTGGTTGCCAACTCTGTAACATGTCAACACTCTCTCCTTCTTGACCTTGGGTTCCCCATTTCCATTCGTCCAGCTTTCCTGTGCCCTCCTGCCTTCTCATCCTTGCCACTGGGCTAGTGTACCCATTTAGTCTTGTATACATGGTTGAACTAGATGTGTTATTGTTTATTTTATAGGCCTGTCTAATCTTTGGCTGAAGGTTGAACTGCAGGAGTGACTTTAGTACTGAGTTAAAAGGATCTCCGGGGGCCATACTCTTGGGGTTTTTTCAGTCTCTGTCAGACCAGGAAGTGTGGTCTTTTTTTGTGTGTATGTGAGTTTGAATTTTGTTCTACATTTTTCTCCAGCTCTGTCCGGGACTCTGTATGGGATCCCTGTCAGAGCAGACCACGGTGATAGCCAGGCATCATCTAGTTGTGCTGGATTCAATCTTGTGAAGGCTGTGGTAGTTGTGGTCCATTAGTCCTTTGGACTAATCTTTCCCTTGTGTCTATGGTTTTCTTCATTCTTTCTTTCTGTGTATAAAAATTTTCATGAGTTTTTATAACAGTGGTCTCATATAGTATTTGTCCTTTTGTGATTGACTTACTTCACTCAGCATAATGCCCTCCAGATTCTTCCATGTTGTGAGGTGTTTTGTAGATTCATCATTTTCCAAAACGATTGTAACATTTTGCATTCCCACCAGCAGTGCATAAGAATTCCTATCTCCCTGCGGCCTCTCCAACATTTATTTGTTATTTTCTGTTTTTTTGATTCATGCCAGTAATGTCGGGATGAGATGGTATCTCATTGTGGTTTTGATTTGCATTTCTCTAATGGCTAGTGATGGAGAGCATTTCCTCATGTGTCTGTTAGCCGTATGAATGTCTTCTTTGGTGAAGTGTCTGTTCATTTCCTTTGCCCATTTTTTAACTGGGTTATTTGTCTTTTTGTTGTGGAGGTGTTGGATTTCCCTGAAGTTCTTAAGATGTTTAAAAATTACTATTTAATAATATTAACAAGAAAGAATTAACTGTGAGCACTGAAAAGACTTTAGACATCACTAACAGTTTATTGTGGAATGTATTTTAGCTCGACCTCAGAAAGTTTTGCTTCAAGAAACAATGACCAATCCTAGTACTTTCTCGACAAGAAAAACATTAACTGAGCTTTAAATCTGGCAATGGGAATAAGCAGATTTGTACGGAGCCTTAATTTCATGTTTTCTTTGTCTGCTTTCTTTTATGATACGCTTATTTTTTACAGATTATAAGATGGATCTGATGAAAAGCCTTAAAGAAATATATTTGGTCTCACAATTTTCTTGTCAATTTTTCATATAATCAATGATTGTGAGGAATCCTGCAAGTGTTTATTTATGGTAAACACATAGGAAATAATCCAAAGAATTTGGATAAGTAGAAGTGAGTGAAGGTTAGAATAAATACAAGTATCACCAATGCAAAAATTGCCTCATTCCCACTCAGGCCAGTCGTAGTGACAATTCAAGTGAACTATTCAGTGATAGAACTCTTATCTTCCATGCAGGAGACCCTGGTCCCATGCCCTGCCAGTGCACCTCATGTTCAGCCACTACCCATCTGTCAGTGGAGGCTTGCGTGCTGCTATGATGCTGAACAGGTTTCAGCAGAGCTTCAAGACTAAGATGGACAAAGAAAGGTTTGGTGACCTACTTCCAAAAATCAGCTAATGAAAACCCTCTGGATCACAACGGTCCGATTTGCAACTGATCATGGGGATAGCATAGGGACAGGCAGTATTACTTTCGATTGTGCATCGGGTCACCATGAGTCGGCGGCCTACCCTGGGGCAGCTAACAAAAACAACATCCTAAGAGTATTCCCTTTGCATTTCAGGCCTACCCCAGGACAGCTAATAGCTACAACATTCTAAGAGTATTTCTTTTTCATTTCCTAAACTTCTAACTCATTCATGAACAAAGATATGATATAAAATCCAGGGTTCAACCTATGCATCCATTTGCTATAGACCAAGCTGTGTGACCAGCCCGTAATGTGACAGGAGCAGAAACTCAGTGGAAGGTACTTCCCTTTCACCTTGGTCTAATATACGTATTAGTAAAACATGTTGTTCATGTTGTTTACCCTGCAGTAAACAGTGTTTTAAAAGCATTTTAATTTGCTTGCTATTAGGTGGAACATACCCTCTCGAGTTCACCACAGGACCCTCACTCCTGATAGTCTTATGCCCAGCCTAATTCACCCATTTATGTCACACCTGCCAGTTCTGGTAGACAGCTGAATTTCTAAACCCTGTGTTAAATTTACTCATATTCCATCATAGCAAAGACAGCTTCAGGAAGATCCTGTTTTATCGTGACAACTAAGGAGAAGTTGATATAAATCTAGAAATATTTACAGTATTATAATTCTCCCCAATATGTTAAATAAAATAGACTAGGCACAGCCAATCAGGGGAGTGTCAGAAAGTCTGGAGCTCTGCAAGCCTTACTCCTGCTTTGGCCAGGGAGTCTTGGGAGTAGAAGGTTCCCGCAGAGACAGGTCTTCCTAAGGAGAACAGAATGCTAAAATGGCAAGTCTTGATTCCTCCTCCTCCACCCCCTGCAAAGCACATTAATCAACATATTCAGCTCAGTTCTTGAGTTCTTAACAGGAATTTTAGGCTCATCTTGAAGTGAGAGTCTACCCAAATGAAAAGTCTGTGATGGCCATGGATCTTGCATGCACAATTACCTGATGATAAGACACCTATCGACAACTACCCACTTCCTCTTCAATTCCCTCCACAGATTTCTCTCTGCACCACTGCTCTAAAACTGAACTTCAAGTCATTATATTCAATCCCAACATAAATGCATTTGCTACATTTTCCAGGCATATGAAAGGACACAGTTAATGATATTTGATTAGCCTCTTTTATGTTGACTTCCACGAAATTACATTATTCTATTTCCCCATCTTCTTCTTGAACCAATTTTTCTTTCTTATTTCCGAGCAACAGTTTTTTCAATCTTCTAACCAAGGTTTTCTTTGCTTCCTGTTGACTCAGTCAAGAAATCATTTAGTTCTTTTTTCTTTTGGTCTCTTTGTTTGCGCTCTCTCTCTCTCTCTTTCTCTGTGTGTGTGTGTGTGTGTGTGTGTGTGTGTCTGCAAGCGTGTGTCTCATTCTGCTTTATTGTAGTAATGTATTAATGAGGGAACCCTGGTGGTGGAGTGGTTAAAAGTTCTGCTGCTAACTAAAAGGTCAGCAGTTCAAATCCACCAACTGCTCCTTGGAAATCCTATAGGGCAGTTCTACTCTCCCATAGGGTCACTATAAGTTGCAATCAACTCGATGTCAAAGGGTTTGGAATTTTTTTGTTCTATTTTTGTTAATGAGTATACATACTTCAAACCACTATCAATCCTGCACATTACAGTCAAAAATATCTTCCCAGAATATTCTGTGTATTCATTACTCTCCTTTCATTCAAAAATTTATAGTGGTTCTCCATTACCTATAAGATAAATTCCGAACCCTAGTAACGTGCCGGACCCTGTGTGCAGCACAGAAAGGAAAACAGCATCTCTTCAGCATAGAAATGAGAGCTGGAATCTGAATCACAAGCCAACAGATTGGCGAAATACAACATGCAAAAAGGAGAAGATTGTACATAAAACCAAAAAACCAAACCCATTGCTGTTGAGCTGATTCTAACTCATAGTTACCCCACAGGACAAAGTAGAACTGCCCCATAGGATTTCCAAGGCTATAATCTTTACAGAAGCCGACTGCCACATCTTTCTCCCACGGAGCAGTTCGAACCACAGACTCTTCAGTTAGCAACCCAGCACTTAACCACTACGCCACCAAGGCTCCTTCAAACTGTACATAATCAGCATTTAACATGTGCTCATCAATGAACCAGAGAGTCAGATTTCAGTTTGGGAAAGGAAGTGTATAGGTAAGAAACAGGTTTGGGATAAAAAGGCTGGGATTCAACCATGACTAACGGAAAAAGGGAACAATCAGAGAAAAGGTGGCAGGAGCTACGTGAAGGTAGAATAAAGATTTGGGTTGAGAGAGTAATAATAATAATAGCGATACCAGAGACTGACGGGGGAGAGTGAAACTTGTAATGAAAGAATACAACTGTTTATGAGGCAGATGTTGAGGAATTAAAGTCAGTTTACTGAAGGCAAGAAAACAGAGACAGATAAATAGAAATAGACATGAAAATATACATATATTTAACAAGAACGATATTTCTGAAATACTTTTTTCTTTTTTGCTTCCTTGTACGTGATCTTCCTATTCAATGCCTTGGGGAGCATTAAAATTGTTATAGCAGGAAAGCAAAGTGAAAGAAAGGTTAATATTCAACTATCATTATAAGATTTTCAAGTGACACAATAATCTTGAAAGAGATTTGTAGAGACAGAAAAGATTTTACTCTTTAATCTTAATCATCTACATATCAAAAGGAAGACTTGAAAGATCTCAACCTATAGTGTCTTTTTTTTTTTTTTAAACAGGTCTTAGATGGAGAGAACTCGGAATGTAAATAAGGAAAAATTCATTCTACCTAGGAATAAAATGAAGAGCCTTTCTAGAGGAAGAAGTAACAGAAGCAAAAGGGAAATTCAAAAGGAATGATAATAGGGCAAATACTACATGGCTATTGTCCCTCAGAGATCCAGCATCCCCCACAAAGGAAATAAGCAAGATGGAAACCCAGACAGATTGAGGAGGAAGCCAAAAGCAGTTTTCTACTGCTTTCCATTTGAAACTCTTATAAAGAAGACTCCCTCACTGGATACCCGTCTATGCCAACATGAGGAGGCCCCAGCAGAGCAGAAATTAATACAATTATATACTAGCAGAGAGCGTGCCTATATAATCTGCAGTATTGTCTTGTTGGTTTATAATCACATTTTACGTGAAAGAATAAGAAGTATGTGCAAAGAGTGTGCTTCTTAGTTCAAGCAGATACACGAGACTAAATGGGCGGCTCCTGTCTGGAGGCAAGATGAGAAGGCAGAAAGGGACAGAAGCTGGCTGGATGGACACTGGAAACCCAGGGTAGAAAGGGGGAGTGTGCTGTCACATTACTGAGATTGCAACTAGTGTCACACAGCAATACGTTATAAACGTTTGTATGAGAAATTAACTTGAGCTGTAAACTTTCACCTAAAACACAATAAAAAGAAAAAAAAAAGTATATGCCGTAAGCTTTATTTCCAGCTCATGAACCTAAAGTTGGGACGGTACAATCCCATTTGGTGAATTCACCAGCTATTATACACGAACAGGAGCCCTGGTGGCACAGTGGTTAAGAGCTCAGGCTGCTAACTAAAAGGTCAGCAGTTCAAATACACCAGCTGCTCCTTGGAAACCCTATGGGGCAGTTCTACTCTGTCCTATAGGGTCACTATGAGTTGGGATAGACTTGCTGGCAATGGGTTTCGTGTTTTTGTTTGTCTTTTTAGTTTCATGAACATAGTCAAATATAGTCCTCATAGAGCTTTATTGTAGATACAGAAGGATGAACATTAGCATTTTCTTCCCTGCATAGATAGTACATTGTAGAATCTTGTAGAACTGGGACATGAAAATTAAATGCAGGAATATTGGAGAGAAGACTAAAAAGTGCTCCAGAGCAGTAAAATTTGGAACCTTGTGTATTTCACAGATTTGGGAAGCTAAACCTTAATCATTCTTTCAAGTTAGCTCCAATGAGGAAACAAATGAAGTACTGAACAATGACCATCATTTTGATCATCATACTGTCCTTCTTGGACTACCTTGTGAAAAGAACATGGTGTTCTGGGCAGATCTCAAGTACCGCAGTCATACAATTATCAGGTAACAGTCCCTTTGGTAACAGTTTAACCAGGAAGTCCAATGTCACATGGAAAAATAATCTAGAACATTCACAACATATCTTACTCCAGAGAACTCACCCACACATGTTTGTCTACAGTGTGCTCTACCACAAAACTCAACCAATCCTACCAAGAAGAGCTTGTTGACTCTGGCCATGAAATACTAACCAGTGCAAACATACACACACATATATGTGTTATATCCATTATATATAGCATACATATATAATTCTATACATAATCATATGTGTGTATTTAGCTCTGGGTGTGTGTGTGTATATGTATGGATATATATGGATATATGAAATTAAAACTCAAAACAGAAGTCAAGGCTAAAGATCTTAATATGGGAGACAGCAGTGTATATATAGATGGTAATTATACCATAAGATGAAATGAATTGGTTAGATTAAAAAAAAGTAGATAGATAAAAAAAAAGGACTAAGAATTAAACCCTGGATTACATCAATAATTCATGCTCAGATGTAAGAGGAGGAGTCAGCAAAGAAAACAGAGAAGTAGCCAGTGAAGTAGGAGGAAAACTAAAAGAGTGTGGTATCCTGGAAAACAAACACATTAAGGATAAGAGAATGATCAACTGTCTCAAATCCTGTTGCAAGTTTGAGGAAAATGATACTTTACCATTGGTTTGATGGAGTTGGAGTCCCTGGGTGGTGCAAATGGTTAATGTACTCAATAGCTAATCAAAAATTTTGAGGTTCGAGTCCACCCAGAGGCACCTCAAAAGAAAGGCCTGGCAATCTGCTTCCAAAAAATCAGCCACTGAAAACCCTACAGAGTGTATTTCTACTCTGACACATATGGGGTGACCATGAGTTGGAGTCAACTCTCGATGGCAACTAGTTTTTTTTTATTTTTTTGTTTTTTTGATGGGGGTCATTGTTGACTTGATGTGGGTATCAGCCTAACTGAAGCATGTTGAGGAGAGCATGGAGAGGGTGAGGAAGTGGAATTGTGAGTAAACACAGCTCTTTTGGGGAAATTTGCTATAAAGAAGTGGAATTGTGAGTAAACACAGCTCTTTTTGGGAAATTTGCTATAAAGGGGAGCAGAGAAATGAGCAGAGCTGGAAGAGGTCCTAGGCCAACTGAGTACTTTTTTAAGGTGGTGGTAATCCTAACATTCTCGTAACAGTGATTCAGAAGAATGGCAAAAACTGATGACACAGGAGAAAGGCACTAAATGAAAAAGAAAATTTTATGAGTAAAGAGTAGGCTTTAGCCCCGGGACAGTTCAATCACTGACCAAGTAAAAGCAAAGTTTGTGAGTACAGAGCAGGAGGGCTGGTAGTTTGGAGGTTAGAAAGATGAGGTAGTTCTCTTTTGATTGCTTCTATATTCTGAATGAAATAAGAATAACAGTCATAAGCTTAGAGTGAAAAGAAAGGAAGAGGTATTTGTCCTGATTTCCAGATACATTGTCTCACTGGGAGCCTGGGCCACTTCGTGGGTGTGTTACCTGCACAATCGCACAGGGCCCAGCACTCAGAAGGGCCCCACACTTGGTCTAATGCTCTGCTGTTGCCATCTTGGAGTCCCTGCGTGGTGCAAATGGTAAATGCGCTTGGCTGGTCAAAAGGTTGGAGTTTCTTGTCTACCCAGAGTCGCTTTGGAAGAAAGACTTGGCAATCTACTTCTAAAAAATCAGCCATCGAAAGCCCTATGGAGCACAATTATGGAGCACAATTCTACTATGACACATATGGGGTGACCATGAGTCAGAATCAACTCAACGGCAACTGTTTGATTCTTTTTTTCTTTTTTGGGGGGGATGGGGACTTCTTTTTTTTTTTTTTTTTTGATTGCCAGCTTGAAATTCTTAATTTTTGATTGAGGAAAATTACATCTTAATTTTTCACTGGGCCCCACAAATTACATAGATGATCATGCTTGGAATTTTTTAAAATGTTCGTCGCCTGTGTTCTAGAATTTCATAAAGGGCTTCAGACTTTTTCAACCATTGTGCTGGATCACTTATTGAGATTTTTCAAACAATAAATAATGTCCTTTAGATCTAGGAAATTTTTGTGAGTTGTTGAATTGATAATTTCCTCCCTTTCTTTTTCTCTTTCTACAATCTTTGTATTTTGAATGTTGAACCTCCTGTACAAATCATCTGATTTTACTTTCTCTCTCCCATTTCCTAAGTCTTTGTATTTTTGTTCTACCTTCTGGACAATTTCCTTGACTTCCAACCCAAATTCTGTTGAATGTTTCTTGTGTCATATTTTTTGTTTCTTTTTAGTTCTGTGTTATTAAGTGATCATTCATGCTTCTACATCCTCTAGTTCTTGTTTCATAGACTCTGTGATATCTTCTCACTCTAATTATCGATTTTTGTTTTGTTTCCTTCTGTTACTAAATTATGTTTCCTCTGAATTTCATTTGTTTGTTTGGTTTGCTTTTTTGTTTGTTTTGTTCTCCGTATCCAGAGGCTTTTCTCAAATGTCTAGTGATTCTTGATTTTCCATACATATAAAAATAAGACAGTAAGTGTTATTTGATAATTTTGTAGGCCTTTGTGAAACTTACTGACCGTGGGCTTTGTTGCAGGGTGAGCCTGTGGGGATCCAGACATTTTGTTCTTTTCTCTTGAGTCTGCAATTTCCTCTGAGAAGAAATTTCCTAATTTCCTGCTTAGATAAATAAGTCTGATTGCTAGTGTTCTGGAGATAAGTGGATTAAAGGGTCTGGAGTCTGACTATTTAAAATATTGACTTTCATTTACTTTCTCTATTTTCAATATAATGTCTTATCCTTACTTCCATCTGAGTCCAGAGATTTTTCTGATTCAATGCTTTATTGACTAAATTTTCAGTCTTCTGCTATTGTAAGGGGAAGGTACTCACCTGGATGCTTAGAAGAGGAAGAATCTGAAGAGCTAAATGTTCTTTTAATTTCCTTTAATCCTTCAGTTATCCCTACCATCTTTGACCTCCATCTTTAAAGTTACTGGTTTCTCCCACTTCTGATGATATCCTAAGTTCTATATCAACTTGATTTTTATTGGCCTCTCTTTCCATCTCCCCCTTCTCTTAAGTTCCAGCTTTCTCTAGTCTGTTAGGTCTGTTAGGTCTTTTCTATCCACTTTCCAGAGCTCAAAAATGTCTTATGTGTTGTTACCTACTTTCCAGTTCTCTTTGTCCTTTTGTGTTTATGTTTTTGTTATTTCTTTACGTTTTGATAGGGAGTAGAGAAAAATGTGTGTGCTCAACATGATACATTTAACCAGAATCCTCAGAATACTCCCTTAAAACTTAAATCGTATTACATCACTACCCAGCTCAGAACAGTCCAATGGCTTCCCATGACACTTAGAATAAATTTCTAAATCCTTATCATAGTCCACAAAGATCAGCCCCAGACTAACCCTCCAAAGGCATCCCTTACCTATCTCTCTTCACATACCCTCTTCAGTCACATGGCCTCCTTGCTATTCAAACTCACCAAGCATGTTCCCACCTCAAGCGTTTTGAATTTGCTAATTTCTCTTCCTTCAGATATTTACGTTGCTTGTTCCCTCAAAACATTCAGGTTTCTACTCGTCTCCTTCTGAAAAATAAATCTTCCTGGACCACTATTTTTTTTTTTTTATATGTATAAAAACTTTTTTTTTAATTGTGCTTTAGGTGAAAGTATACAGTGCAAATTGGTTTCTCATTCAAAAATTTCTACACAAATTGTTTTGTGACAGTGGTTGCAATCCCCGCAATGTGTCAGCACTCTCCCCTTTTCCACCCCGGGTTCCCCATGTCCATTCATCCAGTTTTCCTGTCCCTTCCTGCCATCTCGTCTTTGCTTTTGGGCAGATGTTGCCCTTTTGGTCTCATATGCTTGATTGACCTAAGAAGCATGTTCCTCACCTGTGTTATTGTTTGTTTTATAGGCCTATCTAATCTTTGGCTGAAAGGTAGACTTTGGGAGTGGCTCCTTTTCTGAGTTAGCAGGGTGTCCAGAGGCCATAGTCTTCAGGGTTCCTCCAGTCTCTGTCAGACCAGTAAGTCTGGTCTTCTTTTGTGAATTTGAATTTTGTTCTACATTTTTCTCCCGCTCTGTCTAGGACTCTCTACTGTGATCCCCATCAAAGCAGTCCTGGACCACTGTCTTGGTTGGTGTCATGGATTGAATTGTGATCCCCAAAAATATCTGTCGACTTGGCTGGGTCATAATTCCCAGTATTGTATAATTGTGTACCATTTTGTAATCTGGTGTGATTTCCTCATGTGTTGTAAATTCAATCACTATGATCTAATACGATGGATCAGTGGCAGTTATACTGATAAGGTTTACCAGATTAGATAGTATCTTAAGCCAATCTCTTTTGAGATATAAAAGAAAGAAGAGAGCAGAGACACATGGGAACATTATCCCACCAAGAGAGCAGTGCCGGGAGCAGACTGCGCCCTTTGGACCTGAGGTTCCTGTGCAGAGAAGCTCCCAGACGAAGGGAAGATGTATGACATGGACCTTCCCCCAGAGCCAACAGAGAAAGTGTTCCCTTGGAGCTGACACCCTGAATTTGGACTTGTAGCCTGCTGGACTGTGAAAGAATAAACTCTTTGTTAAAGCCATCCACTTGTGGTATTTCTGTTATAACAGCACTAGATGACTAAGACATTTGAATTCTTCCCAAAGTACATCTGAGACCAGGATTGGATGCAAATAGTTTATATGGGCGGTGATTGCTGAAAGCAGAGTGAGGAAATAGGAAAATGAGACAAGAAGAGAGGAAATCCAATAAAGGGTGTGTTTATGAGTGGGTTTCTATTGTGGGCAACTGAGACTCAATTCCACTGGAGACTCCATTGGGGACTATGTGGAATACACCTCAGAATTGTCACCAACTCTGTCCCTCATTGGTTGAAGATTGTTTCTGGTGACATTAATTCTCAGCCTGCCCCACGTGTGGTCAAAGCAGGTACTTGAGGGTACAGCACATAATAGGCTCCCAATAAACATTTATTGAATGAATAAACAGGATGTATTGAATTTTCTGGCAATACTAGATAGAATAAGAAGGAAATCTGGAAAGGTTTTTAAAGCATATTAGTGATTTAAAAAAAAACCACGATACAAAATAGTGTTATAGCGTGCTTCTGTTTAAAAAGGATATACCATAGTTTTACACAAATAACGAACACCTTCTACATTTGTTTGCCATCTGCGCACTCCCCCCCCCCACCTTGAGGTATTTTCAAAATCATGCAATGCTAATTTTTTTTACAGTAACAGGTGAAAGAGGATTGGCATGGCAGCGTTTGTGAGGGTGCCTCGCAGGGGGAGGGCACAGCCAGCAAACAAACACAGAAGGTGTACATTATTTATGTAAAAATACGGTACTTAGGGTATATATGTATACAAGTATATGTATTTATAATATTAGAAAAAGGCCTCAAAATACAGTGACAAGTAAGACACGAACTTATTTCTCTCTAATGTAACATCCAGATATAAGCAGTCTGAAACTGATAGGGCAGCTGTTCTTGACATGATACCACCTATCTCTGGACTCAAGGTGGCTGTTCTACTCTCCGCATTCCCCAGCTAGTGAGAAAAGGGGAAAGGGCTAGGAGAGAACAGGGCTATTTCCTTTAAAGACATATCCCAGGAAAAGCACACATCTTTTTTACTCACATCTTGTTAGCCTGAATGTAGTCACATGGCCAAACCTAGTCCCAACGGTGGTTGTAAGTAGGTTTGTTAGCTAGGTATGCCCAGCTAAAACTTGGGGGTCTATTATTAAAGGAAGATGAGAGAATGGATATTCATTAACAGCTAGCAGCCTCTCCCACAGATAAATGTTCATGAACAGAATATTTCTGGTAGAATAATAGTAATTTCTGGGCCAGTGGAATGGCATGCTGAGGTTTAGTTTAGAGGAATGGCTTACATGTTTGGTAAACCATTTTCTACCGTTTGGAAAAATTACCACGTATACATTTTACTGTATTCACATTAAAAATTTATTCTCACTACTCTCAAACGGGAAACCCTGGTAACGTAGCGGTTAAGTGCTACAGCTGCTAACCAAAAGGTCAGCAGTTCAAATCCATGGAAACTCTGTGAAGCAGTTCTACTCTGTCCTGTAGGGTCGCTGTGAGTCAGAACCAACTCGAAGGCAATGGGTTTGTTTTGTTTTGTTTCGTTTTGTTTCGTTTTTTGGTTTACTCTCAAATGTGTGATATAAATATAGATTTTTTTGTTTTGTATAACTGACTGTGAGTTCTCTCCTTATTGAGTAGTAGGGAAAGGAATGAAATTTAATTTTTGAATTATGGTATCTTCATCTCTCCCACTTTAAATAGTCCGGTTGATAACTCAGTCTTTTTTGTTTTGTTTTGTTTAAATGTCTACTCTTTCAGATCGCCATCACACCCAACTTCTTTTCTTAAATTTCATCCTGCTTTATGGATAGAGGAGGCACATGTTCTCCCATGGCATTGGAGGAGGGGAACTCTAGACTTGTGCTTGTCTGCAGGTGTTCACTGCTGCTGAGGTATGGCAGGTAAGGACCCATCTCTGAGCACTTTCCTGAGTCTACAGCTTGTAGAAGGAGGAGGATAGTGAGCGGAGAGTGAGAGGAGAGAGCAGAAGTACGAAGCACACCCTGTCTCTGCCCATCCACATTGCTCTATCCATTTGCTCTGTTGGTGCCCATGTCGGAGCAGAGTCTCCCTGCGGAGTGGTGGTAGTCAAAATTTGTTCCACTCTATTTTATTTTTACTTTTTGTGTAAAATTTGCAAATTTACACAATAGTAGAGAGAATAATCAACTGTACGTATCACCCAGGTTCAGGAATTATCAGCATTTTGTCATTTTGTTTCATATATAACACACTTTTTTCTGCTGCTGCTGTTGTTAGGTGCCATTGAGTCAGTTCTGACTCATAGCAACCCTATGTACAAGAGAAAAAATACTTCCCGGTCCTGCACCATCTTCACAATGATTGCTATGTTTGAACCCATTGTTGCAACCACTGTGTCAGTCTGTCTCGTTGAGGGTCTTCCTCTTTTTCACTGAAGCTCTACTTTACGTGATGCACACCTTTCTTGACTTTAAACCAAATTGACTACCTTTTGGTCTATGTACAGATTCCTCATGAGAACAATTAAGTGTTCTTGAATTCCCATTATGTTATCCATAATTTGTTATAATCCACACAGTCAAATGCCTTTGCATAGTCAATAAAACACAAGCAAACATCTTTCTGGTATTCTCTGCTTTCAGCCAGGAACCATCTGTAACTTCCCCATAAATCCTTCAATACTGCAACTTGAGGCTTGAATTTTTTCTTCAGTTCTTTCAGCTTGAGAAATGCCAAGCATGTTCTTCCCTTTTGGTTTTATATCTCCAGGTCTTTGCACATTTCATTATAATACTTTACTTTGTCTTCTCAAGCCACCCTTTGAAATCTTCTGTTCAGCTCTTTTACTTCATCATTTCTTCCTTTCTCTTTAGCTAGTCCAACTTCAAGAGCAACTTTTAGAGTCTCTTCTGACATCCATTTTGGACTTTTCTTTCTTTCCTGTCTTTCTAATGACCTCTTGCTTTCTTCACGTATGTTGTTCTTGTCCTTTCTTCAACATCAATTTGAGCTTGCAGATGAGCAATTGATGGTCTGTTCCACAGCTGGCCCCTGGCTGTGTTCTGACTGATAATATTAAGCTTTTCCATCGTCTTTTTCCATGGATGTAGTCGATTTGATTCCTTGTGTTCCATCCAGTGAGGTCCACGTGTATAGTCACCATTTTTGTTGTTGAGAAAGGATGTTTGCAATGAAAAAGTCGTTGGTCTTGCAAAATTCTATCATGCTATCTCCAGCGTCATTTCTATCAACAAGGCCATATTTTCCAACTACCAATCCTTCTTCTTTGTTTCCAACTTTCACATTCCAATCACCAGTAATTACCAATGTGTGTGGATTGCATGTTTGATCAATTTCAGACTGCAGAAGTTGATAAAAAATCTTCTATTTCTTCATGTTTGGCCTTAGTGGTTGATCTGTAAATTTGAATAATAGATGTATTAACTGATCTTCCTTGAAGGTGTATGGATATTATCCTATCGCTAACAGAATTGTACTTCAGGATAGATCTCGAAATGTTCTTTTTGACAACGAAGGTGACGCCATTCCTCTTCAATTTGTCATTCCCAGCACAGTATACATATGACTGTCAGATTCAAAATGGCCAATATCAGTCCATTTCAGCTCACTAATGCCTAGAATATTGATCATTATGCATTCCATTTCATTTATGACAACTTCCAATTTTCCTGGATTCATACATTGTACATTCCATATTCTGATTATTAATGGATGTTTGCAGCTGTTTCTTCTCATTCTGAGTCATGCCATATCAGCAAATGAAGGTCCCGAAAGCTTGACTCCATCCACATCATTAAGGTCAACTTTACTTTGAGGAGGCAGCTCTTACCCAGTAGTATTCTGAGTGCCTTCTAACCTGAGGGGTTCATTTGGCACTATATTGTACAATGTTCTGCTGCTATTCACAAGGTTTTCACTGGCCAGTTTTTTCAGAAGTAGGCTGACAGATCCTTCTTCCCAGTATATCTTAGTCTGGAAGCTCCGCTGAAACCTGTCCACCAAAAGTGACCCTGCTTGTATTTGAAATACTGGTGGCAAACTTTCCAGTATCACTGCAACAGGCAAGCCACCACTGATAGACATGTAGTCAGTTTGCTGGTCTAGTTTAAAACAAATTCCAAATATCATATTATTTTTCCTTCCTTTTACCTTCTTTCAATAAGTCTAAATTCCAGCATCAACTCTGAAAAAATAAAAGTTGGGTGCCTTAGCATAAGTAGTAAGAAAATTTTCAGCATGAAAATGAAGAACAAAAAAACATTCCTGGCATGTTAGGGCCTCACCAAATGAAAAGATCCATAGTTTTCATTGTTAAATGATTTTACATAAAAAATACTTTTTTTTTTTTTCATTTGCAACAGTAAATACTGTCTTGTATCTTCTTACTTCGGTTTAACAACTTTTACTTAAAAGACTTTCAAGTTTGAATCTTGGTCATCTTTTCATTAACTGATTAATTGTTGACTCACAGTTAAACAAATGTATTTGAAAATTTAACTTTTCTCTCCAAATTTCCTCATTTAAAAGTACAATACTCATTATGTTATAATGTTAAGTAAAAGAAAATCAGAATGACAATTATATATTCACTGTGAGTAAAATTCATATCCTTTAAAATATTATTTTAAAAGTGGGAAAAATATAGATTCTAGGCTTTTCTTAGTATGATTTTCTGATTTCTTTGTTTCTCATTTCATACAGGCATCTTGCCAAATTAATAATTATTTCCATTGTTTACCCGGTTACACAACATGCACCAAGAGTTCCAGATAGCTTCTTACAAGACAGTCAAAGCATTCTTTTTTCTATTAAGCACATTTCATGAAAAGTTTCAAAGCATAAATGAAGAAAATGTATTTTGATAGAGAGATGAAACATTTTAGAATACAAAAATCTCTTTTGTTCTCTGGGGCATGTTAGAAGGCTCTGTAACACTATTCAGATGGTGAGAAAACTCTGTTGAGTATGTCAAGAGAACCAGGAGTAAGGGAACCTGAGTTCTAGTCTCTTCTCTGCTCTAACTTGCTATGCAGTTTGACAAGTTTTCTAACCTATTTGAGCCTCAGTCTCTCTCACGTCATAGGGCTGTTATGCAGATAAAGTTAGAGTGCTTTATTGCTGTTTGAATATCATTGGTTAGAATAAGTGTCTAACCACCTAAGAACAACTGAAATACTAATTGTGGTGTCTGCTTAGCAGCAGTGTTAACCAGCTAAACCAGTTGCCATTGAGTTGATTCAGATTCATGGTGGTGTCATGTGTGTCGGAGTAGATCTGTGCTCTGTAGAGTTTTCAATGGTTGTTTTTTTAAGAAGTAGATCACCAGGCCTTTCTTCTGAGGTGTCTCTGGGTGGACTTGAACCTCCAACTTTTCAGTTAGCAGCCTAGTGCATCAACCATTTAAGAAGAGATAGACATTATCTGGGTAAACCTATTTCACAACACAATTTACTAATAGATAATTAATACAAACATTTTGGTTAATTAAACCTAATATTTCTGAAAAGTTTCCATGCCTTCCTTTTGAGTACTCTGTGGTATTTTCCAACTTATTTTCTTCTTCTTACCATTTCATCTCTTGCTGCTTTCCTCTCAAACTATGATTTCCATTAGGCTTGTGAAATTGAATCAGGCCCGTTTAATATTGTTGCTGGAGTCCCTGATCTGATGGTGAGAGCCTTGAGATCAAAAACTGTGTCTTTATCTCTGTACCCCAGCACTTGACCCACAGAAGAATTCAACAAATGCTTATTGAATGAACTGGGGATGGAAAAAGTGGGGAAAGAGAATTTTTTTTTTTCATGCAAAGAGACTGACTTGTAGACGTGAAATGAAGTACAGGGATAAATTCATATTTTCTTTTAATAATTAAAAAAAGAATAGCTGAGTCTCCAAGGTTATGGAAAAGTTAGGGACCGTACTGAGTTTTTTCTGGTCACTTCTCCATACCCATGCTCCACCCCTATCCACCCTGATCCGTGCTCCAGGATTTGTATGGACTACTTGAGTATTTCTCTTGCTCTCTGGATTCCATTGGGTTCTGTCAGTGGGAAGCCCTGGCAGGAGACTAGGGGTTGGTAGGAGGTGAAGATATTAATTTCTCTGGCTTTCTGCCTGCTGGGTCACTGCGTGTTGGCTGCATCTCTCTGTGGAAAGCTACAGCTCTTATCAGGCAGTCCCTTCCTTACTGCTACCCTCTCTCACCTTGCTTTTTCAGGCCTAGGAGTAATACTGTCTTCCCATCTGGCCAGCCGGTCAGCAGTTCAAATCTTCCAGCCACTCCTTGGAAATCCTATGGGGCAGTTCTACTCTGTCCTATAGGGTCCCTATGAGTCTGAATAAACTCAACAGCAACAGGTTTGGGTTTTTTCGCTTTTGTTTTTTTTTTAAAGGATGATTTGGTTTCCTAAACTCTGCTGACGTATTTGTAAACAGTCTTTTTATTTAAGCACTTCCCAATTTACTTGGTTTGAGTGTTCATCTGATTCTTGCCAGGACCCTGACTAATTAGAAGTCCTTTGTCCACAATTCTGAATAAGAGCTTGGAAAGGGGACAAATTTTGTGGTTGACGTCAGGATTCTCTAGTTGTTTTGTTGTTTGGGTTTTTTTTTTTTTTAATCCAAATATATAATAATGAATATCAGGAGGATCTTTTGAGGTAGTGTTAATTAGCAGAAAAGTGCTAAGAGTTTTTCTGTGGACAAGGGTTAATGCATTTGGGAATTAATAAGATAAACTATGGTTAGAAAATAGCAGAAAACAAGCCATCAGTTATAATCCAGGAAAATCATTATTATTAGCAATTTTTTTTCCAGCAACAATGATGTGATTTAAAGTTGAAACATTAAAGAACAATAAAATATTAAGAATCATTAGACAGTAAGTTTCTTCATTATGTTATTTATTTTTATATCCTACACTCCCAGTGCTTAGAACAGCACCTTGGACATAGGTACTGAGTATTTATTACATGAATTAATCAAGAAGAATACTGAAAATAAAACAGAAAATTTCATCTTACACTTGCATAAAGGGAAAGATTTCACAGTGAGAATATTAAGTGGCATTCAAGTCATTGTCTAACAATAAAAATAGAACAGACCTGAAGACAGACTAAGAAAATAGTAAATATTCGCGAATAAATAAATAAAAATGATTCATATGTACATAGACTAAAATGATTGAACTTGTTTCATAACAATAAATACCACTTGTTAGGTATCTACACTTCGTTAGATACTTTACATGTATTAGTTTCAATCCTCACATTCCTGCCCAGTGGAGGTAATCAAGGAGGGCTTTTAAGAGGAAATGATATCTGTGCTGACAGAAAGGAGGCGTGAGAATCAGCCATGAGAATGAAAAGAGAAAGTTCCAGGTAGAATATCGTCATAGGCAAACTCACATAAGCAAGAGAGCAGGATGCATTTCAGGAATTTCAGACATTTCAGTACAAAAGAAGCAGTGAAGATTGTCAGGAGACAAAAGAGGATTTTATCCTGAAGACCATAACCAAAAACCAAACCCATTGCCATCGAGTCAATTCTGACTCATAGCAACCCTATAGGACAGAGTAGAATTGTCCCATGGGATTTCCAAGGAGCAGCTGGTGGATTCAAACTGCCGACCTTTTGGTTAGCAGCTAAGCTTAACTACTGTGCCACCAGGGCTCCAAAATAACTAATAAGGGTAAATGTACTGTAAAGCACTGTTCAGACACTAGTTATTACTTTTCTCGTGTTATTGCTATTCTGCTTTTTGTCCTCCTGCTCCATTATACTGGTCTACTTTCTAAGAAAAGTCACCTATAGCTCTGTGTTCTGTCAACTGTTCAGTTCGTCGGCAGACCCCCAACAGTGTTCAGACAGACTACATCTTTTAAAGTAGTTCATCCTTTGTTTAATGCCCTAACATTGTTCTGCAGTATTCATTTGTGACAAGAGTGCCATCTTGTGTTGCATTGCTACTCTTCACAATCCCTAATATGTTTTCTTTTCACTTTAGCTACTTGTGAATGAGTCCATAGAAGCTTCCTCCCAGGACTGACTTGGAAGAGAAAATTGTTAAATATTTTTCCAAATGCAGCAGAAAGAAAGCCCAAGATCCAGAGTTTAATAGATTGGTTCCTACATAGTGCAAAATACTTGGTCTGTGTCCTCTGAACTCTTGCTATTATTTTTTTAAATAGATTTATATTTAAAAAAAAATTTTTAGGTTAAAAAATACAACTGGAGTTCTGTTCTAGGAGCTGAGAGAAAGTTAAATATAAACCTACCCATCCTCTCTCATAGGCCCACTCTCAATAATAAGTTCTTGGAAGAGATTCAAAAAAGGAGGCTGCAAGCCTTCACAGGTAGACCAACTATTTAAAACTTTTTTTTCTTTTAATTTTACTGTGTTTTAGGTGAAATTTTATAGCGCAACTTAGTTTCTCATTCAAAAAATTATGCACACATTGTTTTGTGACATTGGTTGCAATTCCCTGCAATTTGTCGGCACTCTCCCCCTTTCTCTTCCACCCTGGGTTCTCCATGTCCACTCATCCAGTCTTTGTGTCCCTCCCTGCCTTCTCATGTTTGCTTTTGGGCAGATGTTGCCCACTTGGTCTCATATACTTGATTGAACTAAGAAGCACGTTCTCTACGTGTGTTATTTTTGTTTTACAGGACTGTCTAATTTTGGCCAAAAGGTGGACTTTGGGGGTGGCTTTAATTCTGAGTTAGCAGGGTGCCCAGCAACCTGGGGTTCCCTCCATAGTCTCGGGAGTTCCTCCAGTCTCTGTCAGACCAGTAGGTCTGGTCTTTTTTTGTGAATTTGAATTTTGTTCTACATTTTTCTCCTGCTGTATTGTGATCTCTGTCAGAACAGTTGGTGGTAGTAGCCGGGCACCGTCTAGTTCTTCTGGGCTCAGACTGCTGGGGGCTGTGGTCCATTAGTCCTTTGGAGTAATATTTTCCTTGTGTCTTTGTTTTTTTTTTTCATTCTCCTTTGTTCTGAATGTGATGGGACCAATAGATATATCTCAGATGGTTATTTAAACTATTTTTAAAGAATTATTGAGAAAAGGTGTTTCCTTGAATTCCTGGAGAAGGAACACAGCTGGATTTTCTTCTGCTTCCTCCTCTCCATGCTACATTACAGGCAGTTTTACTTTACTTTTCTCTTCTTCTGACTTCATTTTTTTCTATATCTATCACAAAATTAGCTCCAAATATCTGGAAGCTATTTTCTTAATCAAAGCGTAATTCAATATATTGTCACTGCCCATCTAAAAATGCCGTCATTGAAGGGTAAGACAGTAAACAATACTGGGGAAGCCAGCACAACTTGTACAAGGAAAGTTCATGGAAGCTCTGTAGACACTTCCAAACTCCCTGAGGGACTGAATTGCTGGGCGGAGGGCTGTGGGGACCATGGTCTCAGGGAACATCTAGCTCAACTGGCATAACACAGTTTATAAAGACAATGTTCTACATTCTACCTTGGTGAGTAGCATCTGCGGTCTTAAAAGCCTGTGAGCAGCCATCTAAGATACTCTACTGGTCTCACCCCTTCGGGAGCAAGGGAGAATGAAGAGAACAAGATACAAGGAAAAGATTAGTCCAAAGGACTAATGGACCACAGCTACCACAGCCTCCACCAGACTGAGTCCAGTACAGCTAGATGGTACCCGGCTACCACCACTGACTGCTCTGACTGGGATCACAATAGAGGGTCTTGGACAGAGCTGGAGAAAAATGTAGAATAAAATTCTAACTCACACACAAAAAAAGACCAGATTTACTGGCCTGAAAGACTGGAGAAACCCTGAGAGTATGGCCCCTGGACACCCTTTTAGCTCAGTGGTGAAGTCACTTCCGAAGTTCACCGTTCAGCTGGGGATTGGACAACCTCATAAAACAAAACGGGACTAATGAGGCACAGCAGTCCAGGGACAAGGACTGAAGGCAGGAGGGGACAGGAAAGCTGGTTGAGAAGGGACAGTGCTGACATGTCGTGGGGTTGTTAACCATTGTCCTAGGGCAATACGTGTACTAACTGTTTAATGAGAAACTATTTGTTCTGTAAACCTTCATCTAACGTACAATTAAAATAAAATCTATTTGTGTAAGATAAAATCGACAACAGCAACTCAAAAGGTTTGATGGGAAGCCTAGGGGGCAGTGAGTTGAAGATAATGGTGATAGAATAATTTGGAAAAGGATAGTGAGAACAGCAGCACAACAAG
This sequence comes from Trichechus manatus latirostris, assembly GCF_000243295.1. NCBI lineage: Eukaryota > Metazoa > Chordata > Mammalia > Sirenia > Trichechidae > Trichechus > Trichechus manatus. The sequence goes on from NW_004444044.1 coordinate 1,066,569, forward strand.
AAGAATGTAATCGATGTCACTGAATTGTACATGTAGAAAGTTTTGAAATGGTGTAACTTTGGCTGTGCATATTTTCACCAAAAAAAAGTCCTCCAAGGTTGAGAAGTGAGAGTGTTGACATGTCGTGGGGTTGTTAACCAATGTCATAAAACAATATGTGTACTGACTGTTTAATGAGAAACTATTTGTTCTGTAAACCTTCATCTAACGTACAATTAAAATAAAATAAAATAAATAAAAATGCCACCATCCACACTTGATTGAACATCTAATGCAAACTGATGTACTGTCCAAGAAAATAAACCCTATATTTATTGGGCACTTTCCACATGTTAAGCAATTTAACCCTCACAGTGATCCTTTAATATTAAGTTTAAAGCTCAGAGAGGATTATACAAGTTCATACATCTAGTAAATGATATATTAAAAAAAAGAATACAAATTGTTTGCCATTGAGTTGATTCAGACTCATGGTGACCCCATGCGTTACAGAGTAGAACTGCTCACTAGGGTTTTCTCGGCTGTAATCTTTATGAAAGCAGATTGCCAGGCCTTTCTTCTCCAGTGCTGCTGTGTGGGCTGCAACTGCCAACCTTTAGCTTAGTAGTCCAGTGTAAACAGTTTTCACGCCCTAGTAAGTGGTACTATCATTTCAAATCCAGGTCTCTCTGACTCTAAACCACATGTCCATAGCCATCATGCTTGACTGCCTCTACCATAAAACTCCAAATCATAAACACACACTAGTAGCAACCACTTCTTAAGTACAATTCCTAGATAAGCAAATTATGCATAAATGTCAAAATCAATAATGAATTTGTGAAATAGTGTGATCATTCAAAAAACTAGTTGTATGTGAAGGTTCTTCAGAAATATTTTGCCTCGAACACAGCAGCAGAGAGTCATATGTGGGTCCTGAAACACTGTGATAAGTCAGACCATGAATGTAAAAAACCGAAAGTCTCTAAGCCTCACTTAGCTGCCACCCAGAAACTTATTAAAGACAATAAACCAAAAACCAGTTGCTGTCAAGTTGATTCCTACTCGTGGAGACCCCATGTGTTTCAGAGGAGAACTGTTCTCCATAGGGTTTTCAATGACTGTGCCATTTTGGAAGTGGTTGCCAGGCCTTTCTTCTGAGGCACCTCTGGGTGGATTTGAACCACCAACCTTTCAGTTACTATCTGAGCACTGAACTGTTTGCATCACCCAGGGACTCCTATTAAAGACAATATTGATTTCAGAAACAAAAGAGTTAATGAACAAATGAAGGAATGATGAATAAAGTAGTGAAGCTGCTACAAAGTTAGCTTGGTTATATTAAAGATATAAGCTCATGGAGATAAGTCATTACCACAGGCAGAAAGAGTGTACTTTTGGGCTCCCTTAGCTATGAGAAATAAAGAGAAAAAAGAGTTAATGTTCTTTTGCCACAGAAGAAGTCTAGGGAAGACTAGAGACTTTTCAGCTTCTTTAGCCAGTCTGAAAATGACAACAAATACATAGTTAAGAAATTAAAATCGAGTCATATTACTTCAGGAAAAGCTCTACTTGGATTAATCTTTGGAAACCATGAATTACTAAGAAATATTCCCATTTAGGGTATGCAATGGATTGAATTATGTCCCCCTAAAAAGGTGTGTATCAGTGTGGCTGGTCCATGATTCCCTGTCTAGACAGGGTACAAACATTATTTTAATAATAAAGATTACTTTTGGAAAACACTGGTATTTACTTGAGATGGCTATTTAAGGATTCAAGGCAGAAATTGCAAAAAATGTTCTGAGTATACGTTTAGGTCAATTTATTTAATGTAATATTATACTTATGTTCTATTTTTTAAGTTGATTTATAATTTATTTCTATCGTGCCAGTATTTATATTACCTTTATGAGTTTTCAATTAAATTTAATTTGGGATTATTGTGTCTTACTTTGATATGAACTGACATTCAATTATCAATGAATTTACATACTAATCATCTTTTGCTTGATTACTTTACAGTAGTGAAAAACCTCAGATTCTCAAGGGTTTACAACAACACAGACATATTTCTTGTTACGTGACATGTCAGCTATTGGTTGGCTCTATGCTCCACATTCTCTTCCCTTCATGATCCAGGTTAAGAAGCAGCCTCTTCTGGAACTATGTCATTATTGTGGCAGAGTGAAAAGAGCAGGGCAGAGCCACAGATGACTCTTTGTACTTCAGATCAGAAATAATACACATCATTTCTGCTTACATTCCATTGGCCAAAGCAAGTCACATGGTGAAGCTTGATATGACTGAGTCAGGAAGTATTATCTTCCAGCAAGAAGGGCACCACTGATCACATGACCAGGAATGACATCACAGGATGGAGAATTACCAGTCTGTCACAGAAAGAAGCAACAAATCCATAGAAACAATAATCTACCATCAAAATAAACCATAGAATCGGAAAGAAACCTTAGAGATAACCTCATTCAATCTCCCAAGTCTGTGGATAAGAAATCTAAGACCTAGAAACAGGAAATGACTTACTTAAAATTATGTAACTAATTAGGGCCAGATTCCTGATGAAGTGCTCCTCCGTTAGTACAATTCACCTTTTTGTTTCTATAAGTAATCTATAAATGAAAATGGAACGAGGTAGGCAAAGTTAACTACCTATCTGCACAAAAGAAAAACACATGCAAGGAGTGACTATTTTCAAACAGCAAATTGAAATGTATGCCCAAATATCATGTATATCCAACAAGGTACTTAAATAGAAGAGAAATTATTTCTATCTATTCACTTCAAACACTATAGATCAGAGCTTGATGTACTGTTTTCATGATAGAATTAAGAAAATTATGGAGAAACTGTTAATAATGTAGATTAAATTTAAAAGCCTGTCATTGAGACTGGAGGAACCCCGGAAAGCACGGCCCCTGGATACTCTATCAGCCCAGAACTAAAACAATTTCCGAGGCCAACTCTTCAGACAGGGATTGGACTGGACTGTGGGACATAAAGTGATACTCACGAGGAGTGTGCGTCTTAGCTCAAGTAGATACAAGTGACTAAACGGACAGCTTCTGTCCGGAGGTGAGATGGGAAGGCAGAGAGGGTTCGGAGCTGGTTGAATGGACATGGGGAATCAGGGGTGGAAAGGAGGAGTGTGCTGTCACAGTATGGGGGGAATAATTAGAGTCACATAACAATGTATGTGTAAATTTTTGTATGGGAAAAAATAAAAAATAAAAGCCGGTCATGTCTGTAGCCATTACATTATGAATGGCACAAAAAATTGAGGGACAAGAATCACAATAGAGGGTCCAGGACAGAGCTGGAGAAAAATGTAGAACAAAATTCTAACCCACAAAAAAAGACCAGACTTACTGGTCTGACAGAGACTGGAAAAACCCCAAGAGTACGGCCCCCAGACACCCTTTTAACTCAGTATGAAGTCATTCCTGAGGTTCACCCTTCAGCCAAAGATTAGACAGGCCCATAAAACAAAATGAGACTAAATGGGCACACCAGCCCAGGGGCAAGGATGAGAAGGCAGGAGGGGACAGGAAAGCTGGTAATGGGGAACCCAAGGTCCAGAAGGGGAGAGTGTTGACATGTGATGGGGTTGGCAACCAATGTCACAAAACGATATGTGTATTAATTGTTTAATGAGAAACTAATCTGCTTTGTAAACCTTCATGTAAAGTACAATTTTTAAAAAAAGGAAAAAAAATTTGAGGAACTATTTCTTCCAATATTTGAAAACTGTTTTCTGATTCAGCAAATAAATCACTCACATCATTGCCAAACAAGTGAAGTTTCAACATTCATCTTTGCTTTTTCACTTCTGTCTTAACATAACACATCGAAGAGAACATCAACCAACTATCACGTTGGTCAATTGCAACCATAGAGCAGCTGTCAATACTAGAGTTCAGTGAAACTCAGTGAAAGCATTCTGTGAGAATCAATTGGTTAAATGGAATTTACAATAAAGAGCATTGTATTTTTATTAACATATGTAAATTGTGTGCTACACATTCTTTTTATTATAAACTTTGTAATAAACATATGAACATATATATGCATTTTATTTTTCAATGAGCCAGTTGTTAAACATTTAGCAGTACAGCACTAGGAATAAAGAAAACTTATAATATTCATCAAATACTTTTATGTTCATACATTTTAATTACCTAGTATGTGTAAATATGTGCTTCCAATTACTATGTTGGTAATTTCACTTTAAAATTATGAGGTAAAGATGTAGCTTTTACCTCTAGGACTTAAAAATCCAACAGAGGAAATATGTGTCATAAATATAACTATAATGCAAAGGAGTGTAAGTGCCAGGAAGGATAAGATAGGTAGTAAGCGAAGCTATGTTCCAGTGGCATTTTTGTCAGAAACTTCAAAAGACTTCAATAGACTTAGAAATTATATTTAAATACATTTCTAAAATAGTTTTAATTAGCATTTATCACAGTGTTTTGTGCATAGTAAATGACCACCATATGTCTTTCAAATTGTCATAAAGGTAAATGAGCCAGAAAATAAAAAGAAAAAAGTATCTGCAGAGGGAGAAAAGGAGTCCCTGGGTGGTGCAAACAGATAAGCATGGGCTACTAACCAAAAGGTTGGCAGTTCGAACCCACCCAGAGGCACCTTGGAAGAAAGGCCTGGTGATCTTCTTCTCAAAGTTCACAGGCATGAAAACCCTATGGACAGCAGTTCTACTCTGCAACACTCGGGGTCATTACAAGTCAGAATCAACTCAAAGGCAACTGGTTTGTTTTTTGTTGTTTTTGGGGTTGTTTTGTTTTGTTTATAGGAAGAAAGGCAGGGATTGGACTAAAGAACAGGCTCGCCAATGATTAGGCAGAAAAGTAGAAAGAGGCACAGACAGCAGGAGATACACTTATGGACACACCTGTAGTAAGACAGGATGGGCCACAGTTGGTGGAAAAAACTAGTCTGGAGGAACACAGGTATTTGGGGTCCTCAGAAGTTCTCAGAATTAGGCTCTAGCTTGAACAGGCTACTCAAAGGAAAGGAGTTTGGGGACAGAAAGAGACATATATCAATTTGTTCTGACCCTCTATTTTGAGTTACTTTTCAGGACTTGGAGGTTTGTATGCTTAATGAGATTTCAGGGATCTCATTGACTCTCCCTCTTAAGATCTTCTCACTTCTTGCAGATACTTTTAAAATCCATAAATAGAGAATAAAGATTTAAATGCAGATGGATGGTTGAAATTCAAATAAACTTCAGATTAAATGTAATCAGGCAGTAAATAAGTGTCAATAATAGGTTCTCAGATTTGTCCTGGTTTTGATGGGATTAAAAGATAAAGAGAAGAAAGTTAAATAAACCCAAAAAAGAGAAAGGGCTGCCAAAAGGGGAGTCTGGCAACAGTATAAAACTGCGCCTTCATATCTTGGACCTAGAGAAAAACATCATGGACTAAGATATTTTGTGACATAAGTGAAAAGATAGCTTAGGTTTCATAAAGGCTTTTTTGTTTTGTGTCATTTTTAAAAAGAGAACACTCCCTGGGAATTTAACTGAGGTATCAAAATGAGTAGATTGATTTCATTTCCTTGATTTCCACATCAGAATAATGCATCTATTGTTTTATTTCATAACGCTGCACAAGGAAATAAGATACCAGATATGGTCAAATGTAAAGTCTACTGTATCTGAAAAATTAACTTATATAAACAACAGACTATTTTAACTTATGAAATGAACAATGAAAATGGCTTTGGCAGTTAAAAAAAGAAAAGCACTATATACTGTTGTAGAGGAAAAATATCACAAAGTCTAGTAAAGCAAAAAGAAAGTTTTATTCAGCATATATTCAAAAAGGCAAAAGTGGGAAAACGGACAAGCTTGCTGCTAGAGCCATGTCTGCCCGAGTCCAAAGAATATTACAGAATAGGCAAGAATGGGAAAACGGACAAGCGTGCTGCCACAGCCATGTCTGCCCGAGTCCAAAGAATATTACAGAATAGGCAAGAATGGGAAAACGGACAAGCGTGCTGCCACAGCCATGTCTGCCCGAGTCCAAAGAATATTACAGAATAGGCAAGAATGGGAAAACGGACAAGCGTGCTGCCACAGCCATGTCTGCCCGAGTCCAAAGACTATTACAGAGTCATCAGTATATATTAACATTACAAATGGGCAAAACCATTGAAAGCTTCACGTTTTCCCGGACTGGCTAGAAACTGTGATCCTACATTTTGAATTGCCTTTCTTAACAATCATTTGCCCAAGCTCTTCATTGGTCCAACAAATTTCTATTCACTAAACGCTAACAGAAAAACATAAGAGTGAAAAGTCTTTTGTGTTCTGTTGATTGGCTTTATGTGAAAGTTTCCCTAAAAGATATTTTCCAAGATTATCCTAGCTATTGTCTTTATACCTCAAGGCCCAGTTGAAGTATTCTTCTGAGCCCTTGTGAGCCCAGCTTCAGCTGGGTCACGTTCTCTATGCTCAGGGAGAGGGAATAATAACTCCAATATTATTTCCCAAATCAATACTAAAACTTGTAGCATGTACCCAGAGTGTACCTGGAGGTAAATTTAAAGCCTTAACTGCGATTATGAGTAGTAGAGGAAAAAAATTTGGTAGTATTCAAGAGAGAGAGGAGGGAAAATCCAAACAAAGTAACATGAAGTAAATAATAAAGCTACACCCAGAAACTAAAGAAATAGCAAACAAACAATAGAAAAAAACAGAAAATCCAGAAGCTAGTTATTTGAAAAGGATAATAAAATAAGCAACCTTTTAGCAATCAAGGGGGGAAAAAAAAGAAAAAGATAAGAAGAAGAAATCCCAAAAATAAGCAATATTAGGAACGAAAGGGGGACCTAACTACAAAGACATTTTAAAAATCATGATACTGTAAATTTTTGCCAATTTTTTTACGTTTATATATTTTATTTTGTTAATTTCAATGTCTAGTACATTCACATGGTTCTAAACTGTCAATACTAAAGTGTATATAGTAAAAAGTCTCTCTCACATCATATCCTCCAACCACCCAGTGTCTCTCTCAAAGCATCCCACTGTTACTTACTTGTGAGTATTTCTGAAGATATTTTATTCATTTACAAGTTAATTCAAATATGACTTATTTTACCCCCTTATTCACACACAAAATAAATGTAATCAGTAGGTTTAAAAGACTCTCCCAGATAAAAATTTGCGGCATACTTCACAAAACCCTCAATAAACAGACAATTCTTATCTTCTACTAGCTCTTTCAGATAATAGGCAGTAAGGGGAATTACCCACAACTACTAAAGTGGCTTGGCTCATTCGATGTCTATGCCCCCTCTTCATAGCATGCAGAAGCCATGTAAAAAACAGCATTTCCCAGAATCTCTTTTGTTTGGGTTCCAGAAGCGATTCTGAATTCTAAGTGATTTGAATTCAAAGTGATTTGAAGCCAGTGGTGGTTCAGTTGTAGAATTCTCACCTTCCATGCAGAAGACCAGGTTTAATTCACTGTCATTGGAGGCTTGTGTGTTGCTAGGATGCTGAACAGGTTTCAGTGGAGCTTTCAGACTAAGATGGACTAAGAAAAAAGGTCTGGCAATCTACTTCCCGAAAATCGGCCAATGAAAACCCTATGGATTACAATAGCTTAATTGTATTGTTGTGTGGGGTCACCAGGATGTCAAGGGCAGCTAACACAACAACATCCAACTTTGCTAATGTGAAATTTTAACTTAGAAGTGAATCAAACGGGGACAGGATGCAGGACATCAATCTTGCTGGAGTGGATTTTGACAAACGCAGCCTTCTGGTCCTGAGACAGTAGCTGAACCACAGCTTCTTGACTACAAGTGGCTTCCTGACTTTGAGGTGTCCCGAATAGCAGAAGTGGTGTGATTCTGGAGATGGCAACTAGAGAAGCTACTGTATCCTGATTTGTCAGGCAACTTCCTGATTCAGTGGCTTCCTGATCATGGCAGAGATACTCATTGCAGTCAAATAGTTTCCGATTCATGGTGACCCCACCTGTGCAGAGCAGAACTGCTCCATACGTTTTCAGAAGCAGATCACCAGGCCTGTCTTACGAGGGGCCTCTGGGTGGGTTCAAACCACCAATCTTTCAGTTAGTAGTTAAGCGCTTACCTGTTTGCACCACCCAGGGACTGCCTTTCTGCTTATATAGATACAGAGATAGCAGCTTTTTAATTTTTCAAATCCTTGATTGAACCACTGGCTGTATCTTCCTTGATAATCCAGTTCTACAATATGGATTTGGTTCCTGGAAATTCAGACAAAATTCTCTTTTATCAGCCCTTTTAACATCCTATAGGATAAACCCTTTTTAGTTAGTGTAGATTATGTTGAAGGAGCCCTGGTGGCGTGGTAGTTAAGGCTCCGCTGCTAACCAAAAGTTCGGTAGTTCAAACCCACCAGTCGCTCCGTGGAAGAAAGATGCGGCAGTCGGCTTCTGTAAAGATTAAAGTCTTGGAAACCCTACGGGGCAGTTCTACTCTGCCCTATAGGGTCGCTAGGAGTCAGAATTGCCTCAAGGGCAACAGGTAGATTATATTGTCTTAAACTGAACCCTTACTAATACTCTACCCCACTTCTCTTGAAACTAAAACTGCAAAAGGACAATTACAAGAATGGAAAATTCTATGTCAATGTGATTTAAACATAGATGCAAAATTCTAAATAAAATACTAACAAATCAAATCCAGCACTATAGAGATAAATAGAGATAGAGAGGTGACCAAGTAGAGTTTATTCCAGGAAATGCAAAATGGCTCAATCTCAGAAAATCAATTTATGTGATTCCACTGCATTAATAGACTAAAGGAATAATTTAACATTATTTCAACTGATGAAAAAATGCATTAGTAAAAATTTAAAGTGCATTCATGATTAATAGAAAAATTAGTAAACTAGGAATAGAAGAAAATGTGCTTAACTAAAAGTCATTTTTTTAAATCTTCCACAAGTATCATATTCAATGACAAAATACTAGAAGTATTCCCTTTAGAGTCATGAATAATGTCCAGATGCTGTCTTTGTTTCTTAGTGCTGCTATAACAGAAATACTGCAAGTGGGTGGCTTTTACAAACAGAAATTTATTTTCTCATAGTTTAGGAGGCTAGAAGTTCAAATTCAGGGCACCAGCTCCAGGGGAAAGCTTTCTCTCTGTCCACTCGGGAGGAAAATCCTTGTCTCAGCTTCTCTAGCCCCAGTGTTTCTTGATTCCTTGGCAATCACCACAGGACATCTATCCTTCCCTTGGTTGAGTTTGCTTCCCTCTGTATCTAGGCTGCTCTTTGTATTATTCAGAAGTGATTAGGTTTGGGACACATCCTACGTTTATACAGTCTCATTAACATAACAAAGAAAACCATAATCCCAAATGAGATTACATCCACAAGTATAGGGGTTAGGATTCCAACACGTATTTTTTGGAGACGCAATTCAGTCTATTAAAGATGGCAATAGCTAAGAAATAGCTTTTCAACAGATAAAAGTCCCTGCTTTTCAACAATGTACAGGATGTCTCAGACAATGAAATCAGATAACAAAAATAAATATGAATTATAAAAATTGTAAAGAGTTTTATCCATATTCCCTTTTTCCCCCATTATGTGGCAACAAGCCTATTATCATTCATAAATAGAATCAATCATCTCTGCCAACACCAGAACCTCCTTTTTTTTCTTGTTTGTTCAGTGTCATGAATTGCCCAAAATGGCCACTTGGCAGTGTCTGCTTTCAATTTAATTGAGATTTCCTTGTGTCCCCTGGTGGAAACGTTTATTTTCTATATTACAACCTCTAAACCAGCATAAACTAGTGTTGCAGAGACAGGAGTAAAAAAAAAAGTTATAAGTGGTTATTAGAGGTAATTTTATGAAGAACCACTACCATTTATGTGTTGCTTCCCAAATCCATGCATTCTGGCTACAAAAGAAACAGCACCATCTACTGGATCAGAGCATAGAATGCATCATGAAAGACAACGCTCTGAACTTTCAATGCCTACCTGGCATTGTAAATTAGTCTTCGGTAGTACATTCTGCAAAAATTAATGTCTTGGAGCCGGTGTTGTGCAGCACATAATGACTGAATAAGTCACTCAGTAATTCCATGGAATAGTGGTGCTTGCAAAAACATGACAGGCAGAGAAATCTAATCTAAATCCTGTCTAGCTAGCTGCTCTCTATCTTCCCTACTCCAGTTTATGGCAAAAGATCTTGGGGGTGTCCCCCATGATCCCCACTTCCTGGTATTCACATGGTTGTATAATTCCCTCCCCCTGAGTGTGGGTACGACCTGTGACTTGCTTCTAACCAATAGAATAAAGCAAAGATAATAAGATGTCACTCATTATATTGATTTATAAAAGACTCTGTCTTAGCAAACAGATCTAGAGACTCTCCTTGGGGGCAGGATAGCAACATAATTTGCGGGGCCCAAAGCAAAATAAGAACGCGGGACCCTTGCTCAAAAATTATTAAGAACTTCAAGACAGTTACAGAAGTATATTAAACCAAGTGTCTTAGGCTGAGTTTTCCAGAGAAGCAAAAGCAGTGACGCCTGTGTGTGTGTACATATATATATATAGAGAGAGATTTATATCAAGGAAATGGCTCATGTGGTCGTAGTGCCTGGAAAGTCCCAAGTCCATGGGTCAGGCATCAGACTGCAGGCTTCTCCTGACTCACGTCACGGAGGAGGTGATGAACCCAAGATTGACAGATAAGATGGCAGGCTGCTGGCTCACGGGCTGCAGAGGCTGAGGATTCCAAGATCAGCAGGTAAGATGGCAAGCTCTTGGCTTTAGAACCAGAGTTCAGATGATGACGAGCTGAATGCAGGATCCAGAGAAGAGCAAAAACCAGCAAGCTTTGCCAGAAAGTCAATATACATTGGATGCAGGCCATACCCCCAAGGAAACTCCCTTTCAACTCACTGGCAGCTCATAGAAGATCTCATCATGAAGGTGATTACATCATTACTTAAATGCCAAAATATATCATAACTGCCAACCCACTGAGAATCATAGCCCAGCCAAGTTGACACACAACCTTAACCATTACACCAAGCTTGGGAAAAAGGCCCAGGTTGCATGCCAATGAAGTTAGCTCTGCTTGTGGTTTTGATGAAATAAGTAGCCATGTAGGAAAAGCCCACATGAGGAGGAACTGTGAGTAACCTATAGAAATTGTGGATGGCCTCTAGCAACAGCTAGCAAAAAGCTCACGCCCTCAATCATACGAGCAACAACCTGAATGAGCTTAGAAGTGGGTTCTTCCCCAGTTGAGCCCCCAGATGAGAATGCAGCCTAGCCAACATCTTGATTAAAGCCTTGGGAGACCCAGAGCAGAGGACCCAGCTAAGCCATGCCCAGACCCTTAACCCACAGGTTAAGAGTGAGATAATAAATGTGTGTTGTTATAAGCTGCCAATTTTGTGGTAAATTTTATATAGCAATAGAAAACTAATACAGATATCACATAAGAGGCTGAGGGTAAGTTGTTGCTGCTGGCAAGTTAGGCATTCAGCAATGATGGTAGCCAGATCAGCCTTTTGGAGTAAACACCTCTGTTGTTGTGTGCAACAATCTGCAGGATGGTCATTTTTTTCATGTGCCTATTGAGACTACAATGATGTAGTCACAGAAAGAGGATGAATGACAGCTATAGAAGTTGTAATCTTGTCCATCTGATTATTAAGATTCTTCTCTATGGTAAGGACCTTTTGGTGAACATTCATTTGAGACTGTATTCTCACATTCTGGATTCATTAGAAGAAGTTTATCCACATACTTGGCTCCTCAAATGCCTTTGTCTCTGAGATTCCAATCTTCTTCCTTTCAAGTCCCATTAGCCAGTACCCACGGATGAGTGCAGATTCTTTACTCACGCCTCGCCTTCCATGAAAACTAGAAAATTACCTGAAATACTGAAAAGTGTACCCATTGGGAGGAATTATTTTTTCCATGGTCTTTATGGGGTTGTAAGGCTGAAGCAATCCATTTCAAGCTGGTGCCAGCAAATCATGTAAACTGACCTGTTAACCAGGGTCAAATATTTCTCCTCAGTAAACAGGTCATAAGGAACTCCCATGACACCATAAATGAGGTAGAGGGAGAAATGACAATGTGGCAGAAGTGCATACCCAGAATGTGAGTCACCAGCACACACAATTAACTTGAGCCTCTGGATAGTCTCAGGCTCAAATCCATATTACTACTTCCATTTGATGATGGAATACTTTTGAGCATGGCCAACTTTTTGATTGTTTGGATTTGATAACCCTGCTTCATTATGTGCAGTTCAAATCTGGTAGTTATCTGGTCTTGTGGTCAGGAATTTACTATCTTCCATTACGGTAATCATGCCAATTTGTTTTTATTGATTAAGTGCTTCTAATAAGCTTCTGCCAACCTAGAATCTTCTCATCCTCACCAAAGAAGCCCTCAAGACATTGGCATTCTCCTTTCCAATGTATTTCTCAAGGCCTTGGTGAAGGGATTTTCTTCTGGACCCTCTTGAGGGATACAGTCAGAAGTGAGAGAACAGAATATACATAATAAATTAATACAGCTTTTCTATCTCGCATGTCTTTTAATTCTTTTTTCTACTATCAAAAGATTTCTGACATGTCAATTTCTTTTAACATGGGATATTGTCTAGATTTTAGTTAACTAAACAAGAAAACAATTAAAACCACTCCCAGATGCTTAAGCTAGTACATTAGAACTCAAATGGGAAGACTGTCTTGCTTACTTTGGACATGCCATCAGGAAAGATCAATCTCTAGAAAAGGTCATCATGTTTAGTAAAGTAGAGGGTCAGCAAAAAAAAGAGGGAAACACTCAGTGAGATGGTTTGAAAAAATAGCTGCAACAATGGGCTCAAACATACTAACAATTGTGAGGATGGCACAGGACCAGGCATCATTTCAGTCATATATAAGGGTGCTATGAGTCAGAGCTGACTCGACAGCAACTAACAACAACAGTATCCATAATTGATAAATTCAATTCAGTCTTAAATTATGTTCTTCCTTCCTTGGTCTAGTATGCTCAGATTCCATTATCACATGTATTGGTCAGATTTGTGTCCATAAATTAGCAAAACCTTGAAATTCTTTTAAAGTGTAAATCCTTCCTACTGGAGTTACCATTGTGACTTTACTCCCTTACCCCAAGTTCAAGCTAGGATCTGACTTTCATTACAGATCTGGAGATAATGAGGAGTGTTGGGAGTGGGACAAGAAAGTCTCTGTGGAGAAGAAGTCAGCATATTCTGAGTGAATAAAACTAAATCCTTCTATATACCCCATGACAATTTTGGGTGTCCCACTCTTTCTTGATCAAACTATACCTTTCACATAAGACACTAAAAATTAGGAAATCTGCAAAATTAAACCCTGAATTTGATTTTTGGCTATTTCAGCCCTGTGGCTACAAGAAAAAGATATTATTTTAGCCTTGCCATAGAAAAAAGAGCTGATTTTCAACCTCTGACCTAAGTAAAAAGTTCAAAAATTTGAGAATGCCATTTTTGTTTTGTTTTGTTTTTCACTGTTCAACATATTTAGAACAACAGCTCCAGGCCACTTCTGGTACACATTTATATATCAGCCATCATTTTTAGTTAGAAATAAAAAATAACCAAATTCAATGATTTAAGCAGAATAGAAAATTATTAAGAAGATTTGGAGTAGCTCATAGAATCAACCTGGAGGTTGTCAAGGATTTCATTTTACTTGGATCCACAATCAACACCCATGGAAGCGGCAGTCAAGAAATCAAAAGATGCATTGCATTGGGCAAACCTGCCACAAAAGACCTCTTTAAAGTGTTGAAAAGCAAAGATGTCATCTTGAAGACTAAGGTGTGCCTGACCCAAGCCATGGTGTTTTCAATAGCCTCATATGCATGTGAAACCTGGACAATGAATAAGGAAGCTGGAAGAAGAATTGACACCTTTGAATTGTGGTGTTGGTGAAGAATATTGAATATACCATGGACTGCCAAAAGAACAAACAACTCTATCTTGGAAGAAGTACAGGAGGCGAGGTAATATGGCACTATAGACAGAAGCACCACACCGTCCCTCCACAGCAAAGACCTGAAAAACTAAGTAAAACAGAGTCAAACATCAATCCTGGAACCCTAAGCGTCAAGAGAAGAGATAAAGAAATCAGCCAAGCACCAAATGTAATAAGAAACTGACAGAGAACAGAGCGTGAGGAGAGATACGTGCGGAGGTCCCCTATCAGCTAACGCAGCACAGATTCACCATCTTGGACTCCTGCTGGAGATTGGAAGACAAGGAGTACAGGAAAGCAGCTTCACGGAGCTCACAGCAGGAGACGAAGCACCTGGTAACCAGCGATATAAGCTTTCCCACTCCCCCATCATTCTCCCCCCCTGCTCAATCTCCAAAACTTCCTAGCTGGCTGCAGTCACTTGGCTGGCCAGGAAGTACAGGGTCCATGCCACTTGGATTCACCTTACCCACATCAGAAATCAGTGGACAGGGAGTATGGTAAAGCAGCTTCACGGAGCTCCCAGCAGGAGACAGAGCACCGGTAACCAGTGATATACGTTTCCTGTTTCCTCACCACCTCCCCTCATACCCCCATCTCCCCTCATACCCCCACCTCCCCTCATACCCCCACCTCCCACTGGGCCTCCATTGCTTCCCGCCGGACACAGTCTCCTGGCCAGGAGGCACTGGATCCAGCCATGTGCTGCTTGGCCAGTGCCACACTGGCTGACTCCATCAGTGCTATTTGTATGTTGGCGGTGTTGCTTTTTTCTGCTTCTTTTGGTTTTCTCCCTGCCTCTCACCACCTCCTCCTCCTTTCTCTCGAACACCTGGCTCTGTGTGCCAGCTTGCTTCTTGAAAGGCTATGCAGCATCATTAGGCTGGGGGAACTGCTTCCCCGGGGCCTTTTTTTTTTTCTTTTGTTTTGTTTTGTTTCTTTCTTTGTTTTCCTCTTTTTTTCACGGCTTTGGAGCCCCTTCTATCCAGGATATACTGCCCAGTTTAGGAGCTACTTCGCCTGTCTGCGCAGCTGCACTGGCCAGATCCCTGGGGGCATTTCCTCTTTTTAAGTTTTGTTTTGTTTTGTTTGTTTGTTTCCTTTTTCTTTTCGTAGCTTGTGAGCTTCTTCTACTCAGGCTGTACTGCACAGCCTGGGAGCCACTTCCTCAGTCTTTGAAGCCTAACTGGTGGGATAACTGGGGGCTTTTCTTTTCTTTTTTCTAATTTGTACTTATTTTATTTTTTTCCTTCTTTTTCTCTTTTTCTTTTCTTTTCCTGTTTGTTTTTCTCCATTTCTCGTTTCTCCTCTCTCCACTCCAACGGCAAGCTCCCTTAGTCCTTTTTTTGTTGTTTATTTTTCTTTGTTTGTTTTTGGCTCCTGTTTCTCTCTCCTCTCTCTCTTCTTTCCCATACCCATATTAACTCCACTCATCACAACCTCCCCCCCCTTCCTGCCTACCTGCAATGTGCCCTGAACACCACACCCCTGAGCAGCACAGGCATGGCCTACTAGAACGTGTTCTGCACTGATTCCCAGCCCGCCCTGTCAGCCCTAGTATGTGCCACACACAACTAATCCCAGACCATCTCCTTCAGCTGGACCTGCCCTGCTGCACCATAGCTGAGCAACTGGCCCTGTCCGTTGGACAAGGAGGTAAAAAGTATCATGTCCACAGACGAACAAAGAATGCACAGCCTGCCTGCTCAGACATAACCAAATAAAACAAAAAAGCAGGATGAAACAAACAAATCATAAATAAATGAAGAAAATATCTACTGAATGTCCCAAAGACAGCAGAAAATATCAAAACAAATTTTAAAAAAAGGACAGGATGATTCCAGAAGGCATCCAAAATAAAACATCAGGTGACTTTCCAGTAGAAGGAAAGGCACTAGAACAACCTGATAGGGAATTCAAATCTCTAATATTCAGAGCTATGCAAGAGTTGAAGCAAAAAGCAGACAAAAATGAGGGAAAAAAATATACAAATTCATGGAAAATAGAGAAAAAAATGGAAGAATTCAGGAAAATAATACAGGAGCAAAATGCCAAAATAAATTCACAACTAGAAACCATACAAAAACAACAATTAGAAATCCAAAAGATAAACATGTTTTCAGAAATGGACAGTATCATAGAAGGGATGAGGAACAGGATTGAAACAATGGAAGACAGGATCAGCAAAACTGAAAACAAATACCTGGATACAACTCTGAGGAAAAATCAGGAAAAAGAACGAATAAAAATGAAAAAACTCTAAGAACGATGTGGGATACAATCAAAAGCAACAATTTTAGAGTGATAGGAGTTCCAGAACAGGGGGAGAAAACAGAAAACACAGAGAGGATCATTGAAGAATTGCTTACAGAAAACTTCCCTAATATCATGAAAGATGAAAAGATGACCATCCAACAAGCTGAACAAACCCCATATAGGATAGATCCCAAAAGAAAATCACCAAGGAATATCTTAATCACACCCACCAAGATCAAAGACAAACAAAGAATCCTGAGAGCAGCTCAAGAAAAATGAAAAGTCACATACAGAGGGGAAAAAATAAGACTAAGCTCTGATTACTCTGCATAAACCATGCAGGCAAGAAGGCAATGGGATGACATACACAAAATCTTAAAAGAAAAAAATTTCCACCAAGAATAATAAATCCTGCAAAGCTCTCATTTAGATATGGTGGTGAAATTAGGACATTTCCAGATAAATAGAAATTAAGGGAATATGTAAAAACCAAACCAAACCAAACTTACAATAATTATTAAAGGGAGTCTTTTGGTTTGAGAATAAACAACATCAGACAACAGCCAGAATTTAGGATGCAAGATCACATCAGCCAGATACCAACCTAGGAAATGAACTCTCAAGGACTATCGAAAACCAAAATAATTACAACAGGGAACCAGAGAGGTTAATCTGTAAATGACAAAAATGTCAGAAAAATAAAAGAGGGAATAAATGGTGTAGGTATAGAACTTTCTAATGCAGAGGAAGGCAAGGGAATATCAAGTAATACTAGACTGGCTGAAACCTAGGAAGATGAGGATAAATTTCAAGGTAACCACAAAGAAAGTTAACAAAACTACTCATCAAAATAAAGAAGAAAAACATAAAGTCTCAGTAAAAACAAGACCTACAAAAACAAAAGAAATGAAAGAAAAACAAAACACAAACAAAAGGAATTCAGCACAGGAGAGTAAGAGGAACAAAGAAGCCGTCAGCACCACAAAAAAAAGTACTACAAAATGACAGCAATAAACTCACACCAATCAATGATTACACTGAATGTAAATGGCCTAAATGCACCCATAAAGAGACAGAGAGTGACAGAATGGATTAAAAAAACAGGATCCATCAATATGCTATCTACAAGAGACACACCTTAGAAACAAAGACATAAATTTATTAAAAATCAAAGGATGGAAAAAAATATATCAAGCAAACAGATACCAAAAAAGAGCAGGAGTGGCAATACTAATCTCAGATAACACAGACTTTAAAACAAAATCTACCATAAAACACAAAGAGGTGCATTATATCATGATTAAAGGGGTGATCCAGCATGAAGACATAACCATAATAAACATCTATGCACCCAATGATAGGACTCCAAAATATATAAAACAAACTCTAACAGCACTGAAAAAGAAATTGATAGTTCCACAATAATAGTAGGTGACTTCAACACACCACTCTTACTAAAGGACAGAACATCTAGAAAGAAACTCAACTAAGATAAAGAAGACTTGAAAAAATCTACAAGAAAATCCAGCACCTCTACAACAAAAAGACAAATAATCTAATTAAAAAATGGGCAAAGGACATGAACAGACACTTCACCAAAGAAGACATTCAAGTGGCCATGAGGAAATGCTCACAATCACTAGCCATTAGAGAAATGCAAATTAAAACCACATTGAGATACAATCTCACCCCAGCATTACTGGCACAAATCAAAAACACTGGAAATAACAAATGTTGGAGAGGCTGCAGGGAGATTGGAACTCTTATGCACTGCTGGTGGGAATGCATAACGATACAATCATTTTGGAAAATGATATGGCAATTCCTTAGAAAGCTAGAAGTAGAAATACCATACAATCCAGCTATCCCACTCCTAGAGAATATAACCTAGAGAAATAAGAGCCATCACTCGAATAGACGTACGCACACCCATGTTCATTGCAGCATTGTTCACAACAGCAAAAAGATGGAAACAACCTAGATTCCCATCAACAGATGAATGGATAAACAAACTATGATACATGCACACAACGGAGTATTATGCAACGATAAAGAACAATGATGAATCTGTGAAGCATCTCATAACATGGATGAATCTGGAGGGCATTATGCTGAGTGAAATAAGTCCATCACAAACGGACAAATATTCTATGAAACCTCTGCTGAAAAAACTCATGAAAAAGTTTACACACAAAAAGAAACAATCTTTGTTGGTTACAAGGGATGGGAGAGGTGAGGGGGAAAACTAAATAGACAATAGATAAGTGGTAACTTTTGTGAAGGGTAAGATAGTACACAATACTGGGGAAGCCAGCACAACTTGTACAAGGCAAGGTCATGGAAGCTCCTTAGACACATCCAAACTCCCTGAGGGACTGAATTGCTGGGCTGAGGACTGTGGGGACCATGGTCTCGGGGAACATCTAGCTCATTTGGCATAACACAGTTTATAAAGACAATGTTCTACATTCTACCTTGGTGAGTAGCGTCTAGGGTCTTAAAAGTGTGTAAGCAGCCATCTAAGATACTCCACTGGTCTCACCCCTTCGGGAGCAAGGAAGAATGAAGAAAACTGAACATACAAGGGAAAGATTAGTCCAAAGGACTAATAGACCACAGCTACCACGGCCTCCACCAGACTGAGTCCAGTACAGCTAGATGGTGGCGGGCTACCACCACTGACTGCTCTGACAGAGATCACAATAAAGGGTCCCAGACAGAGCTGAAGAAAACTGTAGAACAAAATTCTAACTCACAGAAAAAAGACCAGACTTACTGGGCTGACAGAGACTGGAGAAACTCAGTAATGAAGTCACTCCTGAGGTTCACCCTTCAGCCAAAGATTAGACAGGCCCATAAAACAAAACAAGACTAAAGGGCACAACACTAGAAGGCAGAAGGGGACAGGAAAGCTGGTGATAGGGAACTCAAGGTTGAGAAGGGAGAGTGTTGACATGTCATGGGGTTGTTAACCAATGTCATAAAACAACACGTGTACTAACTGTTTAATGAGAAACTAGTTTGTTTTGCAAACCTTCATCTAAAATACAATTTTTTAAAAAAAGAAGTACAACCAGAATGCTCCTTAGAAGCAAGGATGGTGAGACTACATCTTACAAACTTTGAATGTGTTGTCAGGAGGGATCAGTACCTGGAGAAGGACATCATGCTTGGTAAAGTAGAGGGTCAGTGAAAAAGAGGAAGACCCTCAACAAGAGGGATTGACACAGTGGCTGCAACAAGGGGCTCAAGCATAACAACAATTGTGGACATGGTGCAGGACCTGGCAGTGTTTCGTTCTATTGTACATAGGGTCGCTATGAGTTGGAACCGACTCGATGGCACCTGTCAACAATAACAATAACATAGAATCATTAAGAAACCTAGAGAATCAGAGTCAGGGCTTTGCAACGAAGGACAATGTCAAAAAATCACACCACAGAGGTGGTCTAATAAGAACCTCACTGCAGCCCCCACCAAACACCAGTTGCTGCAGCCTGCACTGTAAACAGAGATGGCTCTATACGCTAAATGCCACCAATAGCATGACCACCGCCATTACAAAAAAATTTAATCTTGCTGCAACAACCTACCCAGCTGCCCAGGGTTCCTCTTCTCTGATGCATTAGATCCTAATTCCAAGTACAGAACCAAGATCTTGTGCCCACACCCTACATGCAAGAGAAGCTTAGGAAGCAAGTATTTGGCATTTTCAGACTAGAGCCAAGAGAACCCTATGGGGCAGTTCTACTCGCCACATGGTTTCACTATGAGTCGGAATCGACTTGACCACACCTAACAACATAACAACCTAGTGGAACATAGGTTCTGCCTCCCACCACACCCATAAAATGGGAAATTCCCAAAGCATAGGAAAGCTAATTAGTTGATGACCAGCCAAAATGAATGACAAATGTCATCTACGGTTGAAATTGTATGTACCCTACATATCCTGTGATCCAGAAATTCTGTCTCTAGATATATATACTCTAAGGAAATTTTCACACATGTACAAGACAAGAATGATAATGTTTTTCGAAGCATTGAATGTCATAGCAAAATGTAAAAAGAACTCAAATGCCATTGGTAGAGGATCACATAAAAAGATTGTGATACATTCATATGATGTCTTTTTTTTTTTTGATTCAGGTATTGAGAAACTACTGTGTCTGACACAATGCTAAGCAATGTGGACAGAGACTGGGTTGGGATGGAGAGAGGATTACAAATATGAATTTAAAGAAGACAGCGTTTGAGGCGCTCCCAATGGAGTGGGAGGATAGAAACATAAGTATATCACTAGGGCATATGTAACCTGGTAATGGCACTAGTGGATCCATGTATATAGTGCTGTGATGATGCTGTTAGAGGAATCCCTAACTATCTGCATTAATTGGGGGAGGTGTCACAGAGGAAAAGACACATAATGTAAGTTAGGCCTTACAAGATGCACAAGAGTGCGTGATGTAAAGAAGAGGAGGTGCATTTCAGGCAGTACAAATTTTATTTGTAAAATTACAAATAAAATTTACACTACAGCTTGCTAAAACATAATGTTTGTTGAGAAGTGCTATGAAAGTATTCGCCATGCTTGATATTAAAAGAAAAAAGAAAGTATCTGGCACCATCTCTTTCTTGGTGGCAGTTTTGTGGCATTAGTGAAAGCTTCCAGGAAGAAATTTTAAGTTTTATAAGAATTCATCTTTAATGTCAAAACTAGTGAAAAAATAAACAGAAATAGCACATTCCAAAACCCAAACCCATTGCTGTCCTTTCAGTTCCAACTCACAGTGACCCTATATAAAGAGTAGAATTGCCCCCATAGTGTTTCCGAGGCTGTAAACTTTATGGAAGCAGTCTGTCACATCTTTCTCCTGCAGAGTGGCTGATGGGTTCGAACCACCAACCTTTTGGTTAACAGCCAAGCACTTAAACACTGTGCCACCAGGGCTCCTCAAAATCCACTCTAATTTTTGTCCCACATATAGCTCTACTGTGGTTATATCATACCATCGAAAAAATTCCCTACAAAAAAGCGATTATAAAAAATAATTCATTCATAACAAACTAATCAATAATTAAGTTGAATTACTTTTCTACCAAGAAGCCCTGGTGGTTGAGCACTTAGCTGCTAACCTAAGGTTGGTGGTTAAAACCTACCATTTGCTCCACAGGAGAAAGATGTGGCAGCCTGCTTCCTTAAAGATTACAATCTTGGAAAGTCTACGGGGCAGTTGTACTCTGTTCTATAGGGTTGCTATGAGTCGGAATCCACTCAATGGCAACAGGTTAGGTCTTGGGTACTTTTCCACCTTATGCAATAAAAAACTTTTGAAAATGTTGCCATCTAGTGGCTTCAAACTTAAAAAATTATTTACTCTGGAGAAGTTTCCTCTGCAGTTCTCAAATAAACAAATATTACACTTATACCTCTGCTTAAAGAGCAAGGACTCTGGATTTTGGCTACTGGGTTTTGAAGTTTGGCTTCATCATTTATTAGCCTGAATGATCATGGGCAAGTTGTTTAACATCTCTGTAAAATGCACATAATAATGGTAACTATCTCACAGAGTTGTTAAGAAGTAACGAGAAGGTCCGTATAAAGTTGTTTAGCACATTTGGCTCATAGTATATACCCAATAAGTAGTAATTATTATGTTACTATATGAGGAAAGAGTTCTGCAAAATATTTGGACCATCAGTAAGATTGAAGTTTTCGTTTGATACAGTATTTAAAACAATGGCACTTAGTATTAACGATTCTAGCAAAGCATTTTTTTTTCTTGAAGTAATAGAAACATTGGTGAATTGTTGCTATATAGATGGCAGCTATTAACGACTGGTATCCTCTAATGTTGAAAGATCCTTGAGTTAAACTATGATTGTGATTTACTGTCACAATATTTATAGACCCTAGTTTATCCTTGATTTGGTCTCTTAGCTATTCTACAAGAAAATATAAATCTTTCCATGAGAACATAAACGGAAGTGAAGAAGAAGGCAGTTTGGCCTGTTGGTTTAAAAAAAAAAAAAAAAAAAAAACAGCTCTAAAACTGCCTGTCATAAAGGCAAAGAAGTGAAATTGGCCCTCCCATTTTGTGGGATCCTTATAGTATTTGTCTTAGTTATCTAGTGCTGCTATAACAGAAACACCACACATGGATGGCTTTAACAAGCAGAAATTTATTTTCTCACAGTTTAGGAGGTTAGAAGTCCGAATTCAGAGCGGCAGCTCTCGGGGAAGGTCCTTGTCTCTGAGCTTCTGCTCCTGGGTGATCTTCATGTGGCTTGTCATCTCTCTTCCCCCATCTCTGCTCCTCTCGATTGCTTGTTTAATCTTTTATATCCCAAAAGAGATTGACTCAAAACACACCCTACACTAATCCCGCCTCATTCACATAACAAAGACAACCCATTCCCAAATGGGATTATAACCACAGGCATAGAGGCTAGGATTTACAACATGTAGTTTTTGGGGACACAATTCAGTCCATAACGGTATTGCTCTGACTTAGTTTATTTTTCAAGATAGTCCTTGAGGCTTAATTTAACTAGATTTCACATGTCCAAAGAAGTGGAAACAGTGTGATTCCTGATACATGTTTGACAAAAAATGTCTCCTGAGATCTCTAAGGATATGATGATAAAATGTTAGTCAGATGGCTTTGCTATCGAGAATTTACAGCTAGGCAAGCAGTCATATTTACAGTTATTAATGGATTCAGGTGAATCTAAAACCCGTTGCCATCGAATCAGTTCTGACTCATAGCGACCCTATAGGACAGAGTAGAACCGCTCCATAGGGTTTCCAAGGAGCGGCTGGTGGATTCAAACTGCCCGACCTTTTGATTAGCAGCCTGAGCTCAGCCTGACCTCTTAACCGCTGCACCATCAGGGTTCCAGCCTAGGCAACCTTCTGGGGAACTTCTACTCTGTTCTACAGGATCGCTAAGAGTCGGAATCCACTTGATGGCAGCACATTTGGTTTGGTTTAGAAGTGGATAATTTTTAACTAATTTTTTAGATTTAGTTATTTTTGCACATCATGAATGAGAAGCAAAGAGACTAACCAAATATGTTTTTAATTTAAGTTCAAAGTGCTTTGAAGACTGACTGGGGATGTGATGTACCCATACATGCAATTAGCTCCATTCATTCCTTAGTTACAGTAAAATCTACTACTCTCTCCTCACTCTTCTATTTATTTTTTAAAGAAAGCTGGTACAGTTTAACTTTGATAGTCAACGATGCCTTGTTTACTGTTATCCATGAAATATTGTTCTGAATGTGGTAAGCAGTGGCTGACTTAAGATACAGTGGCATTTTCAGCTTACACAGTAGTCACGGGAGAACAGTCAAGAACCGGTGACAAAAATAGACTTCAGTGATGAACCCTGACAAGCAGAATTGCTGGAGGCACTAACACAGCTCCTCTGGGGCAGGATCCTGGGGATCCATTCTGTACTCTTTTTAAAGAGTATTTTCTCTCTCAAAGCGAGTGAAAAGTGATGGCTCTTTTCATACTCTAGAGGGAGGCGCAAACTTTTGCTAAGTTGACTCAGGAAGGTGGAAAGACAAAAGTGGAGAGGTAAAAAGGGAAGAGGAAACACACAAAGGATGGAACTAGTCGGAGTGATATGTTAACGCCTTTGTTTATGTTAAATCACTATTTGAATGAAATTACTTAAGGTTAAAATTTAAACCTCAAGCCTGTATTTGGGTAATATTCACATTGGACTTTATTTTGTTCTACAAGTCCAACACTGGTAGTCCTTTCACTTTATAGAAAGTTTTCATATAAACTTTCATTTTATGTTTAAGTTATAGCACGATACTCTATAAGGCGTAGGTGGAAATCATCATATATTAAGCTTTTTAATTATGAGTTTCTTTGTAACAAATTTGCTTCTTATAAATTTGAATTTTACTATGAGAAACTAGGAGATGCCCCTCCCCCAAAAAAGCTTAAGTTGTTTAATTTATTAAAAAGAAAAGGAAAACCAAGACATGAAGCAAGTAGATTAATCTTTTTCTCTTGTTAAAAAGGAAATTGCAAGCATATATGGCCAGCCTTTCTATTTGTATAATTGCTAAAAAGTAATTTATCAGAGATTATTGGGTCACTGGTGGTGCAGTGGAGCCCTGGTGGCACAGTGGTTAAGAGCTCGCTGCTAACCAAAAGATAGGCAGTTTGAATCTACCAGCTGCTGCTTGGAAACCCTGTGGGGCAGTTCTACTCGGTCCTGTAGGGTTGCTAGCAGTCAGAATCTACTCGACAACAGTGGGTTTGGGTTTTTTAATGTGTTTAGAAGGAGTCTCTGGTAGCCCAAACGGTTAACCGTTCAACTACTGGCTGAAAGATTGGTGGTTTGAACCCTCCCAGAGGTGCCTCAGAAGACAGACCTGGCAATCTGTTTCCGAAAGTTCTCAGACTTGAAAACCTTATGGAACAGTTTCACTCTGCATATATGGGGTCACTATGTGTCAGAATTGGCTCAAGTGCAACTAATAACAACAATATGTTCAGATGATGACTTTTTTCTCTCTAGTTTTTCTTTTTCTTTTTCTATTGTAGTGATAATAAACACAATAAAACATTCAACAATTTCTACATGTATAATTCAGTGACATTGATCATATTTTTCATGTTGTGCAACCATTATTGCTATCCTTTTCCAAATTATCCCACCACCATTAACATAAACTCAATGTCTACTATGCAAAAACCCCCTTCCTCCTCCCTTCCACTGCTGGTAACCACTAATAATCTTTGATATCTGCATATTTGCTTATTTCACGTAAGTGAGATCACACAGTATTTGTCCTTTTGTAACTGACTTATTTCACTCAGCATAATGTTTTCCAGCTTCATCCATGTTGTGGCATGCATCAGGACTTGTCTCTTTTTATGACTGAGTAATATTCCAGAGAGTCAGCCGAAGAGAGGAAGACCCTCAACGAGATGGACTGACACAGTGGCTGCGACAGTGGGCTCAAACATAGTATGGATTGTGAGGATGGCATAGGACCAAGCAGTGTTTCATTCTGTTGTACACAGGGTCATTATGAGTCGAAACTGACTTAATGCACCTAACAACAATATATATATCCCAAATTTTGTTTATCCATTCATCTGTTGATGGACATTTCAGTTATTTCCTGGAAGATGACTTTTAATGCTCAAAATGTTTCCAGTTGTCTGAGAATTGGAAAGCCACATAAACAGAAAATATTCTTTTTGGTATGAGGTATATAGTTATGTAGCTATTGCACCTACATTTTGCATTAGAGTGTTCTCTGTTACCATGTGTCATGGATTGAATTGCATCCCCCAAAAATATCTGTCAACTTGGCTAGGTCATGATTCCCAGCATTGTATTATTGTCTACCTTTTTAGCATCTGATGTGATTTCCGTATGTGTTGTAAACTCTGTCACTATGATGTAATAAGATGGATTAGCCCTAGTTATACTGATGAGGTCTACAAGATTAGGTAGTGTCTTAAACCAATCTCTTTTGAGATAATAAAAGAGAGAAGCAAGCAGAGAGATGTGAGGACCTCATACCACCAAGAAAGCAGTGCAGAGAGCAGAGTGCGTCCTTTGGACCTGAGGTTCTTGCGCTGAGATGCTCCCAGAACAAGGGAAGACTGATGACAAGGACCTTCCTCCAGAGCCTACAGAGAAGGCCTTCGCCTGGAGCTGACACCCTGAATTTGGACTTGTAACCTACTAGACTGTCAGAGAATAAATTTTTCTTTGTGAAAGCTATCCACTTGCAGTATTTCTGTTATAGCAGCACTAGATGCCTAAGACACCATGTAGTGGACATAATGAATCATGGGTCAATTGCAGATGAAAATGCTTCCAAAATTAGTATTTGCTTAATATATATATTTTTTATTATTTACTTTATATTATTATTAGATATTCTATTATTTATATTAATTTATATTGTTAGATATCATTATCATAATATTTTATATCCATGCAAAGCAGAGTTTGCCTTTATTCTTCCTACTGGTTTTTATAAGGTTTCCAAACAAAACGGCAGTTAAAGAAAAAGAAATATTACTGACATGCCCATCACTTTAACATAGTCTCTGTTTCTTTACCCTTGTTCCATTACTGTTGTGCCCGTATTTATGTATATTTTAAATTATTGCACTTGTGATAGACAAAAGTTTGTGCTTTATCTTTCGCTGAACATTATATCCAAAATGTTTTTCTCCGTGCTGCATGGATTCATAATTATCATCTTAATATGTAGACAAGGACTATTACTTGTGGAAGGCCAGGTAACCAGTCATGTTCACAGGTGACATCTACCTTGGTAAATTCTTCATTGTCCCCTCATCCTCACAGGCTTGACCCCCAATTTTTTCACTATTCCAGAATTGGTTGAATGCATTGATGTTAATTCATACTAACCCATCTCAAAGAGATTGACATATGATAAAATTAAAACAGCAATTTATTAGTTTACAATGAACTATGTGACTATCAAGCCTATCCCCTCTGTGTTTGCTTTGCTGTAACTATCACTTTGGGAAGTCTAATCACAGGGAGGCTACGTGATTACTGTAGCCTATGAACAAAGGGAACCCTAGCGTAATTTGAATGCTTGTCCCCATAATAGCTTCAAACACTTCTTAGACAGATAGAATAAGGTCCTAGTCAGTGCTGGTCCTCCTAGTCAGTGGCACACCTGTCTTTGTCTTCAGCACGGCTTTTTTTTCGTTTTGTTTTGTTTCCATTGCTGATCAATCTCACCCTCAATTTACTCATTCTTTCATTAAATATGTCAATAAATTCATTCTGGTTACAGGTATATACTTTTGGCCTGGGACATACTCTATCTCTTCTGTCCTGATTCACTATACTTTGATTTTACTGCATCATTCTTACCAAAAAGAAAAAGAAAATGTATCTTTCTTCATTCCTTGCTATTGTGAAACACCTCACTATTGTTCTCCATGTACCTCAAATATCTCCTAAAAATGGCATCATAGTATTCCATTGAGTTGTTGTTGTTGGGTGCCATCAAGTCAATTCCGACTCAGAGAGACCCCCTGTGACAGAGTACAACTGCCCCATAGGGTTTTCTTGGCTTTAGCCTTTATGGGAGTAGATCACCAGGTCTTTCTCCCACAAAACTTCTGGGTGAGTTGGAATAGCCAACCTTTCCGTTAGCACCCAAGTGCTTATCTGTTGCACCACCAGGGCTCCTTTCACTGAGTTAAAGCCATAATTCATTTAAGTAATTCTCTTTCATTGGCCATTTATATTTTTCCCTCCCCCCTCAATGAAATCATAACACGTATCATTTTTTTCTTCTTTGGAATTCTTTCACAAGAATTAATTTCTATGAGCAGAATTAGAGAATCAAAAGGAGAAATATTGACCGCCAAATAACTTCACAAACTCACTTGGGCAATTTATATCGACACCAGAGATATATAACAATGTCACTATAATCTCACCATTAGCCATTTTAACTTTTCTGAAATTTTTGCTATGCTAATAAGAATAAAATTATAATATGGTGTTATTTCAAATTATATTTTCAACTACTATTAAAATTGAATGATTTTCCATGTCCATTATTAATATTTTCATCACATCTAAAATATAAAATTTGATATACAAATACAAATATATAAAATCATAATTTTATATCTAATAATAATATAAATTTATATAAATAATAGAATATCTAATAATATAAATTAAATAATAAAGTATGTATTAAGAAGTACTGAATTTGAAGTATTCTGGTCTCTTTGAGAATTTTGTATTTAGCTTATCACTTTATGTGAACTTTTTATATGATATAGATATTGAGATTAATATTTTCCCAATTAATTGTTTTTTATTTAAAATATTCACACATGCTCTTTTATGTTTTATAAACTGTTTCAATTGTATATAGGCCAATGAATATATTTTAATCTTTACTTTTTTGATAAGTTTTCTTCATTCACTTCCCCGTTGATTTAAAATTTCTGATTTGTTATATATTAGAATAAATTATTACATATAGCTAACTGGCCTTTTCAGCATTGGTTAGATTTATCAACCATCTTTAATAATGAATAAAGCCCTGCTGCCTCACATCCGACAATATACTACATAGAGTTACCCCTTCAAGAAACAGCTCAAGTGCAAATCAATGCCTAAAATCAAAGCTGCTTCCTTTATGAATTTTGACTTAGGCCCATATTTAAAACAACTGTCTGTTTTCTATTCATTGTGTTTTCCTATATGTGACCTGTCTCTCCAACTGGAGTTGCACTGGCTTCTTGTGGTCTCAATGTGAATTCTTCCAGAGGATTACTGCCTATCATTTTGAAGTGCTCTCCAGGGCTCCCCAAAATGATTTACTCAGAATAAGTCTTCCTAGGCTTTTTTTTCTGAATATATATCATATTACTTTTTTTTTATGGATTGAATTGTGTCCTCCCAAAAGATATATTGAAATCCTAACCCCTGTACCTATAAATATAACCTGTTTTGAAAGTAGCTTCTTTGTTTGAAGACGTTATCAGTTAAGGAGTTCATACCAGAGGAGGGTGGGTCCTGATCCCGTCTGAGCAGTGTTTTTTAAAGGAGAGAACAGACCCGGAAACAGAATCACACAGAGGGAAGACACGTTATATCTATACGCCAGGGAAAACCAAGGACACTTGAGGCTACCAGAAGCTGGAAGAACAAGGAAGGACTTTCCCCTAGAGCGGACAGAAAAAGCATGGCCCGGCTGACTTCCTGAATTTGGACTCCTAGACTCCAAAACTGTGAGACAACAAATTTCTGTTCTTTAAAAACACTGACTTTGCGGTATTTTGTTATGGCAGCCTTGGGATACTAAAACAATTTTATATATATATATATATATATATACACACACACACATATGCATATAGTCATTGTATTCTATTTTTGGTCGCTAAAATTCTTTTGCGTTTTGGTTTGCGTCTCAGAGATCTAAAGGTATCTTAAAACTAATAGTTGTTGTTGTTAGTTGCCTTTTAGTCGTCGCCTTTTACTCTTCTCCAGCTCCTGTGACCTTATGAAAAACAGAAGGAAACGTTCCTTGGTCCTGCGCCACCATTTTCATGATCTTTGATATGCTTGAGCCTATTGTTGAGGCTATTGGGTCAATCCGTCTCATTGAGAGTTTTCCTCATTTTTGCTAACTCTCTACTTTACCAAACATGATATCCTTTTCTAGGAATCGGCCTTTCCTGATGACATACCCAAAGTAAGGGAGCTGAAACTTGCCATCTTAGCTTCTAAGGAACATTCCGGTTGCATTTCTTCCAAGTCTGACAAACTAATAATTACACATATGGAAATATGTGAAAGATAATGTTCCTAAAAGTATAGTAAATCCTCTCTACTATGTACTTTAGATAGCAAACTCTACAGATAGAGAAATGGAGGGGAACATGGAGAGAGGGAGGGAGGAAAGAAAAGAAGGGAGGGGAGGAGGGAGAGAGGAAAGGAAGAAGAAAGGAGAGAAAGCCAGAGAAAATGATAATAGAACAGTTATTCATATAACATGTTATAGCATATAATATATAAATTACATATATTATATGTAAATGACTGCTGCTTTCACTTCCAAGATGCATGGTTCTCTGCCATACTCTAAATACCATGATAGGTTCGGATCACACTTAGACTTCTGCAGTGTAAGGCATGTTTTTGTACAGCTTCCAACCTTGTATTCCCATGTTCTAAACACAGGAATGTATAGAATTAGATAAATGCTGCCCAGGGCAACAAAGAGCCTTTCAACTATGCAAAGGCAAGTCTTTTCCTGTTTCACTAAAATTCTTATATGTTTCTCTAAATTGTCACAGTGTGCATCAGGACACAGTAGGAATAATGTACACGTATGTGGGAAGGAGAAAGTAAAAATAAAAAAGAAGAAGACCCAGAACTAACAATCCTGAAATAATAAAGACACATTGGGATGAGAATAACTAGAATTATAAGAGGGAAATATTATAAATTTTTACTCTTTTGTGTAATATGACTAAAAATTATAAGGGGCTGGCGTGAAGTAAGAATACTCACACTACTCTAACGACCATGTTTAAATGATCCTGGGTATTCACCTAATGTAGTCAAATCACTTTGGAGGAAAATGATTTTTAAGTCTTTACCACCCTCAACTAACATACTTGAAGGTGAAATTTCACACTTACAGGTTAACAGAAAAGACACTTGGGTCAATAGATGGATTATTTTGCAACAACAACAACCAAAAAAAAACACAGAAAGCATTAAAAATTATAGATTGTCATAGTCGATTTTAGCATTTGGAGTTTAGCATAAACACTTAATACCCTGATTGAAGAAAAGTTTGGATTTTTTGGTTTGTTTGGATTGGTTTGGTTTGGTTTTTAAAAGGAAGCTATAAAAAAAAAAGTGTATATATATATATACATAAAGAGCTTTGGTAAAGTCATGCAACTCAAATTCTCAGACAGGATTTTCCCTTAAATATCCTACAGAAAGTAGATAATTCTAAAACATTTATTCGTGTTTTAAAAATATAAAAGCCTAATAGTTGTGCCATAAAATTATCTGAAAAAGATATACTGTCTGCTTTAAATAAATATTATCTTCAATTAAAGAAAACAAAAATTTCAGCCTTTCAATTTTATGCATAGTTATTGAATTTTTTTCATGAATGTGTCATCATGCCGGAGGCACAGAGTAGAAGTGCAAACTGTTGCCATTATAATCTTTTAAAACTGTTTTCAACAATAAATCCCTATTGCCAACCATATTCAACCTAAACTACTTGTTAAGGTCCTGTTACTGTTGTTAGCTGCCATTGAGTCATGTCGATGCCTCATGCTGACCCCATGTGTTACAGAGTAGAACTGCTCCATAGGGTTTTCTTGGCTGTAATCTTTATGAAAGCAGATCACCAGGCCTTTCTTCCTAGGCACCACTGGGTGGGTTCAAACCTTTATGTTAGTAATCGAGCACAAACAGTTTGCACCACCCAGGTACTTTCAAAGTCCAATAGTCTCCATAATCTGGGTTTAACCTTCCTATTTTATTCCCAATAATCCTGAGTGCTCTTCTTCTATTTCTAGTTGGACCTATTGAATTGATCCATTCAGGAAATATTTGTTGAGTGCTCACTTGGCTGCAGGAACCCTGGTGGTGCAGTGGTTAAAGCACTTGACTGCTAACCGAAATTTCGGCAGTCTGAATCCACCAGCTGTTCTGTGGGAGAAAGATGTGGCAGTGTGCTTCCGTAAAGATGACAACCTTGGAAACCAAATGGGGCAGTTCTGTTCTGTCCCACAGGGTCACTATGAGTCAGAATCGACTCGATGGCAGTGGGCTTTGTTTCTTTTGGGCCCACCTGGCTAGATACTGAGGTGCATTCAAGACTAAGTGTGACCCTGAGGATGTCCGGTAATGAATCCTTTTTTTCGACGAAACTTTCTGATGCATACTATTGCTTAAAGGATTTGCATATAGAACCAGGGCAGGCTCAGGATTTGACTGTAGCAAATCCGATGGATTTCCCAGGAGTTTGGCCCTAGGAAAAATTATACCCATTCTTAATCCCTCAGAGCTCATTGAGAAACCATTACCATGGTTTGTCATAGCCCTTCCTCCTTCATAAATCTTTAACATAATTGTTAGTGCTTTCACCAAGATTGAGTATAAATTGTCCTTTACGTTGGATCATATTCTGCTTCAGACCCTGCTGCCTTGCTGATTAGGGAGGTGTTTCATCTCCACAAATTACTGGACAACTTAGAGTGAGACCCTGCATTGCAATTAGTCATATGTTTCTAGAGGCTATCCCAGAAATTCTTCCATGTCTGAATTCACCCCTCTGTTACCCACTATCTACAGATAAGGATTAAAAAGAATACATCAACCAGGTACTGAAAGAAAACTTACATAGTTTTCTATATTAAAAAAATATATGTGATTAGGTCATCCATATTACAACAGAGGAGTTGGTTTGTAACAATTTTTACCTTCCCATTCTACAACAAATATGGATTTTATTGCCTCTGTTATCCTTTATCATCTAGCACCACTATTACCTTTGCCATAAGTCAATTCCTGAGAGATATCCAAAATAACCCAAAAGGAGATATGAACATCTTCTGATAGAAGGCTTCTGCAGTTTTCATATCCACCATCACCCAGGCCTTGCAGCACATAAGTCTTCATTTCCTACATCCAGTGCTATCTAGACGTTCCAACACGTAGGTTAGCAATTTCTATGTCTATGACTACCCTGGTCAAATCCTCTGGCTATCTCCCATTGCCTGCCCCCCTCAGAAATTCATCATGTCTTTCACCCATGGTTCCATTGCATGACAAATTGTATGGCCATCCATCCTCTTCCTCACCTTCCTTAGTGTGTGCTCTCCATTTCCTTTCTGCAGATCAGTGCCTGCCCTTTGCTTGCCTTCCAAACCTTAGTAAACTAAACAAACCCGTTGCCATCAAGTCGATTACAACCTGGTAGAGAACCCTTTATAGCAGCCAGGTCTTTCCAACTAGTCAGCATGTCCCACGTACTCTTATTTCAAAATATATCTCGATGTTTTCCATTGTTTTAATTATAGCCATCTTACATGGGCTTGAAGTGCTATCTGATTGTGGTTTTGATTTGCATTTCCCTAGTGGCTAGCGATGTTGAACATCTTTTCATGTGCTTATTGGCCATTTGTATTTCTTCTTTGGTGACATGTCTATTCAAGTCCTTTGCCCATTTTTTGATTGGGTTGTTTGTCTTTTTGTTGTTAAGTTGTAGGAGTTCTTTATATATTCTGAATATTAAATCCCTATTGGATATATTAAAAAAAAACTCATTGCTGTCGAGTCGATTCCAACTCATAGTGACCCTATAGACAGAGTAGAACTGCCCCATAGGGTTTTCCAACAAGTGGCTGGTGGATTCAAACTGCCCACCTTTTGGTTAGCAGTTAAACGCTTAACCACTGTGCCACCAAGGCCCACTGGATATATGGTTCCAAAAATTTTCTCCCAATCTGTAAGTTGTCTCTTCACTTTGTTAATAAAGTCCTTTGATGAAAAAAATTTTTAATTTTGATGAGGTCCCATTTTTACCTATTTTGTCTTTTTTGTCCTTGTTTTTGGCATCATAGCTAAGAATCCATTTTTTAAAAACTAGGTCCTGAAGCAATACCCCTATGTTTATGGTTTGAATTCTCACATTTAGGTCTTTGATTCATTTTGAATTAGTATTTGTATGTGGTGTGAGATATGGATTCAGCTTCATTTTTGGCATGTGGAAATCTAGTTTTCCCAGCACCATTTATTAAAAAGACCACTTCTTCTTCCCTTCTTGAAAATCAATCGACCATATATGTATGGGTTTATTTCTGGACTCTCAATTTTACTTCCTTGGTCTATATGTCTACCATACCAGTACCAGACTGTTTTGATTACTGTAGCTTTATAAAATGTTTTGAAATCAGAAACTGTGAGTCCTCCTACTTTGTTCTTCTTCTTAAAGATTGCTTTGGCTATTCAGGGCCTCTTGAAATTCCATATAAATTTGAGTATCTTCTTTTCCATTTCTGCAATAAAGGCTGTTGAATTTTTGATGGGTATTGAGTTTACTCTATAGATTTCTTTAGGTAGTGTTGACACCTTAACAATATAAAGTCTTCCAATCCATGAGCACAGAATGTCTTTTCATTTATTTGTTGTTGTTGTTGTTGTTAGCTGATGTCAAGTCAGCCCCAACTCTGGCAACCCCAAGAACAATAGAACAAAACCTTGCCCAGTCTTGTGCCATCCTCATGATCAGTTGCAGATTGAACTGTTGTAATCCATAAGGTTTTCACTGACTGATTTTTGGATGAGATTGTCAGCCTTTCTTCCTAGTTGGTCTTAGTCTGGAAGCTCTGCTGAAACTTGTTCAGCATCATAGCAACACACAACCCTCCAATGACAGACAGGTGGTGGTTGCACAGGAGGTGCATTGGTCAGGAATCAAACTCCGGTCTCTCATATGGAAAGTGAGAATTCTACCACTGAACCACCACTGCCCTCACTACCATTTATTTAGATCTTTACTTTCTTTCAGTAATGTTTTTTAGTTTTCACTGTACAAGTGTTTCACTTCCCTGGTTAAATTTACTTCTAGGTATTTTATTCTTTTTTAGATGCTATTGTAAATGGAATTGTTTCCTTAATTTCCTTTTTATTTTATTTTATTTTTCTTTATTTCCTTTTTAGATTACTCATTGCTTATGTATAAAAACCTGACTGATATTTGTATGTTTAAGATATGGAGAAATAGAAGACCCCATTAATTGCTGATGGGATTGTAAAATGGTACAGCCACTGTGGAAAATAGTCTGGTAGTTCCTCAAAAAGTTAGTTAAACATAAAATTACCATACAATCCAGCAATTTTAGTTCTAGGTATATACCCAAAAGAATTGAAAGCAGGAACACAAACACCAGTGTTCATTTTAACACTGTTCACAATAGCCAAAAAGTGGAAACGGTCTAAATTTCCATCAACAGATGAATGGATAAACAAAGTGTTGTACATACGTACAATGGAATCTTACTTAGCCATAAAGAGAAATGAAGTCCATGGATGAACCTTAAAAACATCATGCTGAGTGAAATCATTCAGTCAATAAAAGGGCAAATATTTTACGATTCCACTTATAATTATCTAGATTAGGCAAGTATATACCAAGCTTAGTTTATTAGTGGTTACCAGGGGAAGGTGCAAGGGAGGAGGAGAAGGAAACTTATAGCTCAGGGAACTCTGAGCTTACGTTAAGGGTGATGGAAAAATTTGGAAACAAATAATGGTGATAGTTGCACAGCATGATGGACACAATTAAAGTCACTGAATTCACATGTGAAGAATGTTGAAGTGGCAAATGTTTTTTACATATATATTTACCACTATTAAATATATATATATATAAATGTATCTTGATATATATGAGTATCTAGAAGTGATCGGATCAAGAAGTGATTGAATCAGTATATACTGATCCAATCACTTCTAGTTACCTCCACCACTGAAGACATAGTCTAAACCAGCATTATATCTTGCCTGAATTTACCAAATCAGCCTCTGACTGGTCTCCCTGCATCATTTTGGACTCCTCTACATAAACAACCAGGATGATCTTTTCAAAACACATATCATAGCACTGTCCTTAATACAGGTCAATGGCAACCCATCTTTCTTGGGGTAAAGACAGAAATCTTTACAATGACCCTCTATGACTACCCTGCTTCTTGCACTCATCTGACAACATGCTTGTCATAACTCTCTGACACTATGGCAACAATAGCCTTCTTTCAACACCTCGAAGCCACCATAATTCCTTTAGCCACAGGGACTTAGGATGGATATGCTTTATCACTTCTTCACCTAGTTAATTCTTACTCTCCCTAAGATCTCAGTTCAACCATAATTTCTCAGGAATGCAGTATCATTTTATACTGTCTCATAATACCATTTATTTCTTCATTATAGCACTTAACATAGTTACAATTTTTATTAATTATAGTAACAATATTTTATTTATAGTTATATGGTATAGTTATATTATTATATTTAGCTATAATTTTCATTAATTTTTTGATTAATGTATACTGTCTCCCCTCCACATAGCTTGTAGGCTCAGTAAGAGTAGGGGCCATGCCTGTGTTTTGCTCACCATTGTATTCCCAAGTTCTAGCCCACTGCCTATTACATACATGGTTAAAAAAAAAAAAAAAATTTTTTAAAAAACAGTTGCCATGGAGTTGGCTCCAACTCATGGCAACCCCATGTGTGTCAAAGTAGAACTGTGCTCCACAGAGTTTTCAGTAACTGATTTTTCAGAACTAGATCACCAGGCCTTTCTTCTGAGATGCCTCTGGCTGGACTCAAACTTCCAACCCTACAGTTGCATCCTAGCGCAGTGTCAACCATTTGCACCACACAGGGACTCCACATATGTAGTAGGGTCTCCATAAATATCTGTTAAATGAATGAAAGCTTAAGCTGACAGTCTTGAACACCAAAGGAGACAATACAGAGTGAAGATTCTGTGGCTCTCCTCACATTAGATATACACCAGCCATCACTACTCTCTGGGCCTATACATAGTTAAACCACTTGCTGTCAAGTTGATTCTAACTTACAGCAACCCCATGTGTGTCAGAGTAGAATTGTGTTCCACATGGTTTTCAATTGCTGATTTTTCAGAAGTAGATTGCCAGGTCTTTTTTCATAGGTGCCTGTGGGTAGACTCAAACCAGCAACATTTTGGTTAGCAGCCAAGCACATTAACCATTTGAACCACCCAAGGACTCCTATACATGGTTACTGACACATAAAGTAAAGGTCTTCCGCTTCCAGGTTTATCATCCATGCATCCCAACTTCGTTTTCACAGATCCTGTGCACATGGCCCTAGAACTCCACTCTGAACCCAATGCCTTTGCAACATACTTCAACTGCCAGAAACAAGGAGCCAAAATACACAGTAGGGGACGTTCTGGACTTTGCCATTATTATAGCTAGCCTTCATACTTCACCTGGTAGGGACAATACTTAGTTGAGGAATAGACATAAGGACCGTCACTGATGTGAATCCCTCCATGTAAAATCCAGTAGTTTTAGCTGAGGCACTAATCCATGACCATAACTGGGGCTTGGGTCTCCACAGAATAATGAAAGTGAAGTAGTTTGAGATGGAAATGACCATTGGAACAGTCTTTTGAAAGCAAGCCAAGAATCAGAAAAGTAAACCAGATACCAAAGTATAGCTCGAAGGACAGAAGCAGAACTATAAATTGGAAATGAGTACAGATCAGGAACCAAGGAAGAGTGTACACAGTAATTATAGTGAACAGATCAGGGCAGACAGATGCCTGGGGATACGGCCATTTGGCTGATTTAAGGAATGGAGTAGAACCGCCTACCAAAGAGAATTCAATACTTTCAGTGCAAGCCCTAGGAAAATCTTCCCTTCCTTGAGAGCGCAATTCGGATTGTGTGGGGGCCAGAGAGAAAATTCCCATAACCAGTTCCTTGTAACTCAGGCCCTCTCACATACTCACCATCTGACCAATATCCAATAACAGGCAGCTTCAGGCAATCCAGCCCTCCGTATGTCTGGAGTTATAAATCCTCTACCTTCATTCCCATCTTGCTCCTTTCTCCCACTGTATTCTTGTGTTGACATAACTTGTGACTTCTGGTTTGTCTTCTGGCTTTCTGCCCCATATTTATTCTTTACATCTGACAACAGATTTAGTTTCATCAACTTAATTTCTAGCATTTTTTCCCTGGGCAATGTTTTGTACTTATCTCTTGCCTTCTTTTGCTTCTAGCTGCTCCAGGTAATTAGCTAACCTAACTGACATTGCCTCTGGGGCCTCTTCTCTAGCTTAAACTTTAGAGGCTGGTATCCCTACCCAACCTGTCCCAAACCTTCCCACTCTCAGAGTAGCAAGGGCAGGATTTATAGAATATTCAGTTTAATATGCATTTGGAGTCCCTGGGTGGTACAAACAGTTAAGTGCTGAACTACAAACTGAAAGGTTGGCATTTGGAACCCACCCAGAGGTGCCTCAGAAGAAAGTCCTGGCAATCTGCTTCTGAAAGTTCATAGCTTTGAAAACCTTATGGAGTTCAGTTATACTCTGCAACACAAGGGTCACCAAGAGTCAGAACAGACTCTATGGCAACTGGTTGGTTGTCGGTTAATATGCATTTATTTATTATAAATGGACCATTCTATGTGTTTCCTGTATGTAGGTCTTATGTCACAAAATAAATCTTAAATTTCTTGGAACGCTGGACTGATTTTATATTACTTCTCTAGTCCTTCTAATACTAAGCACCTAATCAATATATTGGCGCTCTGGTGGCTCAGTGGTTAACAGCTACGGCTGCTAACCAAAAGGTTGGCAGTTTGAATCCACCAGTCACTCCTTGGAAAATCTATGGGGCAGTTCTACTCTGTCTATAGTGTTGCTATGAGTCAGAATCGATTCGCCAGCAATACTAAGCTTGCAAATAATAACAAATTGTAGGTGAGATGCAGTATAAATGGCCATATTTTGTCTTATTCAGAGAAGCCTTTCTGAGATGTTAAATGATACCAGATCTCATTTAACTCTTTTACAACCAAATTTAACAAAATGCTATAGTCTTAATAAATAAGATTTTTTTTTTTTTAATGATACATTGTTTTTGAAGAGGGTGTATTATATCAAGGAGTCTCTGGGTAGTACAACTGTTTAAGCACTCAACTATTAACTGAAAGGTTAGCAGTTCGAACCCATCCAGAGGCACCTCAGAAGAAAAGTCTGGTAACCTGCTTACAAAAGGTCACAGCCTTGAAAACCCGTGGAGTGCAGTTCTACTCTGCACACATGGGGTCACTATAAGTAAGTCAACTTGACAGCAACTGGTACTGATATTATATAAAGTCAAAGAAATTTATAGTTGGAAAGACCCTCAAAAATTATTTAATATAATACCCTGATGTATTACCAAAAAAAAAAAAAAAGCCTAAATTTATTGCTGTTGAGTTGATTCCTACTCATAGCAATTCTATAGGACAAAGTAGAACTGCCCCACAGGGTTTTCAAGGCTGTAATCTTTACAGAAGCAGACTGCTGCATCTTTCTCCCATGGAGCAGCTGGTGGGTTCAAACCACCAACCTTTCAGTTAGCAGCTGAACACTTAACCATTGTGCCACCAGGGCCACTTGATGCATTACAAAGTACCTGCTTAATATTAGTATTGGTCTCCAAGCCAACATGGAAGAGTCATAAAACATAACTCATTTAAGGAGACCAGAGTAGGTTTCCCCGAGAAAATGACATTTAAAGTAAACTCTAAGAACAGCTATGAGTTAGCAAGGTGAAGGGGGGCGGGAGGAGGGAGTGTGAGGCAAAAGCTGGGGGAGGGTAGGCAGAAATATAACAGCGGCAGTGCAAAGATCTTTAGTTTGCTGAGGTTGAGCAACTGAAGGAAGGCTTGTGCAGCTGACAGACAGTAAGGGGGAGAGTGGCACAAGACAAGAAGCAGCTAGGTTTTGAAGACCTTGCTCAGGATTATGGACTTTATCCTAAGGGCAGTGAGGAGCCATTAACAGGTTTTATGAGAAGCATAACATGAAACTTGTGTTTTTTAAGAAGTTACTCTGGACTTCTGACTCTGGCTCAGAGTAACTGGGAATGGACTTATCCTTTCTAAAACAACTGAAAAACAGACAAAATTTATATAATAATGGCTCTCAAGACATTGGCTATCAGGCAATGAGGGACAGAGATACCTGTCAGATGGGAAACAAATGAGGTGAGTCCACCATAGCCCCAGCTTACTGCCTGGAGAAGTTTCCAGGCCACAGCGCAGGGAGGGGAACCCTGATTTGAGAAGGAGCTGGGAGTCTGGTGTAGTCAAGGAGGTAAGAATTGGCAGAGCAGAGTGCCGGAGAGGACCGATCTGCACAGAGAGAGAACTCCAGAGATCTGCAGAGTGCCCCTTGAATATTCAGTTGAGTATCGATGGGCGCATGCATGTGAGGAAACTATTCGAAGCTGGGGAAAGAACCACCCAAAAGGACTAGAGGAAACAGTACTTTTAGCTCACACAGAGACTGGAATATTGCCTGTTCCAACAGCTAGAGTGGAAAACTTCGTATTATAGAAGACATCAAACAGAATAGTAAGAAGAGACTTGCCTCCGTGATGGGTAAAATTTAACACTAGGCTAAATGCTGTCCTGGTTCTTAACAGCAAAATCATTTAGAACCAGTGATAAAGAACAAATCTTAAATGCAGTCAGAGGAAAAAGATATGCGATGGAAAGCGGACTGAAGATAAAGGATGAGAGTAGCTTCCTCACTGGAAATGATGCAATCTAGAAGACAGTGGAACAATATTCTAAAGTTACTAAAAGAAAAAAAAAAGTCAAAATACCCAGAAAAAATATCTTTCAAGTTAAGTAAGGATAGTGTTGCCGTGTTGTGAGGTTGTTAACCATTGTCATATGGCAACATGTATACTAACTGTTAAATGAGAAACTATTTTGTTCTGTAAACCTTCATCTAAAGTGAGAATAGCAGCACAATTGGAAGAGCATAGTCGATGTCACTGAACTGTGCATGTAGAAATTTTTGAAACGGTGTATCTTTGGCTATGTATATTTTCACCAAAAAAAAAAGGTCAAGAAGGGAGAGGGTTGACATGTGGTAGGGTTGTTAACCAATGTCATAAAACAATATGTACACTACTGTTTCATGAGAAACTATTTGTTCTGTAAGACTTCACCTGAAGTACAATAAAAAGAAAAATCTTTCAAAAATGAAGATGAAATAAGGGCTTTTTTCAGCATAAAGTGCTGGAAAAATTCATCGCCAGCAGATCTGCACTATAAGAAATTGTAAAACAAGTCTTTCAAACAAAAGGAAAACAATACTAAATGGAAACCTGGATCTACATAAAGGAATGAAGAACATCAGAAACGGTAAGTACTTGAGGAAATGTAAAGACTTGTTTCTTATTTAAATATTTTTTAAAATAATTGACTATTTAAAGGAACAGTAATAATTTATTGTGGGGTCTATAAAATATGTAGAGTAAAATATAAGGTAAAAATAGCACAAAGACTAGAAGAGGAAAAATAAAATTATACTGTTGCAAGGTTTTTATACTATGCATGAAGTAATATATTACTACTTGAAGATAAGTTAAAGATATATAATATAAACTGTAAACCAACAACTAAAATTTTATACCTTTTTATTGTGGACAATACAGAGTTATAGCCAATAAGCCAACAAAGTAGATAAAATGGAATAAAAATAACACAACTGTTCTCCAAAAAAAGCTAGAGAAAAAGAAAAGGGGGACAAAAAAGCAGATAGGACAAATAGAAAACAAATAGTAAGACAGTATCTTTAAACTCAAACATATCAATAACCACATTAACATAAATAGTCTAAACACCCCAACTAAAAACCAAAGATTGTTAGATTGGATAAAAACGCAAGCCCCAACTATTCTTAATACATAGGTTAAAAGTAAAAAGATCGGAAAAAATATAACTTGCTAACACTAATCAAAAGAAAGCTGGAGTGGTTACATTAGTATCAAATAAAATAGACTTTAGAGTGAAGAATATTACCAGAGATGAAAAAAGACATAAAATGGAAAAAATTCTGGAAAGACACAAACTGCGAAAGCTCACTCAAGAAAAAAATAGATAACAGAAATTCTATTTGTAGTTTAAAAAAATTCCCACAAAGAATACACTAGGCCTGTATGGCTTCACTGGTAAATTCTATCAAACATTTAAGCAAGAAATAATTATCAATTCTACACAAACTCTTCCTGAAAACTGAAAATGAGGGAATGCTTCCCAACTCATTCTATGAAACCAGCATTACTTGATACTAAAAACAAAAACATTACAAGAAAACTATAGACCAATATATCTCATAAACAAACAAGCAAAAATTCTTAACAAAATTTTAGTAAGTCACATACAATAATATATAAAAAGGATAATACATCATGACCAAGTGGGGTTTATCCCAGAAATGCAAGGTTGGTTTTCTATTCAAAATTCAATGTAATTCATCATAATAGCAAACTAAAAAGAAAAATCATGATCATCTCAATAAATTCAAAAAGCATTTGACAAATGCAAGATCCATTCCTGATAAAGGCACTCAGAACACTGAGAATAGAAGGGAATTTTCTCAACCTCATATACAGAATGTATGAAAAACCTTTTGTTAACATCATGCTTATGGTGAAAGACTGAATGCTTCTTCCCTA
Source organism: Trichechus manatus latirostris (assembly GCF_000243295.1). Taxonomy (NCBI): domain Eukaryota; kingdom Metazoa; phylum Chordata; class Mammalia; order Sirenia; family Trichechidae; genus Trichechus; species Trichechus manatus. The sequence goes on from NW_004444044.1 coordinate 1,108,704, forward strand.
GGATCAGGAAAGACAGGATATACCCTCTCACCACTTCTATTCAACATTGTACTGGAGTTTCTATCCAGTGAAATCAGGCAAGAAAAATTAAAAAAGGCATCCAGACTGGAAAGGAAGAAATATGACTCCCTTTATTTATAGATAATATGATTTCTGTGAAGAAAATTCTGTGGAATGTACACCTGGCTAGTAAGGTTACTAGAACTAAGAAGATAATTTAGCAAGGTTTTGATTGTAACATCAATTTGCCGTAGAACATCATTCCATGTGCTTATTTGCCATCTGTATATCTTATTTGGAGCCCTGGTGGCACAGTGGTTAAACGTTTGGCTGCTAACCAAAAGGATGGCAGTTAGAATCCACCAGCTGCTCCTTGGAAACCCTATGGGACAGTTCTACTCTGTCCTGCAGCGTTACTATGAGTCAGAATTGACTGGAGAGCAATGGGTTGGTTGGTTGGTTGGTTGGTTTTACTATTATACAACATCTAAATTTGACATAACCTATCAGGGATCATAAAATAAGAGATAACTTATTTGATGAGCTTTGTCTTAAAAAAGATTTGTCAAAGAAAAATACTACAAATAGAGTTAAAAAGACAGTAACTGTGAAAACATTTTGGACTGAAATATTTACACATTTAATAAAAGAAAATCAGAATTGAGAATATACTCTGTTTGGCATAATTTGCTATGAGTTTACCAGGTATCTATATTACCATGTATGTACATTAGCCTGTAAAGAGAATATCTTCTCAAATAAAATGCATGGTCAACAGAGAAGAGTCAATTGAAAGTGTCAACAATTTTCAATTTATTAACAGTAAAATGCTACGTTGAGATACTTTTTATTAAAAATTAAAAACGATAATACCATATTAGAGATATAGTCTTCAAAAGTAAAAAGTACCGGAGTGAGATTTTCTTAGGGACAGATAGAGGTAAGAACCTGATTAAAATACATGAATATGTACAGAATAATTATTATGGTTGTTATTTTTAGTGTACAAGCAATCACTACTTAGCAGTTTGTTTTTATTCTGTTCTAATGTACCCAGATTTATTTATTTTTTATTTTATTTTTTGGCCTTATGACATTGGATTTTAATGTAAAGATTGACATTTTTGGATCAAGGCAGATTGTGCCTGTTCCTGACATGTTGCCAACTGGTAATTTTTTTATGTGAAATTTATTTATTTATAATGATATATGCACATGATTTTTTAATGTATAACACTAACTATGGGGTTCAAAAATTACATACTTGGCCACATAAAAAATTTACAAAATTTAAATTGCCTCTGTTAAGAGTTTACATTACATTTTTATTTAATTAATATTTTTTTATTGTGGTAAATATATAGGCACGTACCTGGGTGGTGCAAACAGTTAAGTGCTTGACTACTAGCCAAAAGGTTGGTGATTCGAACCCACCCAGAGGCGCCTCAGAAGACAGGCCTGGTAATCTGCTTCTGAAATGTCACAGCCTCACAGAACCCTATAGAGCAGTTCTGCTCCACACACATGAATATGTACAGAATAATCATTATGGTTGTTATTTTTAGTGTACAAGCAAACACTACTTAGCAGTTTGTTTTTATTCTGTTCTAATATACCCAGATTTTTTTAAATTTTATTATATAGTTATTTATTATATATTTTATAATATATATTTATTTTATTTATAGTCAGAATCAGCTCGATGACAATTAACAGCGATAACAATAAAGTATATAGGTAACAGAACATTGGCCATTTCTACACGTACAGTTCCGTAACATTAATTATGTTCATCATGTTGTTCAACCATCACCACTAACATTCCCTTTCTTTATCACCCTTAATAGAAGCTCAGTGTCCCCTCATTGTCTTTCTTTCCCCCTGCCTCCCACTACGCCCCCCCCCCAACTAACCACTAATAAACTTTCGTCTAGATACATTTGCCTATCCTAGCTATTTCATACAATTGGGATCATACGATATTTGTCCCTTGTGACTGACTTATTTCACTTAGCGTGTTTTCAAGTTTCATCCATGTTGTAGCATGTATCCAGATTTATTTATTTATCTTTGAAAGACATTTGTCCTTTGTAACTGACTTATTTCACTCAGCATAATGTTTTCAAGGTTCATCCATGTTGTAGCATGTATCCAGATTTATTTACTTATTTTTGAATGTTTTATCGTGCTATTGTGAATAATGCTGCAATGAACATGAGTGTGAATACGTCTATTCATGTGAGGGCTCTTAATTCTCTTGGCTATATTCCTAGGAGTGGGATTGCTGGATCATATGGTATTTCTATTTCTAGCTTTTTAAGGAAGCGCCATATCATTTTCCATAGTGGTTTTATCATTTTACATTCCTACCAGCAGTGTACAAGAGTTCCCATCTCCCCACAACCTTGCCAGCATTTTTTGTTTTCTGTTTTCTTTTGATCAGTGTCATTCTTGCAGTGGTGAGATGATCTCTCTTTGCGGTTTTGATTTGCATCTCTCTAATGGTTGCCAGCATTTTTTCATGTATTCGTTGGCTGCCTCCGGATTTATTTTTGACAATACTTTTCAAATAAATATTTTATAGGTCCTCCAATATAATAAAACTAATTTGTCAGTCAATATATATTTTCAAATACTATGTAAGTTTAATTGTTTTAATGCTATATTTCACTCTTAAAAGTTTGGACTAAATTATATAGTCATCTTAGTCATTAGTGCAATAGTGACAGGTGTCATTCCACTGCCACCCCTTTGTTTTCAGACCTACGTATTCTGGTTATTAGGAAAAATAGTATCCAAATCCTACAGGACAGCACTTCCCAACTCACACCTGGCATCCTAACTGAGCTCTTCACTAGACCGTTGCACCAGTCTATAAAGCCATAGCTTAATAGTTCAGTAATCACACGGGTTTCTAGACCAGGGATCACATGGTTGTCAGTATTTTGCCTTAGTTTACTTACAGTAAAATGAGTTCTTTGGTCAGATGCAATGTTGTATGAGGTTCATGATGCTGAATGCAGCATTCCATAACTTTACAAATAGTATTGCTAGAGGAAGTATGGTAGGCAAGAAAGACAAATACAGCTGTACAATAGCTATTCACTCTGTGAGGTCAAATTGTGTCACCTCCATGATGGAAGAAGTTTAATATAATCAACCTGCTGTCAGATGTCTGGCTAGGCCCCTGGTTTATGATGTAGCAAGGGTTCTTCACTGGATTCTGCTGCTGGCAGATTGGGCTCTGAACTATAGCGGTAGACGGATCAGCCTTGCAGAAGACAGATCATGTTGTTCTGAGATTATACGTCACTTCTGTCCCTGCCATCATGATACTTTGTTTAAAGAACCATTGATCTAGCACTGAAAACCACTGGTTGACTAGTAACCATAGGAGAGGTCATAATGTCTACCTGCTTAATGATAAGCCTCCTCTTAATAGATGGCCTTTTTCTTTAGCATTTAGATGAGATACAAATGTCCTGACACTCTGGAATCATTTCAGGAGATCTATCCACATATGTCCTGGTGGCACAGTGGTTAAAGTGATTGACTGTTAACTGAAAGTCGGCGGTTCGAAACCACCAGTGGCTCTGAAGGAGAAAAGATCTGGCAATCTCCTCTGGTAGAGATTTACAGCCTTGGAAACCTTATGGGATCACTATGAGTCGGAATTGACTTGAGGGCAGTTAGTTTTATCCATATATGAGGAGCCCTGGTGGTGCAGTGGTTACAGCACTTGACTGCTAACTGAAAGTTTGGAGGTTCAAACCCACCAGCCACTCCGTGGGAGAAAGATGTGGCAGTGTGCTTCCGTAAAGATTTACAGCCTTAGAAACCCTATGGGGCAGTTCTACTCTGTCCTATAGGGTTGTTATGAGTCAGAATTGACTTGATGGCAGCGGGGTTTTTTTGGTTGGTATCCGAATATGACTTCTCCAAACCTACTTTTCCCCCAATCCTTGAGTTTTGTTTTCTCCGAGTCCCTGTTCATCCAGCCAAACCATTAATCACTGCCCATAAATAAGTGTATGGCATTGTTCTCCTGAGCAAGTCAGAAAATAAGATACACTGATCAAAGTCTTCCCCTTGGTTGGATTTTTCCTTCTGCATGTATTTCAGAGCACCTCTGAATGAAGTAATGCTATACTAGACTGCTTCTGACTGAGGCTGGCTCATGTTCCAGAATCATCTGCAAGCCAGGCATGACATTTTTATTCCTCAGTCAACTGGTCAGACAGAATTCTCCATGAGGTCAAAAGTGTGGGTTGGTAGGACGGTGGCAATATAAAAGAAGTGGACACCTGGTAATGTGATCCACTCACTTGCTCATTTCATTTCCTAGTGCCTTTAGGACCAGCTGAGTCGGAATCGACTTGACGGCAACGGGTTTGGTTTTGATTTTTTAGGACCAGCTGGCATCCCTGGGGAAATTTGCTGGGTAGTAAAAATAGTTTGTGATCAGCTACTGAACTAAAGGTACCGAACACCACTGGCAGTTCGAACCCAACCAGCGGTGCTGTGGAGAAAGGCCTGACAATCTGCTTCTGTAAAGATTATTGTTGTATGCTGTCGAGTCGATTCTGACTCATAGAGACCCTCTATGACAGAGCAGAACTTCCCCCGTAGGGTTTCCTAGGCTATAATCTTTATGGGAGCAGATCACCAGGTCTTTTCTCCTTCAGAGCAGCCGGTGGGTTTGAACTGACAACCTTTCAGTTAGCAGCCATTGTGCCAGCAGGGCCTCTTCTATAAAGATTACAACCAATAAAACATTATAGAGCAAGTCTACTCTGAAACACGTGGGGTCGCCAAGAGCTAGAATTGACTTGACAGTGAAGGGTTTTGGTTTTGGTTTGGAGTCCCTAGGTTGTGCAAACACTTAACACACTTGGCTGCTAACAAAAGGTTGGGGATTTGAGTCCAAACACAGGTGCCTCAAAAATCAACCACTGAAAACCCGATGTAGCACAATTCTACTCTGACACACATGGGGTTGTCTTGAGTTGGATTAACGTGATGGCAACTGGTTCTAGGACCAGTTTTATTACAATTTTCTTTATACTGCTTCCAAGTATCTCTTGGTATATACAACCTTATGGCTTGTTAGATTAGGTAAAACTTAGTTTATGATGGTCTTACTAGGTCTCCAGCCCTTAAATTCCCAAGGTAAAGTGTTCAATCTCTACCAGAGCCCAGAAGGCAAGCCAGGATTCTTTCCTCAAAAGGAACACTTAAAGGCATTGATCCAAAGCCCCAGGGGCTTACATGTGATTCTCCTACTGGGGCTTGCCACAGGCTTCAAATAGCATCTTGATCTGTCATAGACACCTCATCAAAGGTCATGCGGGCTAAGTGACAATCACTCATGCTACAGCCTAGACCAGCTAGAAAGTTCTTTTGCTTTGAGACCTACTCAAAGCTGGTCATTTTCATTAAATAGATTGCAACAGAACATCCAAATGTGGTATATATTGTTTACAAAATTCAAAAAGGCTCATCAAATGCTATTTGGAGGGACTATTCTGAAGTGCCTGAGAACACCTGATCCTCAGAAATTTCCGTGAGGTCACAGTTACCTGGATTTTCATTGGAATGCATCGCCTACTCTCTAAAATCTAGTTACCTAGTTCTATGAGTATATCATCAAAGTTGTTGGCCAGTGTGATGTTATGTGGGATTATGAAATCGTGAGATGATAAAGGTTTCTGAAGACTAAATTGTAACCCAGAGCTGGAGAGCTGAAATGGATCAGTGAAAATGTATTCGTGTTCCCATGAGATAAAAGCAAACACCTTTTGAAGTTCTCTACTTAGCAAGATAGAGGGGTAAAAAAGCAAATGCCAGATTAATAACTATATTCTAACTGCTACAGGCTGTGTTGATTAGCTTTATTAAAGAGACTACATATGAAACAGCAACTGTAACTAGAATCACTATCTGATTATATTTATAGTAATCCACTTATTCCCCAAGATTTATCTGTTTTTAACTAGGTCAGAGGGAATAGATAAATGGGAATGGAAAGGAATCATTACCACTGCATCTTTCAAGTTTTTAGTGGTAACACCAATCTCTCCAATTCCCACAGGAATGCAGTACTACTTTTGCTTTGCTAATTTTGTAGGGAAGAGTAGTTGCAGAGCCTTCCACTTGGCCCTTCCTGCCATAAATGTCCTCATTCCATAGGTTAGGAAGGCAACACAGGCATTTCTACAATGTGCACAAAGAACTGGACAAATAACAGAAGAATGGGTTTATAGGTCATCATGAGGCAGACTCAGAACAAAACTTCATTTATCACCTGACCTCCATAAACAACCATTCTTACTGGTGGATCATAATGACATTCTGGGTTGTGGGGGAGTGTAGCAAATAACCTCAAAATTCAGTGGCTTACTACAATCATATAGTATTGGTCACACATCTGTGGGCCAGCTGATCTAAGCTGGATTAAATAGGTTGAAGCAGCATACCCAAATGCCATATATGTTGCCATCAAAATCCAAAGAGGCCCACCAGGTGTTGCCCTTTTTTCTTACTGGTAGTGGGTGAAAAGACTTGCCTGGATAGATTTGTTGATCTCTGCCAGGCTCACTCATGTATCTGAAGGTCAGCTGAGGGTAGCTGTGCTCCATGGTGTAAGTTTGCTATCTGCTTCGGTGTCTTTTACTTTATTTTCCTTATATCAGTGCACGTGTTCCCTTGACAGTGATAGAGGTGCAAGAAGTCAAGCAAAGGTGTGCAAATACTTGCCCAGGCTCAGAACTGGCACACTGTTACATCCACCTATATGATACTGGCTAAAGCAAGTCACATGGCTGAGCTCAAAGTTAGGGATCAGAAATATATACTCTGCTCACAGTAAGGCCATGACAAGGGTGTGGATGGAGAGAGAGGTGAAGAAATGGGAACAATCATTGGTAAATGTCCATGTGTCCCTTATAGAAAATGAGCAGAAAGATTTGCAGCATGTACTTGCAGTACATGCATCGTCCTCAAGTGATCCCTTCTTGGGGTCTTGGAGACTGAAATGACTCAGGTCCAGAGATTAGATAAGCAGTTATAATTTTCAGTATGATTTAGTTATAGCAGGGCCACCGTTTTGCACAATTCAAGGTCACTAAGAATTATGTGTCACGTGGCGATTCTGGCTATTCTTGTGAGCTCCTTACCTATAGAATTCCTAAGAAAACTCATGGTCAATTTGCCATTACCAAAGATCTGAATACCATTCCAGTCCTACAGACAGTTACGGCAATCACACCTACATTGCCTCTGTTGGCTAAGTGCTACAAGTTGGCCTCTGCTATTCTGGGATAGTATTTGTAATAAAATCAGAGAGCCTCTTTCAACAGCAGCATTTCCCATGTTTTATCCCTAGCCTTTAGATGATGGACACCGGAGTGCTGAGTTTTTTAAGATTGCCAACAATTCTGTCAATATTTTCTTAATACCTTGGTGAAGGGAGTAAGTATCCTTTGGGCCCTTCTGGGAGACAATAAAGAGTGAATGAACAGTCAACATCATAAAGCCACTCAGGTTTTCCTATCTCCTTAAGTATTTTTGGAGGTCCCTGGGTTGTGCAAACGGTTTGCACTTGGCTAGTAGTCAAAAGGTTGACGGTTTGAATTCACCCAGCAGTGCCACAGACTTCTGTAAGATCAAAGCCATTAAAAACCCTATGGAGTGCAGTTCTATTCTGACACACCTGGGGTCACCATGAGTTGGAATCAACTTGATGGCAATGGGTTTGTTTTTTTGGGTTTAGGTCTTTCTGGACTCCCTGAGTCATGCAAACAATTAATGCACTTGGCTGTTAACCAAAAGGTTGGAAGTTTAAGTCCACCCAGAGGTACCTCAAAAGAAAGGCCTGGCAATCTACTTTCAAAAAATCAGCTATTGAAATCCCTATGGAGGACAGTTCTATTCTGACACATGTGGTGTGTCCATGAGTTGAAAACAACTCAACAGCAACTTGTTTTTTAACTCTTTCTACCCCTTCCTCTAGATTTTGCTAAGGAATTTCTAGTATCTCAAATCCACTTAGCATTGTCCACCATTGAAAATATGTTTCAGTCATGCAAGCAAGCAAATGATTGTAACCACTCCCAGCTGTCTGAGTTAGCTCATCGAATTAAGAATGCCTGCTATATGTACCCATATCAATAAATTTGAGCCTATCTAAATTTGTGTTCCTTTCTTCTCCATCTCTATATATACTGGAGCTACAAATCAGCAAAATCTTGCCATTCTTTTATGTATAAACCTTCTAATTAATTATGTCTCTAGCTATAGGTCTGGATGTAAGAAGTGGTAGAGGTGTGGCATGAGGTAGCCCCCTTAAATGAGGTTGTTATAGCAATCTCAGGTAAGGCAAGGACAGTCTCAACAGAAAGGGAAGGAGGGCTGCTGGCAAGCGAGACACGTTAAGTTTGATGTTTTGTAGATCGCAAAGTCATCTGAATTCACTCAAATATTCTCAGTGTCCCACTGTTTCCCAAATACCCTTTGATTTTTACAGACAAGCCTCGGAGAACTTGAAAATTTAAACTTTATTGTAATTCTGCAATTTGGAAGCCCAGACTGCATCTTATTTTGAGATATCGTTGTCCTGGACCTAAAGATGCAAGAGTTTCTTTTAGGGCAATGATAGAAGTTCCCTGATTTACTGACCGGTCCTGGAGCCTGGAATTTAAAATCCTGAGTTTGTAATTTTCTTTGTTTAAGCTTTTTTGATATAATTAGAAGCAGACAGCCCACCCCATGCACCTTGTATTCCTCATTCTCACCATAGCCAGGTGATTGTCAAAATCTTTCCATTAGTGGGCACTGCAGTCCAGCCAACCACAAGGGATCATTCCAGTAAAATAGACTGTCTGGGTCCCACTCTCTGATGCTAGAAGGACTCCTGCTTCCTTAAACCCTCCCAGATCAGATAACCAATCACATATTCCCATTTTCTTGAGAGGATGTTATCTGTAGCCACTGCTAGTACTAATCTACCGGTTAGGGTTAAGTTGCAGAAGCTAGAATACGTTCTCGCTTAAGCAGAAAGGAATATATTAAAAAACCAAACCCACTGCCATGGAGTTGATTCTAACTCATGGGGCATCAAGTGCCTTACAGAATTATTTTGGAGGACACGTGGGATGGATTTTAGTTGAGCTTCCTGAATTAATAGCCAAAGTCACAACTCAGAACTGGGGCACCCAGGGAGCTACTGCTCCTGGCAAGATCAGGAAACTAACTGCCAAATTTAAGTCATAGCTACAGCATTTGGCTCCACAACCATTCCATCTCTGTTGCTAGAACTTTTGTGGGAAAAATCACGCCACCTCTGCTACAATTGGAAAACTTCTGCCAAAACCTGAAATCTATGTTTCAGAAGTTTCTGCCAAGATCTGTACCAACAAAATCGATGTCCCACACTCTGCCTTTCTCTTGACTTAGCTCAGTTCTGAGTGCCAGTCTTTTGTGATTTATAGCTGATTGGAGGGAATTCATATCAAGTAAACCTGGACCCCTAAATGTTGACAGGCTCCTGAAAGTAGTTTCCAGTATCTTCTGTACAGGAAGGCACACTAGTAGGTTAGGCCTCTCTATTCCTCTGCTTAGATTGTCACCCCAGGTACTTGCCTGCCTGCATCAGAACAACATGCAAGCCTCCAGTGACTGGTGGTAACTGCATATGAGTTGTACTGGTAGGGAATTGAACCCAGGTCTCCCGCAGGGAAGGTGAAAATTCTGCCAATGGACCACCAATTACCTTGTGGTAAACTGCAACTCTCTCCCACATCTAGCACTCACTATCTCCCTTTTTTCCTTTATTTCTCTTTCTCTTTGACTCTCCCATTAGAATAGAAGCTAAATGTGTGCAGGAATTTTGGTCTATTTTGTTGGCAGCTGGGTCCCCTCTCCCTAAGTAAATATTTGTTAAAGGAACAAATGAATGGTGAGCCAGAAAACCCACTAAATCCACTATAGACTTCTTTGGTCATATAGAATGTTTCTTTTTTTCTCTTTTGATGTAGTGAAATTTATCATATTTTTCCTTTATGGATTATATTTTTAGTGTCTTGCTAAGAAGACCTTTCCTCCCCTATAATTTCATATACGTGTGTGTATAAAACCAGTTGCCGTTGAGTTGATTCCAACTTATGGTGACTTCATGTGTGTCAGAGTAGAACTGTGCTTCTCAGGGTTTTCAAGGGCTGGATTTTTCAGAAGTAGATCGCCAGGCCTTCCTACCCAGGCAACTCTGGATAGATGTGAACCTCCTTGCTTTCAGTTAGCCACCAAGCACATTAACCACTTGCACCACAAAGGGTCCGAGTCTCTCCTTCTCTCTCTCTCTCTCTATATATATATATATATATACATACATATACACACACACACATGCATATTTCAGTATTTTATTCTAAAAGTTTTAAAGTTTTGTTTTTTAGAGTGAGTTTTAATACATTTGAAAATTTTAATTTATGGTATGAAGTAGGGTTCTAATTTAATTTTTTCCCATTTTGTCCAATTGTCCTTACCACCATTTATTGACTAGTCCATTCTTTCCCCTCCGATTTAAAATACTGTCTCTGTTGTGTACCAAGCTGCCATATATGCATGTTTCTGAGCTTGCTCTTACATGGGTCTATTTCACTATTCTTGCTCCATTATTTCACTGCCTGTTTTTTCCATTCATTGCTACGTGTGAAAGTATCAAAGTTTTACTGTCTTTTCTGGGTTACATTATATGAATAAAATATTTGCTTATTTGAAGATTCAAGAAAGTCTCTGGGTAAATCCCTTGCTTGTATGTTAAGCATCTACTATACTACCTATTCCCTGAACAAAATGAATTCATAAACTATGCATTTTTGTATGAGCTATAACCAGTACCCTAGATATTACATATCACACAATAGGTGTTTAATAAATATTTGTGGAATGATGAATAAATGAATGTACAAAAGATCTTTTTGGAACTCCTTGGTTTCTTTCTGGCATCACTAGATCATTCCCTGAATTTCTAATTGACTCAATTTGTCCTCAGAAAGATACAAGTCAGGAATTGTTCCTTTTTTTGTTGTTGTTAACAATTACTTAATAAAATGTTATAATTCATTCTTTTTTTTTTTCAAAATAAGCACAAGCCATATAATAAAATAAGTATAATCAAGCAATATTAGGGGAGTGTGTCCTAGAATTTTCTTCCCTCCAAACAAAGCTTGTCAATTTAGGAATCATATCAGAATGTTATTTTTATCACCTCTCCCTCCTCCATCTCTGAAGTGATCCCTTCTGAATTTCACTGATAGCTCCATAGGGTCCCACCATGAAGCCCCAGGGACAAGGGCCTTACCTGCTCCAGGGTCATATGACTTGGGGATGATAAGGTGGTGGATAGTCGCTTGAAATTTGGCCACCAAGGCCTCACTTCCAGTGTGTCTTGACCACACTCCAGACTCACTGGAAGGAGAAAAGAGGTCAGAGCTTGGGCGCCGCGATAATATCTGGATCATCCACACTGCCCTTGGGAAGCTGACTTGATGGGGGTGGTGAAGGTTTCGTAGGGAAAGTCCTCCTAAAATGAGATCAAGGAGGCCAGATTGTCTATGGAGTAGACTCTAGTCTCATTCTGGCTCCTGACTTGCTGTGTGTCCCTGAGGCAATCTGCTGAGTGCCTCCTAAGCCCACATTTTTTTCCCCTAAGAGAATCTAGTGGGTGGAGTGAGCACTGAGCTTGGAACTAAGTTTTAAGTCTGCCATTTACTATCTGAAACAAACCAAATCAGTTGCCGCAAAATCCGTTCCAGCTCATGGTGTCCCCCTGTGTGTCAGGCTAGAACTGTGCTCCGTAGGGTTTTCAATGGCTGAGTTTTTGGAAGCAGACCACCAAGGTTTCTTTCGAGGCACCTCTGAGTAGCCGTGAACCACCAACCTTTCAGTTAGCAGCCAAACTGTTTGCACCACCCAGGGACTCCAGTATTGGAAACAGCACCTAGGAAGTTAGGTGTCTGGGATTAGAACCAGGAGGAAGTGAAGAATCGTAAATACAGGCAGACCTCCTGAAGAAGGAAGACTTTGAGAGGGCTCGGTGGTGTTTTCTGGCTCCTAAGCATTTTGTAATCCAAGGACAGGGTCTCACTCGTGTCCACTCGTGGTGCTATTACACCGTGCTGGTGTAAGTCACCTGCTGGAGGCTGAAATTAAAAAGTTCCCGGGTACTGGTGGAAATGATCAGCTTCTGGCTTCTGCCTTGCACCACACTGGCTGTAATGTCAGCAAGGGTGTTCAGTGTCGCCAGAGAAGCTGTCAAGCTGACATATTGGAGGGTGAGGTAGAAAGCTGCTAAACGTGGGGACTGGAAAATGTCTGTCCTTTGGGAAAGGCACTACCCAGGACGGCCAGCAGAGGGCAGAGCACACAGGGGTGAGAGGAGAAGCATCGGACACCGTGTTCAAGGGCGGGACTTCTCAAACAGCTGGTATTGTTTGCTTGTAAGATTTCTTCTGACTCTGCAGCCTGCTCCTTTTGCCTTCTTTGCCCACTCCTCCTCCTCCTCTATCTGACCTCCAAATGAGAATTGTTCCATTTTTAAAACATTGTTGTTTGTAGTTAATATACTAACTTGCTTGGAATCTGAATCATCAGCCAATTCAACTTTTTACAGGTATACAATTTATTAATATCATTACATTAATCCTTCTGCCCTTAGTAACCACTAATAAACTTTGGTCTCTATGCTTTTGCCTGTTCTTGTCTTTTTGATTATAGAATATTTGTTCCTTTGTGATTGACATATTTCAGTCAGCATAATGTCTTCAAGCTTCATCCATGTCATAGCATGTATCAGGACTTCATTTCTCTTTCTGGCTGAGTAGTATTCCATTATATATATGTACCACATTTTGTTTATCCATTCATTTATTGATAGACATTTATGTTGTTTCTACCTTTTGGCTATTGTGAATAGTGCTGCACAGGACATTTGTGTTGCTGCTTTCAAGTCCTTTGGGTATGTTCCTAGCAGTGGAATTGCTGGGTCATATGGTAGTTCTATTTTTAGTTTTTCTACAATAGCTATACCATTTTGCATTTCCACCAGCAATGGATAAGGGCTCCAATTTCCCCGCATCCTCACCAACACTTGTAATTTTCTGTCTTTTTTTTTAAATCTCTGCCATTCTAGTGGGAATGAAATGGTATCTTGTGGTTTTGATTTGCATCTCTCTGATGGCTGATGACATTGAGCATCTTTTCATGTGTTTGGTAGCCATTTCAATATCCTCTTTGGTGAAATGTCTATTCAAGTCCTTTGCCCAGTTTTGATTGAGTCGTATGTCTTTTTGTTGTTAAATTGTCAAACTTTTATATATATTTTGGTTTTTAGATTCTTATTGGATATATGGCTTCCAAAGATATTATCCCAATTGGTAGTTTATCTTTTCACTTTTTTGTAGTCTTTTGATAAATGAAAGTGTTTAATTTTTATGAGGTCCCATTTATTTATTTTGTCTTTTACTGTTTGTGCTTTTGTTATTATATCAGACAATCCATTGTTAAAAGCTAGGCCCGACAGTCTTGCCCTTGCATTTTTTTCAAAGAATTTTATGGTTTTAGTTTTCACACTCAGGTCCTTAATCCATTTTGAATTTGTTTTTGTGTATGGTGTGAAGCAATGGATCCTGTTTCATTTTTCTGCATGTGGAGATCTAATTTTCCAAACACCATTTATTGAAGAGACTCTTCTTTCCCCATTGGAAGGACTTAGCATCCCTGTAAAAAATCACAGATGTGTGGGTTTATTTCTGGACTCTCAATTCTATTGTACTGGTCTGTGTGTCTATTATTTATACCAGTACCAGGCTGTTTTGATTATTGTTGCTGTATAATATGTTTTGAAATCAGGAAGTGTGAGTCCTCCTACTTTGTTCTCCTTCAATATTGCTTTAGCTATTCCGGGCCTCTTGCCATTCCATATAAAGTTGAAGATTAGTTTTTCCATTTCTGTTGGAATTTGGATCAGGATTGCATTGAATCTATAGATTGCTCTGGGTAGTATTGACATCTTAACAATATCAAGTCTTCAAATCCATGAACACGGAACGTCTTTAAGTCAGCAGTGTTTTAAAATTTTCATTGTATAAATCTTTCACACCCCTGGTTAAATTTATTCCTAGGTACTTTATTCTCTTAGATGCTATTGTAAATGCAATCATTTCCCTAATTTCCCTGTCAGATTTCTCATTGCTGGTGTATAGAATAGAAACTCAATTGATTTTTGTTTGTTGACCTTGTACCCTGCAACTTGGCTAAATTCCTCTGTTAGCTCTAGAAGCTTTCTTGTGAATTATTTGGGGTTTTCTATATATAGGATCATGTCATCTGTGAGAAGAGATAATTTACTTCTTCTTTTCCAATTTGGATACCTTTTATTTCTTCTTCTTGTCCTATTACTCTGGCTAGGACTTCTAATACAATATTGAATAGGAGTGGCAAGAGCAGACACCCTTGTCTTTATCCTGATTCCAAGGGGGAAGCTCTCAGTCTTTTTTCTTTAAGTAATAATGTTAGTTGTTGGTTTTTCATATATGCCCTTAATCATATTGAGGAACTTCCCTTCTATTCCAATCTTGTTGAGGGTTTTCATCAAGAAAGGGTGTTGGGTTTTATCAAATGCTCTTTCTGCATCCATAGAGCTGATCATGTGGTTCTTTTCCTTTGTTCTATTAATGTGGTGTATGACATTGATTGATTTTCCAATGTTGAACCATCCTTGCATTCCTGGAACAAATTCCGCTTGGTCATGATGTATGACTCTTTCAATATGCTGATGGATTCTGTTGAACCATGAAATGCTCTTGATGCTCATCTTAAAAGTAAAAAGTTCAGAAACTCACAAATCTCTGTGTAGGAGTTTTTCTATGCCATAACCACTTTCAGTCTTCCAAACAAACAAGGACAAACTGCCAAACTAATAAACATAAAATGGAACACTAAACTTAACTGTGGGCAGCTTATTTGTGAAGTAACCAAGAATATGTGCACATTATTTAGTTGTAGATTATGTTTGGCATATTTTTAATCTCACAATGGCTTTCTGCTGCTATCAGGAATCTCTACGCTTTTCCATGTTTTTATTTCCTTCTTTTACACACCTAGGAGTACACTCAGAACAATAATACCGATTTTAATTTTAACATAAACTTTAAGAGGTGAGAGACTTTTTGAGCAAAAGAAAATATAACAGTAAAGATATATTTATTATTCAAATGACATTTTAATTGATTTTGAATTATTTATGTAGCAACTCTGTTCTACTAAAGTGGCCAAAAGTTAATTACTATTTATGCTAGGTTGTCATCCCCTTAGCCCTCAGCTTATCTATTTCTTGGCTCTGCTTCCAGAACAATGGACTAAAAAATAAATAACATAGCAGGGCTAATTTGTCCTTGATGCTATCTGTTATTACTTATTTGTGATAATTTTAACAATTTCACACTGTATTAATTCCAGAAAAGAGTCATCAGAAGGTTAGAGGGATCTCAAAACCATCTCATATGAGGAATGACTGAAAAGAGAAGGATATTTATCTAAAGAAAAGAAGACTAGGATCATTGAATCGGGAGAAATTGGAGGCAGGCAAATTTTATCTCAATATATCTCTCAAAACCATTAGCATGGTCCCCAAGGCCCTGGATGATCTGGCTCTTGCTTACTTCCCCAGCCTCATCTTGCAAACATTCTACCACTCACTTTCTGTGTTACAGTTTTTTTGACCCAGTTTGATACCTCTTTTTTCAGGGGTTTTACACATATACTCTTTCAGCCAGGAATATTTATCTCTAATTTTTTGCCTAACTAGTTCTTACTATAAGGTTCCTGGTGGCACAAATGGTTTGTGCTTGACTACTAACCTAAAGGTTGGTGGTTCAAATTCACCCAGCACTGCTGTGGAAGAAAGGCCTGGCAATCTGCTTCCATAAAGATTACAGCCAAGAACACCATATGGAGCAGTTCTATTGTGTAACACATGGGGTCAGCATCAGTTATAATCAACTCAATGGTAATGGGTTTAGTTTTTTTTTAGTTCTCACTATAGATCTCAGTTCAGACATTACTTCCTCAGGGAAGCTCTACCTTCCAAAATTAAGCCAAACAAAAATCTCCAGGTCATGTCCCCTGTACTTTTCTCTTGTAGTTATTTCAGTATTTAGCAATATATTTGTGTGTCTCTCACACTAGACCATAAGCTTCAAGCCAAAAGGGACCACATTTGTTTTGCTTGCCATTTTCTCACCTAACACAGAGCCTGGTACATAGTAGGAATGCAACAAATATTAGGTAAATGAAAGAAAATTCATTCTTAAGTTAGACAAATTGACAACTTTCAACTCAAATGTAGGAAAAAAAAAAAACACCTCACAAAAAATAACAAAAGTAAAGACAGGTGAGATAAATGAGTGAATGACACTGGGTATAAGAGAACAGGACTTTGTGGGAACCGTAGGGAATTCAAGCGAGTATGCCTTGTGAAAGGAACCCTGACGGCACAACAGGTAGGTACTCTGCTGCTAAAGGAAAGGCTGGCAGTTCACATTTACCCAGTGGCTCCATAGGAGAAAGACCTGGTGATCTGCTCCTGTAAAGATTATAGCCTAGAAAACTCTATGGAGCAGTTCTACTCTGTCACATGGGGTTGCTATGAGTTGAAATTGACTTGACGGCACCTAACAGTAACAACAACATGCCTTGTAAGGAGTTCCTGGGTGGTGCAAATGGTTAACTGCTGAACTACTAACCCAAAGGTTGGCAGTTCAAACTTACCCAAGGTACCTCAGAAGTAAGGCCTCTGCTTCTGAAAGGTCACAGCCTTAAGAACCCTACGGATTATAGTTCTACTCCGCGCCCATGTGGTCACCATGAGTCAGAATTGACTTGATGGTAACTAACAAGAACAACATGGCTTGTGAAAAGGCATTCAGATTTCAAACACTTTAAAATGCTGTGCTGACAAAATATAGCATTTCCATGTACCAGATCTGACTATAAGCTGCCAGTTTCTACCCTTGTCTTACATAAATTGATATGTAGTTATATACTCATTACAAATGATAGTATAGAGGATATGTAACGACATGAGAAAATGCTCACACATCCTAAGTTTTTTAAAAAAAGCATGCTAAACAGCAGCAGCATTCTCATTTTGTTAAAAAATAAACAGAAAACACTGTAAAGGTCTGTACTAAAATGTCAACTGAGGCTATCTCTGGCTGGTAGAATTATGAATACGTTCTTGTGTGTGTGCTTTTCTGTATCTTCTTAATCTTTTACAATGAACATGCATTGTTATGTATTCAGAAATAAATTGTTTCTTGAAAGTTAGCAAAGTAACTCAGGTGGCAATGTGGAGGATAAAATGGAATAGAATAGGATTAGAAGCAGGGAGATTACTTAATAGACTACTGTAATAGTATGGATGAAAGGTGATGGAAGCCAAATTAAGGCAGTGGCTGTGAGGACAAAGAGAAGAAAGTAATTAGATATGAAGAAAGTAAACAGATTTGGTAATCCTGGATCTCTTTAGGTTGGATATAAAGGTCAAAGAAACACTAGCTTAAACATGGTGATTGAATTGGTCATGCTGGACCTATATGGGTTTGAGATAATGGATATGGAATTATTAGCTTAGACATGGTAACTGAAAATGAGATTCCTTAGGGGATAGTGTGTAAAATAAAACGAGGGCAATAAAAATAGGGAATCATGGGGAACTCTTGAAATCTAAGAGCCAGGTAGAAGAAGAGAGGCCCATAAAGGAAACTAAGTAGGTCTGAATAGAGAGAGAAAAGAATACCTAGGAGGTTATCATGGAAACTAATGGAAGTGGGTTTCAAGTGGGAATCAGAGAAAATACTTTGCCCACTTCTGATGTTTGCTTCCTGTGAAAGGACCTCAATTAATTTCAGGTCTTTCTCTATACTTGGGAAGGTTCAGTGACTTGCATAATTAGTAAATTTGTGAAGAATGTCTGATTCAGCTGCATCCTATAGCCTGTTAAGAACAAGTTTGTCCACAGAGACCAAGTTCTTATTTGACCCTCTATACTGTCCTCGTCTAGGAACTGTAAGTGTAAATCTAATTCTGGGGTCCATTTAGCAGGTCTATTTACTTTCACACTAAGCAATATCAACCAGCTTAGTTTTATCATTAATGGAGATATTTCGGCCCCATTTATACTTTTTGTCTTATTTCCCAAAATGTTCAGAACCTTATCAAGGAAGAGGGGGTATTATTTTATTGGGACTCCCTTGGGAATTCTAATAATTGCTGTCAAATACCATAAGGGTCAGGTAAGGTATGTGCAGAAATGAGGTGAATACCTTTGACAACTAAGAAGTAATCACAAATCACTGTCTTCCTTAATAAAGTCAAATACAGATTCTCCAAGGGAAGCAATTGAGGGAATATCTCCATGGTGGGGGGTTGGGAGGGAAGAAGGGAGCAACCATAACTACTACCCCAAATCTTGTTCTATAAATTCTCTAAGAATGGTGCCAGACACCTAGGGGACTATATTCACCAAAAACCAAACCTGTTGCCGTCGAGTTGATTCCAGCTCATAGCAACCCTATAGGACAGAGTAGAACTGCCTCATAGGGCCTCCAAGGGGCAGCTGGTGGATTCAAACTGCCAACCTTTTGGTTAGCAGCTGAGGTCTTAACTACGGCACCACCAGGGCTCCTAATGAATGAAGGATAGCAGGTAAATCTATGATCCTGGGTTTCAAGTGATATCATCTGGACTCTAGCTCTTTTTTTTATTGCTCATACCTGGCTTTTTCTGTTGTTATGGAATAAGATAGGCCAGTTCCATGTTGTGTCAAAGATGGTCAGCAGCAGCTCTAGCATAAGTAAAATTTTCGAAGATGTCTCGGGAAAGACTGACTTGATTCATGTGCCTATCTTTATGACAGAGGACAAGAGTCACATGATTGAGAGCCTTACAAAGGAAAGGCATTTTCTGAAAAGATAGGCAGACAAAAAGTGACTTTCCACCCCTTGGCTACTCAACATCCATACTTGTGCTTCTTTCTATACATATAATTTCATAAATGCCCTAGCCTAAAACAATGTAATCATCCCATGGATAACCTAAAACTATATTCCTAGCATGCCAAATTCTCATCCAGTTATTGCATTCTACTTGAAAATCAAGGGTTCTAAATGACATGCGTTTCTTTTGGTCAGGCCTGGATGTAGCTCTTCATGGTATAGCAGAACAAAAAAAATCAAAGTTGCTGCTGTCAAGTCAATTCTGATTCATAGCAACCCTACAGGACAGAGTAGAACTGCCCCATAGAGTTTCCAAGGAGCGGTTGGTGGATTCAAACTGCTGACCTTTTGGTTAGCAGCCATAGCTGTTAACCACTTCACTATCAGGGCTCCACGGCACAGCATAGCAAAGATAATTATAGTGGTATATACAAGGAACAAAGAGAGTAACGGCATCCTAGCTTGTAGATGAGGTTCTTGGTCTCTCCCTTTTCCCTTCCCACATGAGAGAGTACTAGAATCATGTCTTTGTTGGCAAAGCTTGATGTTTCTGTCAATACAATTCTCTTAATCTTAGCTGGCTGTTGGTCACTTTGCTTTTCAGTAACTGTGGTTTAGAAACCAAAAGGAGAGATGACCTGTAAATCTGTGTTCTGTCCCTTAGCAATGGGTTGCAGTACGCTGTCTATCAACCATCCAACAAAACTTAACTAAGTATTTCTATTTTGGCCTTTGTATCCAAAATTATAAGCTAAGGAATGAGTTCGGGGATAATGCCTCTGGGTCATCTCTGTCCCCTCCCCTCAATTTGTATCTCATTAATGGTTCCTCACAAAAATAGGGCTAATTTGTTAACTTTTGTCAGGCAGGATGTGTATGTAGAGTTGGAGATGTTGTCAAGGATCAGGCTTTTTTCAGGGGTCCAGTTATATCCTTTACTGTGTTACCAACTCCTTACCTTTGTTGTACCAACTTTAGCACAGACAGAGAATATGGGTTTTCCAAACTTGCAAGATGCAGGTTTACTGGACTCTCAGACACCTGGATTAGCGGCTACACACAAAAAGAGAGACTGCGTTAGAAATACTATCTTCCTCCTTCTGCACTCAGCTAGCCAGCCTGAACTAAAGTGTGTTCCTTTCTTGTAGGACCTCACTAATGGACACACTCAAATCCTGATATTTTCTACCAATTCCCCTAAATCTTCAATGGCTTGATGCCACATAACAAGTATTGCCAACCTCCCAATCAGGGCCAAAGAGTCCTTACTACTGTGCACCCCACCTAGGCTCACTAGTTCTACTTTCAGGACGTATCATTTGTTGACACTGGTGCTATTTTACATGATAATTGAGAATAAAAATACAAACCTTGCCATTTCAGGATTTGTTCGTCTCTTCAAGTTTAACGGTCTGTTTTGAATTTCAAATCAATTTTGGATTCAAGTTTAGGCAATTCAAAGTTTAAAGTATTATCTGGGTGTTCTCCCTTCCCTAAGAGTTTATCTGGTTGTAGGAGGTAATTCCTTCAGCATCACAGCATTGGGGCTGGGGCATCTAGTCTATTTGCTATCTTCTGCAACCTCTCTGTATTTGTTGCAGAAATGTCCACGGTTGATACAACTTACAGTCTATTCTCTCAGTAAAGACAAAGTGTGATTGTTTTCCCTCTGTCCTTACCTCAGAACTTGTGGGCTCTTGTCTTCTTAGTAGCCTTCTCCATCCAATTCATTTCTGCAACTCTTTTTTCACTCTACTGTAGTCAATGGAGATGCAGCCTGATCCTCTCTGCTTAAATATAATCTGCTGCCATTTCTACTTGATTGTAGCTGCCCATGTTGGGCAGACTTCCAACTGAGTTAACAGGGTACAAGCCACAAGCTCCTTCTGTTTTTGAATTCCCAAATCTTCCTGGCAGTATCTATCCCTTACCCCTTGGGGATTCAGTCCTGAGGAGAGAGCCAGGAAATTTGACTCAGTTCAAGAGCTCTTTCCCCTCTTTCAACACCATTGAGACTGCCTCTGTTTTCCTGTAATAATTTCATTTTCAGGCAGGTTCTCTCCACATGGTGACCAAAGCCCAGAGGCAATGTTTGCTTGCAATTTCAGAGTTAAGTGCCTCTTTATCAATAGTGCTAGCCAAAATGGTGAAAATGTCTCTGATGATCTTGGTTTTGCTAAGCAGCCCATTCCTGAACCAATCACTATGGCTAGGGGATGAGCGTACTTTGGTCCACCTGATTTATGGGCCCATCCTTATGATATGGGAATTAGGATTAGATAATGGATGGTCGTATCTGGGGCAAGAGGGCCAGGACTATATTAGTTAGGATAAACCCTCAAATCTCAGTGCCTTAACACAGAAGAATGCATGTGAACTCCAAGTGTTCCTAACTGGCAGGCAGTTATCCTCCAAGAAAATTAGAGACCTTTCATTTTGTGGCACCATCATCAAGACATGGTTTACAATGCACACACGTTCATCTGCCTCAAGTTGGTGGGGGAGTGGGGAGGTCTTGGAGGATTGCTCATGTGTAGTTTTTATAGGTCAGATCTGGAATAGGAAGGAGCATATCACTTCTCACATTCCACTGTTTAGGGCCTAACGGGGACATCTAACGGTACTCTAATTGCAAAGGAGGCTGGGGAATAGAGTTTAACTGTGTGCCCAGTAAGAAGAATCTAGTGTCTGCAAGAATATGCTATTCTGATCATTAAATATTTTACCTCTCTTCCCACACATGGAACACATCCTACCCCAAAGGAGACAACATAAAGTTCCATCCAGTCACTGGATCAGGCTGAAAGTCTAGGATTTGTAAGTAACGTGCAGTTCTCTTCGTTAGGTCCAGATGCAACCTATGAACTGCAAAGAAGACTTATCTTGATTACTACTCCCTGTCCCAGCAAACCTAATATACAGTGATAGATCAAGGACAGGTTAACTACAATACACACCCCCATATGAGAGTGAGAAACATGTGATACACTCAGTAATACTGATGCATAACAATGATGAAATACTGGGCGGCATTTTGTGATCCATCTCCTGAGAGTGGAGGAAGTTTTGATGGGATCCTCATTCTAATCTTTGGGAGGAACACCCTTGTCTATTGTTCTCCAAGGCCCCTGATACTAGCCTCTGAAATGTTCTTATTTGTTCATTTTGTCCATGACCACATAATATGTGAATGTTGAGGAGCTGTAAAGCTTTTATACTCTATTTCCTACTTATTCAAGTTTTAACACTTGAGCAAAGATATTTTCGTATCTGGCCCATGGTTTGATTAGTAATAAAATTCCTTTAAAAACTTAGATTTCTGATTTATTTACTTCCTGTAATTATACCCAAAGCTTTCTTACATAATTCTCAAGACTGGATTTACTTTTTTGCTTCCTTGCCTCATGCTAGTTTCTCTCCAAACTTTATTACAGCCACCTTGAAGCCATCTGAAACAACGGACTTGGTTGGGAAGACCAAATCCTTGATCCTATCTTTGTTGCAGGACTAAATCATAAAGGAACTGTACCCAAGGTCTCTTCCAGTTTACTGTCTGAGGTCTAGAAAGTCAGCTTTTCCAACTCTTCCAGATGCACACATTCCTGCACACTTTCTATTCCCTTTCATTTCTGCCAATTATTTCCTGAGCTTGTTTCTTACTTGTAAACCTTGTTAAAAGTAAAATGTAAAAAGCAACACACATCATTACTTTGGCTATTTCTCAACCATTTCCTCTGGAGCTACAGTGTCAACAGATATGTGGTATGCTTTTCAATAATCCCAGGTGATAGTTTTACTAATTCCTTTGCCCCTGAAATACATTGGTTTCTTTCCTTGATATAAATTTCCCCACCACCTGCTGAATCATCACCAAGTCAATGCCAAATATTTTAGGTTATATTCTTAGCAGTACCCAACTTCCGGTACCAGTTTCTGGATTAGTTATGGTCATTCTAGCTCCTGTAACAGATAAATTCTCAAATTTCAATTTTTCTCTCTCATAAGAAGTCCAAAAAAGGGTGTTCCTAATTAGTGGGTAGCTCTCTTCCAAGTAGTGATTCAGCCACCATGTTCATTTTCTCTTCTGACTCTAGCATATACTTTATATACTCATATATTCATTCTGTCTTGAGTATATGAGTAATAAGCACATACTCATTCTCTCTTCTGACTAAAGCATATGGTTTATAAGGTCACCATGCTCGCTGGTATCAAGCTGATGGGGAAAGAGTAAGGAAAATCCTCTACGGGAGGATCTTATGAAGTCTGGAAATGAGCGTATCACTTTTGTTTACATTCCATTGGGTAGAACTCGTAAGGGAAGCTGGGAAATTTAGCCTAGCTATGCATAAAAGGGTCACTATGAGTCAGAAACTACTTGATGCCAAGAAGTTTGGTACGTGCATAAGAATCAGAACTTATTTTCTTCCAAGTAATGTGGTTTCAAATACAGTCTTTTTGATAGAGTGATAGTTACAAAAGTTAGGTTGCAGAGGGTTGGTGGGTGAACTTCAGATAATAAAATAGAAACATAAAATATAGAATACTGTATAAAGAAGTTTGAATGTGAAGGAAAGGAAATAGAGTGAATGTTACAGAAAGATAAGTTAAGGAACCAGAAATGTGGAGGACTGAAGACAGGAAAGATAACTAATGGAGGAGACAGGGGATTAGAATAAGAGTATGGATGGAGAGTCAATCTTGCCTAAGACGAGGGAGTTTCTCATTCTCCTGATACTGGAGAAAAGAAATATCTGGAGTGTTTAGGTTTCTAGCATTTGGAAGACTGAAGGAGTTTTGTGCCTAATAGTTTCAATCTTCTCTGAAGTGGAAAGTAAAGTGATATAATGAAATGAGGCTGGGATATAAAGACTGTAAAAAGTATTCTGGTACAACAGGAGAAAGGGGTGCTTAACGATATGCAAAGTAGGAAGGAGGGATCAAGCTGAGCTTATAGAATATAAATCTGTAGTGGTAAGATACACAAAGTGGTGTATTGTTCTGCGCTGGACCTCAGCAAGTACTATAGGAGAGGAACAGGCAGATGGCTAGCACTTTGTATGCTTATTTACATAGTGCTTATTACACTATAAAGCCTCTGAATGCAGAGATTTTGACTTCGCTAAGTGAAGTAGTTGACACACAGTAGGCACATGATCAATTTTTGCTTGAATGAATTGATTCAACCATTGCCAATTCTGCCATGGCACTCTGTAGAGTACTGGCAGCTACCCACATTTCATATGGTATGCCAATGCTAGAAGAAAAAAAATGCTAAAAAATTTCAGGCACACTCAGCTAAATTTAGGATTCTTAAAATGGCAACTATGTCAACTGAGACATACTTTTTTAAATCTTTTTTTCTTAGCCAGTACATCTGCTTTTGATGTTGGCTTCATTTTCCTTATGCCACTGTGCTCATACTAGACCAGAAAGGAGTAATTCTGTGTTCAATAAACTACACTATCATTTCAAAAGTCCTAGAAGTCCTTTGGACACCTAAAAATGAACCCACAACCCCACATCACAGTATTTGTTTCAAGAGGTATATAGCGACAAGGATGATTATTTATGATGACCACTTCACGGATAAAAGTTAAAGTGGAAGAGCTAAATCAGGGTCATGCAGTAAATTGTATGCAAAGTGTGGCACAGATCCCTCTTTTCCTCTCTTCTTTTGGAAACCCCCCCACCCCCCCCCCCCCCCCAAAAAAAAAACCTATCCTAACACTAGCATTTCCCGGATGCTTATCAATAGAAGACAGTCCCCTTAGCTACAACAGCGGTGGTGGCGAAGGAGAAGGTGGCGGCGGCAGCAAGAGCAGTAACAACACAGAGAATAGGACGACGACGATTATCTGTAGTGATCTTAGACATCTAATCCAACTCCTTCATATCACACAAGAGGAAACTCAGGCTCATGAAATCTAACATCCAAGACTTAAAAGTTAAGCAAGAAGCCTCTTTCCTTTACAAGACGCGATCTCTCGAAATCCAAAACCCTAATTCATGATTTGGAGGCTGAAACAAACGGCTAGGAATTAAACGAGAAGTATGTACAGCAGTCCAGAAGGAGGTTCCACCTCCCGGATCTGGCCGATCCCGCCTCCAGTTAACGAAGTGTCTGGACTGCGCTTCTGCACCGGCATCCGACACAGCCCAGAACGCGCTCCTCTCTTGCCTCCTGGCCCGCCCTACGCACCACAGCACTACCCGCCCACGGGGGCCCCAGATCCGGCCCTCGAAATCTCACTTTCGCCTTTCGGCCACCCGCGCGCCACCGCTCAGGCGACGGCTGATGGCGTCACCTGCACTTCCGCCTGCGGGTGCGTTCTTGTCACTAGCGAGGAAGGAAAAAGGGAGGGCTGAAGAGCTGTGTGTGGGGGAAGTAGTGAGGAAAGAGATGCAATACCGGCGCTCGCGGGCGCTACGGCAGTAACCTGGGCTCCCCTCTGCCCCCGCCGTCCCCCCATCGGAAGCCGTTCTAGGCACACTTCCCCCCGCCTCTTTCCAGTCTCTCTTCCTCTGGGTCTCCCGACACTCGCGTCTGCCTCTACGGGTACCACCCCCCCCACCCCACTCCTCGCTCCCCCAACCTTTGCTCCCTCACGCTCCCTCCCTCCCATCGTCGGGCTCCCCGCCCTTAGTATCGCGAGACGAGGTGAGAGCTGGCGGAGCGGCGGCGGCGGCGGCGGCAGTAGAGGTGACCGAGGCGGTGGCGGCAGAGGCGGCACCGAGCGCTGTGTCGGCCCCGGTGCGGCCGAAGTCGCAGTAAAGAGTAGCCCCCACACCCCTCCCCAGTCCGCGCCCTCCCTTTTTCCCTTGGGATGGAGAAGGCGACGGTTCCGGCGGCGGCGGCGGCGGCGGCTGAGGGAGAAGGGAGCCCCCCGGCGGTGGCGGCTGTGGCGGGCCCCCCCGCGGTGGCGGCGGAGGTTGGCGGCAGCGGCGGGGCTCGCTCGGCCTCGTCTCCTCGTGGGATGGTGCGAGTCTGCGACCTGCTTCTGAAGAAGAAACCACCGCAGCAGCAACACCACAAGGCCAAGCGTAACCGGACTTGCCGACCCCCCAGCAGCAGCGAAAGCGACAGCGACAACAGCGGCGGCGGTGGAGGCGGCGGCGGAGGAGGTGGCGGTGGCGGCACGAGCAGCAACAACAGCGAGGAAGAAGAGGACGACGACGAGGAAGAGGAGGTTTCCGAGGCAAGGGCCTGGTTTCAAAGGAAGGAGGGAGGAAGGGACTGTAAAGGGTAGAGGCCGAAGGTGGGAGGTTATTTGCGGTGGGACCGATTCCTGTGGGTTGATCCTTAGGGCCTGGACTTTCGACTACCCCCATTCTTTCCCCCGGCCTTCATCATGAGGCGTGAGAATGCGGCGGGAGGGTAGCTGACACGTGGGGGGTGAGTGGACCACAGAGTACCCAGAGTTGGTGAACAGCCTGTTATCCTGGGATGGTTCACATGGTTAAGGATGGAGGAAACTGGTTAGATTCCCTATTTGCACACCCAGACTTGGGAGGATCTGCCTAGGGCCAGTAGGGCCACCTTATTTCTGTGGCGGGGGCGGGACCAAAGCTGGAGGGGTAAGATAATAGGTAGATGAGTCTCTTGGGGAACGAGTCCAGGTTGATAAATTTCTCCCGGTTGTGAGGTGGAGGGGAGCAGTTTTCTGGGGAGGTAAGGTTGTAATGGGCTCAGCTAAGTATTTGTGTATGTGAGAGACACGTGAGAAGCTGTACTTTTCCGTATTGTTCTGCTGCAGGTTTTTTTCGTAGCAATTGTGGCTGCTGAAGTAACCTTTACTTCTAGATCTCTGAAGGATTTTGTATAATCTTATATCCATATACAATTATAAGTAACTTAATAGGTGACAAATACGTTTGATCCTTACATGTACGTACATGTACATCTTAAAATAATTCTTTAGTGAGGAAGAGTTAAGCTAGGACCTTTTGTTTTCCAGATAATAGGGGACACTAAAGAGTCTGCTTTAGAGCCAGGGTTGGTTGTCGTGAGTTGGAATAGGGAGGTCTCTTGGTTTGTCCTACTGATCTGGTTTCATAACTGTTTATTTTTCCTGGGTCCACAGACAGGCGGCGTTGCAGGATCCTATTCTTCAAAGGCAGCCATATAACCCGAAAGCTCAGTAAAACCTACCATACTGACAGCAAGCTTAAGAGTTAGCTTTATTAGTTGCCAGCTCTCTTGTAATTCTCTTGTCCACTCCCTGAGATGGAAGCTAAAAAATTTTATCTGGAGAAAGAAGTAGTAACTTACGGTAGCAGAAGGAAAACAGCTTTAAAGTGAGAACACCTGAATTATCCAGAAGTACCACTTGCCATTTATTCTCTTCCACAAACAGAGATCTTAATCTAGGTACACAACTGTTTTTCTGAAAACTGCATTTATTTGCTCCTGGGCGCTGTTCAAATAGCTGATAGATCTTTTATATAGAAACATCTTTTAAAGGATTTATCGGTTAGTTGAAGACCAGATTCTCTTTTACCTCAGATTGGAAGAAGTTATACAGGTAGAGATGTAATCGTTTCTGTATGTATACCAAAGAGATAGACACCTACTGCTGTAATTTCTGTTTAGGTTATTTGGTTCTAAGGATAGATTTGTACTAGCAGATTTTATACTGACCTAGTTGGACGTTTCAGGGTATTGTATTGCTCAGGTTGCATTTGAAACAATGAAGAGAAAGATAAGTCGTGATCCTTATATCCAGTAAAATTTACTGCAGTACTTAGAATCGTTCAGAGATGAGAAACATTTTAGAGATAATTTAGTCCAACCTCTTTGCTTTAAAAAATGAGGAAACCGAGGTTTAGAGGAAACTGATTGTAGAGGGTAGTAGCAGAAATAGTAGCAGTAGTAGTTTTCTAATGGCTCAGGCCAGTACGCTTTTTATGATAATTTATGTCATTGTATTTCCCTCCTCCCCTTTCAAAAAATAGTGAATTGCAAGGTAACACAGTAGTGCAGCTATGGGCAAAGTAACATTCTCCAACATATTAAGCTCTGGTTTGGAACAAGATCATGATAGTTGAGTACAATATTTACCAGAATATTCTGCCGTAAACTTTGGCTACGTAGGTAGTTTTGTCCATTGGAATTTGGCCTAATAGGCAAAACTTTTGGTAATTTCTTAAAATCGTGTAAAATGACCTTAAATTTTTAGGTATGTTAATCTTGTGGGTCAGGTGTGTTGTCTTTGGAAAATAGGAATGGGGTATGTTGACTGTAACAAAAGCTATGGGAATTTTTTTTGTTTGTTTTTAATGTGCTTTGTATTGTCTTCTGCATAGTGGCATAAACAATGGGTTTGTCATTTGTTATGAAGATGAGTCAGGAGAAATAAGTGTAATAAAGTACAACTATTAAAAATAATCTATACAGGTACATGGTCAGAGATAAGCAGACAAAAAGGAGTACAGTGTGTCTCTCTACACCTGCTTCCATCCTTTGACCAAAATAAATAAACCCCCCAGTCACTGTACAGTATAAGCTAAATGGGTGAATTTAAAGTATGCAATACTTTTAATTATCATTTTACTACATGATAGCAGAAATTTAACCTTCTAGAGTTAGGAAATCTTGTGACTAATATGCATAGTATTTAAGTCTTTTTTGTAGTTCTTCATTGTTATAGGCTACACAGTAAAAAAAAAAAGTGGCTAACATAATCCTTGATTATCCTTCCAATCAAAAGGTTAAAAGGAAATATGAAAGGTTATAGTTTTGAGGTTATTTAATATGAAGAAGTGAAGGATAATTTAACAAAAATATGTAGGGTTGTTTTGGAGAAATGAAAGCTGCATATTCTCAATCTGTTGAACGAAAAGTGGAAGGAAAGGAGATTCAGTTTAAGTAAAAGCTTTATTTTAAATGATGAAGAACAATGAAATTCTTATTTGACATTAAAATAAGTTATTAAGAATTGAATTTTCTCTTTAGTATCTCAGAGAAAGATATTTATGTTTTCAGATAATTCAAATAACCAGATATACCTGGAAACAAAATTATAAGACCAGGATCTCTTTCCCCCACCCCCTCTATTTGACCCAAAACCTTAGATCTAAAATTAAAAATATATATAATTTTCTTGGCTTTCAATATTGAAAGTAGAAATGTACTTTCTAACATAAAAGCCATTATGCACTTCTTTTCAAATTAGTGGACTACATTAATTGAATTACTTACTTGACAGTTACAAGAAAAATGTTGAAATTCGAAGAGTTACTACTCCATTTAAGAAATACTATTGCATTCTACTGAATGTATTTTAAAAAATAATAATTGAACAGCATCAGTATTTTCTAAAGTGGAATTACGAAGATAAAAAACCTTGCTCTTAAACGTATAGCTCTTAAGTTCAAAAGTAAAATTTTTGTTCAAGATGCCTAAAATTTAAATGCACTAAGAGTTGATCCTGAGGCTTTAAGAGACAAACCTAGTGAAGAAATTTTAGAGAAGGGGAGCTAGTGAAGAATTAGTACTGATTTACTCATTCAGTATTGAAAGGATTTTCAGGGCTGGGGAGAATCCATTTATAGACATAAAAATGAAGTTGAGAAGGAGCTACAATTAGGGAGAAAGAAAAATTATTTCTTTTTTTGTTTCTTAATGGAAAAATACCTTCTGAGTGCCTCTGTTGTAATGGTTAGAATCCCAGTTAGCTCAGAGAAGCTTTCTTGTTCCCCAGTTTCATATCTTAATTGGTGAAGCAGTATTTGTAAATTAGATGTTAAGATCTTTGAAGCATTAGTTCTGTCCTAATTAAAATTATTTTTGTTGCCTATCCTTCATAAGCACGGTACTTGGTAAAAAACATTTTAAGTGAATAACTGGTTTGTGCTCAACTACTGACCGAAAGATTGGTGGTTCAAACCCCACTCAGTGGTGCCACGGAAGAAAGGCCTGGTGATGTGCTTCTGTAAAGATTGTTGTTAGGTGCTGTCGATTCGGTTCCGACTCATAGCGACCCTGCGTACAACAGAAGGAAACACTGCCTGGTCCTGTGCCATCCTCACAGTCATTATTATGCTTGAGCCCATTGTTGTAGCCACTGTGTCAGTCCATCTCATTGAAGATCTTCTTCTTTTTTGCTGACCCTCTACTTTATCAAGCATGATGTCTTTCTCCAGGGACTGGTCCCTCCTGATAACACGTCCAAAGTACGTGAGACGACGTCTTGCTATCCTTGTACGTGAGACGACGTCTTGCTATCCTTGCCTGCAAGGAGCATTCTGGCTGTCCTTCTTCCAAGACAGATTTGTTTGTTCTTCTGGCAGTCCACAGCATATTCAGTAGTCTTCACCAATTCAATAATTCAAAGTGACATCTTTGCATTTTAACACTTGCAGCAGATTTGCCCAATGCAATATGTCGTTTGATTTCTTGACTGCTGCTTCCATGGGTGTTGATTGTGGATCTAAGTAAAATAAAATCCTTGACAACTTCAGTCTTTTCTCCATTTTATCATGATGTTGCTTACTGGTCCAGTTGTGAGGATTTTTGTTTTCTGTAAAGATTACAGCCAAGAAAACCCTATGGAGCAGTTCTACTCTGTAATACATGGGGTTGCCATGAGTTGAAATAGACTCCATGGAAGGGACCAGAATTCATTCAGCAAACAAAGAGAAGAAATAGAGTTTCTTCCACCTTTTTGGATTCTGAAGCTTGCATTTCCACATCTTTCAGTTTATTAATTACTTCTTTTAGTGATGATGATCTTATGTAAGTATTGGGGCAAGGCCAGTTTAACTAATAGACACTGATTGTTGAATGCCTGATAACTTCCTTAAGCCTCTTGGTTATATTTATGTTTTAAAAACATAAAAACTAACACATATTCATTGCCCTACTGAGTGTCAAATCTAATGTAATGGTTAAGAGCATGGAGTTTGGGTTAAAATTCTTGATCTATCACTTACCAGCTTTGTGACAAGTTACTTAACCTCTCTCTACCTCAGTTTTCTTGTATATAAATGGCGATAATAGTAGCTTCTACCTCATTGTATTGTTAAGCATATTATCAAATTCATGACAAATGAATTTGTTTCATATATTTTCACTTTATTCTTACCATAACCTTACGAAGTAGTTACCACCATATTTGCTTCATTATTCAACAAATGTTTGAGTTCATCTGCTATATGCTAGACATTGGTGCTGTACTGAGGAGATGATGATGAGCAAAACTGTTTTAAGACACATTGATTTTAAAATGCACCTGTGATTAAATATACATTTGGGGAGGTGTGAGAGTGAGGTTAAACTGCTAAATGTATATCTTGAATAAGATGAGTCTTAGTTTCAGGAGTACACTATATTGGGGCATTGGGAGGGAACATTCATTTTACAGGTAAAAATATTGGCTTAGAAAGGTGTTTGGTAACTTTACCAGGGTCTCATAGCAGCACAGCAGGGACTTTACCTGGATGTGTGTGATTAAAAGCCTGCTCATTCATTCATTCATTCACTCACTTATTCACATGCTCTGTTATGGTGTATGATGTCGAGTGCAACATATCAGATGTTGGCATTTCAGATAATAGAACAAATTTAGATGGTGTAGGGGAAGGTACTTTTTGGCAGTAGCGCAACAACCATTTGAAGATGAGTTGGCTACCCCAAACTTTTCTTGTTCTGAAAACTCAAAAAAAAAAAGTATACACACACACATAAAAGAAATACAGAAAAGTACAGGTAAGTATAACATACTCATATAACCACCATCTAAAATTGACAGTTGTTAAGAAAATGAAACTTTATAGCAAAAACTACAAGTCCCCTTTAACACCATTCCCATTCGCAGGGGTATTGTCCCCTCTCTAGAGGCAATCTATTGCTTTTCTCCCACCCCTCAAGATTTTTACTTTTCATGATTGTTATCTTCCGTTCTTAAACTACAAAAATGGTTTTCTTTTAAATAGGAATTGTTAACTTGGTATCTAGTTAGGCTGTGAATACCCCAAAATTAAAACACAAGATTTTGTTTAAGGTACTTACAAGTTTTTTTTCTTCTTTCTCCCTTCCCTAACTCCATAGTATACATGCAAAACTTTAATATTAGATATTCAGGGAGGCCTATAGCCACCACCTCCTCTCTCCCTCCCCCTTTGTTATTTTGAAACATTCTGACAATAGCAGTGGTGAGAAATCTGGCATCCATTTATTTAGACTGTGTAGAGTTAAGAAAGTGCTTCTTACTAAGAAGGTGATGTGGTAACCAAGAAGGCTTGTTTAAAGTAGGGGGTCCAAGATTCATCTGTTTTTTTCTGGTAAGCTAGTCCTATGCCTTTTCTTAACTTTCCTCTCAAATCCTCATATTGCACCTCTTAATTGATGAAGTTGTTTCCATTTAGCCTGCTATGGGCTGTTAGATCTGAAGGCAGACACCTTTTTTTACTCATCTTTGTCTCTCCTATAGCACAGTACCATGTGTGTTTTGTAAGCCTAAGCTTCTTACGTATGCTGGGTGTTTATGAAGTTAGATATCTGAAGTAAAAATATTTCATGAATATTTATTTATTAGCCACTTAATCTCAAGTCTTAAGGTAACAAAACTTCATGGTTGCAGATATTTACTGTTGACCCCTGTAAGATTTTTTTTTAACTGTATCCTGATTCTCAATTTAGTTTAGCTATTATTAACCTCATCAACCTAGTTGAGATTAGTGGAACATTGTAAAAATTTTCAGTGTTCAATAATCAAAGCAGCATATTTTGACTCCCCAAAATTCACTATTCAGACTGGCATCTAATTATATGATCCAGTTGGCCAGGGAAACACTTTAGGTGCTTGAGGCAGTGTAGTAGTAGCCGCATTTATGAGGATAGTTTATTTTGCATTTTTATAAAAATAATTTAATGGGTCAGGAAATACAAATATAATGTGCTTCCTTATAATTTTTCCATACGTGACCACGGATGAAAAATCTTCACTTCATAATGGTATGTGAAGTGTCTGCTGATACCATTTAAGTTTTTGTTAGGACCAATAGGGGGCACCAACATCCGTGGTAATTTCTGCCAAACCTAACTTTACAGTTTTCATCTTTTGAGAAAACCTAATCATTAGTTAGCTGGAGGTAATGGGCATATATGAATATCCTTCTAGCCCCTTGAACCTTACCTATCTGGTATCCCCCTCCATTTCCGATCCAGAAGCAAAATACTTTCTGCTTTAAGATACTGCACTTAACTTTTTTTTTTTTTTTTTAAAGTCTTTGGAAACTATTCATATGCGATTAGGAGGAGAAGTGGAATTGTGGAGCGAAATAGGGACCATTTTATCATGATTGATAATTTGGGGTTTTAATTATTAAAAAGAGAAATGTTAAATTTTATTTTCCCCAAGAATGCTATGAATCTCCAAATTAATATAGCCCTAATTATTAAAAGCATAACATAAGTTGCCTTCTGTTATTATGCAGCACTCATAAACATTACATGATGTTTGAAAAGTGTTGTCTTTGTAAGTTTACTTCTGGGTGAGACCAGAGAAAAGCGGGTCAGGGAGAACAAATGTAAAGATCACAGTACTTTAGGAATTTCTGCTGGAGCCAATATTATATAGTCTTTATAAACAATTTTGATAAATGGTGAAATCTCTCTCAAACCTGCAGCTAGATCATAATGAATTGTGCTAATGGAAGTGGACAGCAGGATTATTGACAATAGATTGAAAAATGATGAATAGGTTTTTATGAGTCAAACCTATAAAATAATGTACTGTTGAAACATAGCATGCTTTTTAGGCAAAAATTCAGCATAAAGCTGAGCAAGATTAAATAAGATATTAGAGATACTCAAAATCATAATTCTTATTTTAGATAATGCTATTTTACATCTATACAAAATATGTGTATTTCTGACTCTGCTGTACCATGAAGATGACTTCATGATAGAGAAGTTCTGGAGAGGGATAGTTTAAAAATGATTGGATGGTCAGGATTGGAATCCATGGTCAAGGACAACTGCAGATTTTATTTGTTAATTGTATTTTTATTGCTTATTACTTAATGTTCAGATCAACCAGTTACTCACATCATAGCATGGAGAAAATCCTGAGGTATGCCAGATAGTGTTAATTAAATTTTGAAAATAAGTAAACTCCTCATTTTTCATTTCTTGAGGTTGAGAGTATAAGTAGGCATGGTAAATTTATGGAACTAATCTATAACTGTGTTTCTCTAGCAGGGCATTTCACTTTTTTTAAAGTCCTTGAGCAGCTATCAGCTCATCTGATTAACCTTTCTTTTTTTTTTTTTAACTCCTTCCCTCACCCCCCCAAAAAAATAGAAAAGAGAAAAAAAAGTGAAGAAATAAAGACCTATCTTAAAATTAATTCTTGGTCTGGGTTTTTCTCCTCATGGGTCATCTGTTAATTAGTTTAAGGATGTTTGAAAAATATTTTAGATTTGTGGAAAGATTGCTTTCATTAATTTTGAATTTGGAATAAGTATACATTAAAATGAGGTTCTTTTTTCCTTTCCCACTTTCCTATCACCCTAAATATGAACGTTACTAGAAAAGGAAAGTCTGTGTTACACCAGGTTTTTTTCCAGTTTAGTCTTTGACCCCATTATTGCCTCTTTGCTTCTCTATGCCACGTTTCCCTGTTATTTCCTATATAGAAATAATGGCAATAATAGTCCCGTTGCTGAGTCGCTAATGTAGCTCTTATTAGTGTGAGATAGCAGGGTAGGAGTTAATTCTTTTACCTGACAAACATTTATGGAGTATTTCCTATGTTATTTCTGTTTTCAGTGTCTAGTGCAGTCATGGCGTTGCTTAACATTCATGATAAGGTCTGTGAAATAGGATGTTATGTGATTTGGACGTTTGTGAGCACCTTATTATATACAGGCAGTCCCTGGATTACGAATGAGTTCCACCATTCCTAAATCTGTCTTTAAGTCGAATTTGTATGTAAGTTGGAACAGTTAGATACGGTTCATATCTAACATCAGTCAAATGTTTGTCTTAGTATATAGTGTACCTTTCTATGCATAAAAAACATTAAACACTTCTGGATATAATAAAACATCTTTAACATAATAATACAGTAATAATAATGTTTTGATACATGTCACCAAGTAGCACCCGTTTGTTATTATGAACCATAGTATGTACCTCAAATTTTTAATAAAATAGGCTTTACTTTACAGTGGTTGTGATCACAATGAATATGCAGTTGGATCTTGCCCCAATGAAATATAACTGTAGTCTCAACCATTTCCCTCTCAGTGAATATGAAAAAGTTAGCTGTATTTAAAATCACAGCTGTATGTAATTTTATTCATATTGTAGTTAGTAAAACTTTTAGACCTGCATGCATGGAAACTTGGCACAGTTGATAGAATTCAGTTTTCTGTGTGATTTTTAGCGTGTAAGTGTTGCTCACTAGTATACTCTTCTAACTAAATTTATTTAATGAGCTTTATTGAGACTTAGAATAATTTATGGGTTATGAGGGATTTGAAGATGCTGAGACAGAATTCCTGGTTTTGTAATTTTTAAATCTTGTTGAGATGTTAGTAATTTAAAACTGTAATGGTGATTTTAAGTTCTGTATAATTATTTTTTTGAGAGGCTTTGTTAGTTTTCAGTGTAACTGTGTGCCTTTAGAATTAGTCTAGGATCATGGGAACCATTTTGTATATGTTTTTGAATACTAGAAGGGTAGACTTTACTACTTTTATGGGTGTCTTTTGGAATATTCACTAATGTTTGTTTTTTTTTTTAAGATGAGGCCTGTGCATGATATTTTTCCAGAATGTTCTTGACAACTAAATTACACTAAAGAATCACCCATCCTAATTTTACCCAGAAGATCTTTTAGTAAGGAAAGAGGTATCTATGTTAGTTTAAGGAGGCCTGGTGGTGTAGTGGTTAAGTGCTCGGCTGCTAACCAAAAGGTTGGCAGTTTGAACCCACCAGCCACTCCATGGGAGAAAGATGTGTCAGTCTGCTTCTGTAAAGATTTACAGCCTTGAAAGCCCTATGGGGCAGTTGTACACTGTTTTGTAGGGTCTTTGTGTAGACTCGACTGCAACGGATTTTTTATATTAGTTTACTTGTGATTACTTCAGGTAGAAATGTGTTAAAATATTAATTGCATTACAGGAGAATGTAAGATGAATGTTGAATATATATATTTTAAATGTAGGTTTTTTGTAATATTAATAATCAAATATATTTGTAGAAACATACATATTTTTAGAAAATCTGATAAAATCAAAGATATAAAGAACCAAAAATCCTCTATAATTTGCTCTCCAGAATCATTGTCGAAATATGTCTTTCAGTCTTTTTTTTTGATATGTAATAGTCAGATTATCGCACAGAACAGTCACTTAGAAATTTTGTCTGCTAAAAGTTTCATTGATGAGAAGTCTTCAGAAATTTTGTCTGCTTAAAGTTTCGTTAATTAGAATTCTTCGCATATATCAATTCAAGAAATGAATCTTGTGGTAATGTTTATATATTTAAGTATAAAAACTAATAAATGCAGTCATGCTTAAAAAAAAGTCTGTTAATACATTGAGGTTTTTATCGTACTCTCATCAGAGTAAATGGTCCTAACAGCTTGGGGTGTATGAAATGTTTCAGTTCTCTTTCTTGGTGAGAGTGAATGAGTGTGTGTGTGTGTGTGTGTGTGTGTGTGTGTGTGTGTGTGTGTTTGGGAGAGTACATTAGGATTTGCCTCATTGTTTTTATTTATTTATGAATGCTCCATAGTATGAATGCTCATAGTTTATTTGATCTTTTATGTTGGTAGACATTTAGATTGTTTTCATTACTTTTGTTATTACAAATATAATGCTGAAGTGAATGTCATCTTTTAGTTATTTTTAAGTACAAAATTATTTCTGTGGATAGATTCTTAGAAATGGAATTGCTGGGCCACAAGGTGTATACATGTTAAATTTGATAAATAATCCCAAGTTTTATTTCAGTCAGTGGTATATGAGAGTGCCACTGGATATGATGAATCTTAGTTTTTTAAATCTGTTACACAAAAAATGGTATTTCATTTTCATTTTACCATTGAAATTGAGTAAATTTTTGTATTCATTTTCTGTTTGGATTTCTTTTGAAAAGAGCAGTCTTTTTTTTTTTTTTTTTTTTAATCTTTCTAAAACCTTTTTAAAGGTTTTATCCTTTACCTATTAGAGGTAGTCCCTGACTTAGGATGGGATTCTGTTCTGATGACTCCATCATAAGTTGGTTCTGATGTAAGTCGAATATCTCACTCTTTTTTCTTTTTTTAGTTTTCATTATTATTGCTTTTTATTATTAGTATCTTTATAAATCCAATCTTTATTTGTCTTTGGAGGTTGAAAAATTACATATAAACTTACAGATATATTTTAATGCATACATAGAATCCACTGCTGTCGAGTCGATTCTGACTCTTAGTGACCTTATAGGACAGAGTAGAACTGCTGCATAGGTTTTCCAAGGATACAGTCTTTACAGAAGCAGACTACTACATCTTTCTCCCATGGAGTGGCTGGTAGGTTTGAACTGCCAACCTTTTGGTTATCAGCTGAGCACTTAACCACTGTGCCACCAGGGTTCCTTAATACACACGTACATATATTAAAAAAAAATCATGAAAATTTACTCTGACTATGAAGAAGAATTGGATGACGCTGGCATTTTATCAGTTGTAATAACTCCACTTGTGAAAGGTTCTGGATCATTTGGATATCCCTGGGAATGGGGATGGTGTTTCAAGTCAGAAAATTAGTGGGAGTTGTCTGTATGGTCCTTTTTTTTCTTCATATATTTCGTGGTAACATCCCACTGCTTCCCAAATCTGCCTGTTGACTGTAGCAAAGCGACTAGTGTTTGGGTCCATGTTTTCAAGCAACTGAAGCCACTGATTTTAGCTGAGAAAATCTATATTGTGTTTTGAACAGTAAATCATAAAACTGAACATTGGTGAGTGAAGATCTGAGAATGATAATATTAGCAAATTATGCACTGCAACATTGTATAAGTATGTATTACTAACGATATGATGCACAAAAAATTAAAAGGACAGTAGTTAAGTGTGGTTCGTCGTAACTCTGATATGCCGTAAGTCAGTGACTACCTGTCTTCTATTAGGGTCGTCTGTCTTTTTCTTAGTGATTTGTAGGTGCTTTTATAGTCATGTTATTCTTCATGGTGTTATTTGTTATACATACTCTCTGTTTACAGTGTTTTCACAATACAGAAGAAAATTATTTTTGTGTAGTAAAATGGATTATTCTTTCGTGACTTCTGAATACCTTCCTCACTGCAGGATTTAAAAACAAAATTCATAGAAATTTTCTTCTGAATCTTTTGTACTTTGTTTTCCAAAGATACTTGAATCTCTTTTTGAATATATATTTAATTGTTCTGCCCATTTTTTACTCACTTTTTTCACTAACATTTAACCTAGTTGACTAATGCTTGCTTCTTAAAAAATGTTCCTCTCTTTGCTTCTGTAACACCGCTCATTCTTGTTTTATTTCTGCCTTACTAGCTGCTCTTTGTTGGTCTTGTTTGCCACTTCCTCCTACGCTTCTCACTACACATCCTTTGATTATTTGGTACATCATTGCTCAGTCCTGGCTGCTCTTCAGTCCTGACTGCTCTTCTGTCTTATGTCTGTTCTCTCTTCTTAGGTGGTTTTATTTAGTCTTGTGTCTTTATGTATCATCCATATGCTAACCCATTGCTTTTGAGTTGATTCCAACTCATAGCGACCCGATAGGCAGAAGAACTGCCCCACAGGCTTCAAAGCAGCGGCTGGTGGATTTGAGCTGCCGACCTTTTGGTTAGCAGCTGAGCTCTTAACCACTGCGCCACCAGGGCTCCAGTCCATATGCTAAGCCAAAAAAAAAAAAAAAAAAAACCCCTTGCCGCTGAGTCAATTCTGACTCATAGTGACCCTATAGGACAGAGTAGAACTGTCCCATAGAGTTTCCAGGGAGCACCTGGTGGATTCGAACTGTCGACCTTTTGGTTAGCAGCTGTAGCACTTAACCACTATACCACCAGGGTTTCTGGATCCATATGCTAGTTACTCTCAAATTTGTATCTCTAATTTAAATCTTTCTTCTTGATTTTTGGTCTCACCCTTCTGGCCACCCAACCTTTCTAAAAACCCGTCTTCCAACCATAATCCTCTTCCTTCCTGAAGAGAATCCAAAATCCCATCCATTTTCTACATACAGCTTTCCTTCCAATTCAGTCCAAATGTGGTTTCTCTCAGTTCAGTAATCTATAAAATAGTAAACAATTTCTGTTTCCCTTTTTTGCCCAGTCTTTTGTACAGTAGTCAATAAGACTAGTATAACTGTAATAAAAGCTCCTTTGGAGAAAAGAAGAGGAAGTGCACAGCAGTTATTGTCCATATTAATAATTAAATACTCTGGACAGGAGTTGTGATGACTCAGCCCTGGTAATGGTGTAAGTTCCTTGGTTAAACTGATTTTTCTTTGTGGGAGAAACGCTTTTTTTGACTGTTGTTTGTGTCTTTGGCTTTGTCCATTAGCTGATTCCTCATTGTTATCTTCCTTGACCACATCCAAAGCAGACATTAGAGAGTATGACATCCCTAGGAGTTGCCAATTTTTTAGCCTCCTGTGTGTTGGTATAGATTTGGGGTCTGTGGTTACTTAAAGTTCATTCATAGGTTTTTGTAGGCCAGTAGTAAAGTTTGGAGGTAAAAATCTTTCAAAAACTTAATAGATTTCTGTTCTGTTTGCTTTACATCATTCCCATGTGGTATTAATTGCAGTAAAAGATCTCTTTTAGTCATAATTTTGAAACCTGCTGATTCTCTTATTTACTGGTCTTTGTGCTAGGCCTGTTCTTTCCCTTGTATTTCCTGGCTACCTTGATGGCATCTGAAATAATAGATGGGTAATGTATCGTAGTTCAACCAGAGAAGCAGAACCTGAGTGGGCTGTCTAAGCAAGCCCAGTTAAGAGAATACGCAGGCTGGAACCCATGGGCACAAGCCGAAGCTGTTCTCTACAGGCAGCCAGGAAGGGAAGAACAATTGTAGACTCAGCTACTGTTTGGAGTTTGGTTTGCCAGGGAAAATCCAGTCTCTAAGGCTCACTTGATTATGTCATGTGCATGAGGATGATTTCTCTAGCT
The DNA here is from genome assembly GCF_000243295.1 of Trichechus manatus latirostris. Taxonomy (NCBI): domain Eukaryota; kingdom Metazoa; phylum Chordata; class Mammalia; order Sirenia; family Trichechidae; genus Trichechus; species Trichechus manatus. Next base: position 1,148,913 of record NW_004444044.1, read on the forward strand.
CAGAGTCAACTGATTAGGGGCTTTAATAACATTGGCACCTAAATTAGTGTTTAATTAACTGAGAAAAGATATTTGTATGCTACAAAATGACTGTTGACCTCTTCCTTTGTTTAACTTAATGAAGTTGACACATCAAAAATCACAGGTGGGAAGGCAGCACTCTTAGTCTGATCTTTGCTACTATCTGGCAAAGAACTCTTGAGGTCACAAGTTATCTCCTGGTATTTGAGACACAGGAGGAGATGCTTTTCCCAACCTAACAGGCCCCAAGTTACTGGACTTTTACAGATTGGAGTTTGCTGAGCTAGCTTCTTTTTGTAGCACTGTTTTTCATGTCTGTCTCTACTTGCAAACTGCCTAATTCTTTTTTTTTAATTTAAATTTTATTTTGTTGTGTTGAGAATACACACTGCAGAACAGTTCATCAGTTTCTACATGTACTGTTTAGTGCCATTGATTGCATTCTTCCAGTTGTGCAACCACTCTCACCCTCCTTTTCTGAGTTGTTCCTCCCCCCTCCAGTAACATAAATTCACTGCCGTGTAAGGTTCCTATCTAATCTTTGCAGTTGCTGTTGTCAACTTGATCCCGTATAGATAGTTCTTACAAGAACATAATGCTCAAGGCAGACACTTTTTACTAGTTAAGTTAAACTATTGATTGGTTTGAAGAAAACTTCAGGGAATGTTTTTGGTTTAAGGTTTAAACATTAATCTCAGGGCAGTAGTTTCAGGGGTTCATCCAACCTGCAAGGCTCCAGGAAGTCTGGAGAGCATTAAAATTTGAAATTCTGTGCTGCATTTTCCCCCTTTTGATCAGGATTCTTCTATAGAATCTTTGATCAAAGTGTTCAGTAGCGGTAGCCAGGCACCATCCAGTTCTTCTGGTCTCATGGCAAAAGAGGCAGTTGTTCATGGAGGCAGTTAGCCACACATTCCTTATCCTCTTTCTATTCTTCACTCTCCTCCTTTCTCTGTTACTCCAGGTGAGTAGACACTAATTGTTGTGCCTTGGATGGCCACTTGCAAGCTTTTGCAAACTGCTGAATTCTTAACTGAGAATTTGCGGTTGATCACAATACACACCAGTATTCTGAGTTTTTCTAAGAGATTGGTAGGCTTCTGAGGCTTGGTAGGCATGTGATGTGCCTTCACTGTTTACTGCAGGTAAGAATCTTAGCAAATGTTTTGCTACTGCGTAACAAGGGTCATTAGCTTTCCAGCCTGAGATATGTTTCCTTGCTGCCTGACCTCTAAGCCTTATCAGAGTTTTTAGGAATTTGTTATGGCAGCACTACACTTGTAGTTGGCTGTGTTAGTTAAAGCATGGGATAGATTGTTTGAGCAAAGAGACTCTAAAACACAAGTGGCTCAAACAAGATGGAAGTTTGTTTCTGTTTTATGTGATACTTCAGAGATAGTCCTTCAGGTCTTGCATGGATCTGAATTCCTGCTGTCTTATTGCTACATCTTCCCTTAAGCTATGCTATCCGTTATGGTAGTCACTAGCCACATGTGGCTACTGAGTTCTTGAAATGTAGCTAGTGTAACTGAGGATCTGAATTTTTAGTTTTTATTTAAATTTTAATTAAGTAATTATATGTGGTTAGTGGCTACCTGGACCCCTGGTGGCATAGTAGTTAAGTGTTCGGCTGCTAAGGAAAAGCTTGGTAGTTCAAATCCACCAGCCACTCCTTGGAAACCCTATGGGGCAATTCTGCTCTGTTCTGTAGGGTCACTGTGAGTCGGAATCAACTCTACAGCAGAGAGTTTGGTTTTAGGTTTTAGTGGCTACCATACTGGAAAGTGCAGATATAGAACTCTTGCGTCATTACAGAAAGTTTTATTGGACAGCTCTACTTTAGAGTGTTGACCTCATCTGCAAGGTATAATCTGGCTCACTAGCATCATGTCCATGTTCTAGCCCATGAGAAATAAGAAACAGAAAGTTAAGCTCAGAGAGCTTCCTTTCTAGGAATTGACCAGGGAGTTGCAAACATCATTTCCTCTTACAGCCCATTGGCCAGAACTTAGTTACAGGGCCACACCTAGAATATGTAGCTCTTGCTGGGTGTTCATATACCCAGATAATACTTGTGGAGAGGTGGTCTATACCCATATAATGCTTGTGTAGAGGGGGTCTTTTACTAAAAGCAGAAAAGGAGTGTGGATATTGGGGGACAATTAATGTCTTGCACATACATAATTCTAGATTTTCGTTGTTCTTATGACTAGCAACATAAAAGAAGAAGTCCCTCTTTCCTGGTTCTGGAAATAATCTTGTTAACCTAGTTTGGGTCATGTGTCCATTCCTGAACCAGCCACTGTCACTAAGGAAATTGATGTATTGTTCAGGCCTAGGTCATGTCTTTCCACCCCATGTGAGAGGTAGACTAGGAGAGGTCATCCTCACCTGAGCCTCATGGAATAGTTTCCCAAAGAGAGAGGGTTTTTGTTGCCAAAAAGGTGGGGTGTGGGAGTGAGAAAGGAAGGAGTGTTGGACATTCTTATAACCCCAATAACTAGTATTTTAATGAGTGCTTACTATGTGGCAGGGTTGTTGTAATGCTTTATATACAGTCTCCTTTAATACAACAATTCTAATAGATAGAGTTTTTCACCGTTTTATGGTTGAAAACAGTCAAGGCAAGAAATAAATAACCTGCTCCAGTTCATAGTAAATGATGGAAATGTCATATATGGGCATTTTTACATCAAAATCTGCTGTCTCTACCTTCCATATTCCACTGCTTCCCTACTATTCTTTTATGGCCACCCTAGTAATTGCTCAAGAAATATGTTCTGTATAAATTTTAGAGCACATTAGCTCATTCCATCTTGCCCCTAGGTTCTGTTTACAGATCTACATGAATGACATCTTACTCTTGTTTATGCGTAGTGACTTATCCCTAGGTCACTACAAATAAGTAGTAGTAGTAGTTCTGGAACGCTCAGGAGTTGGTTAGAATACCAGGTTATAAGACTTCTTCCCAAGATGACTTTATCCAAGGGTTAATGTTGTTCTGTTATTGTACATATTGTTGTTTCTCTAACCCCCATCTTGGAGAAGTTCATATGAATGGTCGGGAGATGGCCTCCATAGATTATGAGTAAATCAGTGTACTATTTACCAGTTCTGGAACATCAGATCAGAGGTCTTGTAGATGACCTGTTTCATCATAGTAAGTGCTAAAAATGTGAAGCAAGAATGTTCTAGATCCTGCTGTCTCCCTTAATTCATGCTATCAGGTAAAGATGACATGTAAGCTGAATCTCTGAGAACCTCATAGAAAAGGGACAGGATAATACTTTCTTTTGAGGGGGGTCAAATGAGATAATGTATGTGAAAACATTTTGTGAACTGTCAGGATATCTGCAGATACTAGTTGTTAAAACTGAAGCATGAAGAAAAATGGAGAGCTTTGTGAAAATGGGGTTACTGACTAGTAAGATGTTTGGCTATTTTTTATACAATTCAACCACCTGTAATTTAGAAACACTTCACTTTTTCATTTTCATTTAATTTGATTATTTTATTCATTTATAGATTGCCAGTAAAGCTTTTCAGCTGTAATTGTGCACGTGGATTAATTTATTTTAGGTGGAGATAATCTGTTTCTCTGGATGGAATTAGACATTTTTATTGTAGCAGACTGAAAATTTTTAAGTGAAGTTTTCTTTCTTTACTGATTGATTGCTCAGGTTGTTACTTTCCATATGTGAAAGAACTTCGTGATCTATTTTGGTTAAATTAATTGCAAATTATACTTCTTTTTAATTCTGCTAATAGTATAGGACTTTTTTCACTATTAATATTAGATTATTAAATATATTGAATTTTAACTGAATTACTCTTCTTTCTCTTACTGTTTGGCTTCCACTTTTACAACGTTTGTTTTAAGCAGAAACCCAAAATGATATATGATATTTGTAGAACTAGAACTAGAACCAAATTCAAACTATTCACTTTGGAATACTGCCTTATATAATAAAGATTATTTTTTCTCAATACTAAATTATGTTATTAAATTTTTGTTAATAAAATCTGAGATAAATTGTCCATCATTCCTCATCCGTTTATTCCTTACCAAACACTCATCAAGCTATTGCTGTGAGCTTTGCTAGGCAGTGGGTACCTGAAGGTATATAAAGAGTACATGGTGACATTAAAGAGCTAAAAATACTAGTGATAGAGACAGGCTTGTAAAACAGGTATGCACCACTCCTCACTTATCAACCTGGTTATATTCCAAAGACCAGGTAGGTCATTGTGCAAAAATTGACCTTAGGTGAAAATGAAGGATTTGTTTTTCTGTTTTCAGACTTTCCATTTGCCTGATTTTTTTTGAAAATATGATCATAGAACTAATAACAGCTAAGATTTACTGATATGCTCATCACTGTGATAAGTGCAATAATTGATTATCTCTCTGTGGAGAAGGAGGCTTGGAGGAGATAAAAATAAAATTGGATAAAGCCAGACTGTGTGATGTGGCTTAACCATTTCATCTTCCTCCTGTGCTGGGTCAGAGCCTCCCTTGAGGAGCCGCCTCCAGGGCTCCACTCCCCCCGCCCCTGCAAGCCCTTCATTCACAGTCCTGGAGCCTGCTCTGCCATCTAGGCTGCCTGCAGGCCAAGATCTGCTTGGAGGCCATGGTCATGGAGGAGGCTGGACCCGCTGCCCCCACTGGCAGAAGGGAGTGGAGGGCTCAGGGCAGTGCCGCCTAGCTTCCTGGAAGCTGCCCAGGGACCTTCCTCAAGGGAGGGGCCTCTCCACAGCCCTTGCTGCCATGCCTGCTGCCTCGTTAATGCACAAAATAATCGGGTAGTAGATTTTTTTTACCATCATGATAAATGTGAAATGTCGGATAACAAGATAGTTGATAAGTTTGGAGTATGTGTATTACAGTGTGGTTAATGTATTAAAAAAAGTACTTTGGAAGGAGCATTATCCACACATACAACATAAAAGTCTGCATGGAGAAGAAGACCACAAACTATGGGTAACATAGTCCCAGGAAAATAAATATTTCAGACAGATTTTTAAAGGCTGGGTTTGTGAACATCTTGATGAGGCTACAAAGACCATACATAGAGCCTCTCTTATAAAAATACGAGTTAATAAAGGCACTTTTCACTTTTACATCCCAGTGTGCATGAGAAATAAAGTGAGTTGCGTTTTCCTCTACATGAATAGTATTAAAGAGATTAAAAGACAAAAAAACAAACTTGAACATAATTCAGAGAAGATCTACTGGGATAGTGAGAAGACTTCAGAATGTGTTATTTGTGGAAATACTGAATGAACTGAGAATTATCTGTATCTGTATGAAGTAGGGAAGTCTCTGGGATATGATAACCATCTTCACCTATAATGTGACAGTGAGCATTTTATGATTCTCCTAAAGGAGTAGAGTTATAAATTGGATGGACGCAATGGGGTAATAGCTTTGGGGACAGTGTTTGGAACTGTGTAACAGAAGTTTCTAGAGAGTTTTTTTTTTTTTTTTTCCTGATGTTTAAGCATAGGCTGAGGAGTTGAGATTCTGTAATGGAGATTGCACAAAGGATTAGTTGTTTGGTTTAGATGATGTTTTAGGATTAGATTCTGGTTTAAATCTTTGGTATTTAAGTAGAATATGTACAGGTTCTTAAGTTTCCCTATAATTTTAAAATTTGTACTACTTTATTAGAGTAATAGGAAATGTTTGTACTTTTCTTCCCCTTTCATCTCCTTTTCTGGGAATGAAGAAACAAACCATATTTCCATGACGTCTCTTCTGTAGGATTAGCAGATGCTACAGGGATTCTAGATAAAATGGTATAGTATCAAAGATTTGACCAGGCTGTTTTCTAAATCTCAGGATTTCTGAAACGTATTCCCAACTCGCTTTGTGGACTGTTCTTTTCACTTGTACCTTTTTTTTCTCTTTTCTTACTCTGTACCCATATAACCACCTTACAGCCCAAGATCCTCTCTTCCACATGGCCCTGCTTTCTGGCTCCAACCAAGACTCAAGTACCTGAGTTCTCTTGACCAGATCCAAGTACTATAATATACTTGAGTTGCGTATATGGGAGATGTTTTCATGTGAGGAAATTTTTACCTACTTTAGCCTTATCACCAGATCTCCTTGTCTTTTATACCAAGACATAAAAAAAAAAAAACGCGATTAGTATTGCAATTGTTTGTCTTTTATGCGTGAGCAAATTTGTTTTGTATCCAATGGAGCCCAGAAGAGGACCCATTTATTGTCTTAGGCAGCGTTGAATGTTAAGATTCATAAATCTTAAATCAAGCGCAAAAGTCCTCCTGACCTCACTACCATAAGCAGAAGTTTCCCTGAGAATCTTAATTAAAGCACAGTTAGGAAGTAGAGTTAGATTCCAATTTCGTAAAACCCCAGGCATGTGAGCACTTGGCAGTTTCCATTCATGACAAAAAATTATATTCCGTTTTGAAAATAACCCATTGCCTTTCTATTTGTTTTCTTACCAATATTTCTCCTGTAAAAATAATGATGAGGAAAGAGTTTGAAGCTGAGTACGGCAATTTGGTTTTGGATCCTGCTTTATTAGTATGTGACTTAGGTAAAAGTTACTCCATGTTCTTCATCCATGTTGAGGCTAATGATTCCTTCCTAACCATTTTTATAAAGAATGGAAATTATATATCTATACTGTTGTACACATTGGAGATATTCATTAATTATTGCATATTATTCTGGAATGTAATAATTAATGAGTACCTCCAGTGTTCAAACCCCATAAAGATTGTTGTTGTGTGCCATCTAGTTGATTCTGACTCATAGCGATCCTTACAGGACAGAGGGAACTGCCTCATCAGGTTTCCTGGGTTGTAATCTTTTTTTTTTTTTTTTTTTATCATACTTTAGATGAAGGTTTACAGAACAAATAATTTCTCATTAAACGGTTAGTACACATACTGTTTTATGACAATGGTTAACAACCCCACTGCACGTCAACACTGTCCCTTCTCGACCTTAGGTTCCCTATTACCAGCTTTCCTGTCCCTTCCTGCCTTCTAATCCTTGCCCCTGGACTGTTGTGCCCCATTAGTTTTATTTTATGGGGCTGTCTAATCTTTGGCTGAAGGGTGAACTTTGGGAGTGACTTCATTACTGAACTAAAAGGGTGTCTGGGGGCCATACTCTCGGAGTTTTTCTGGGCTGTAATCTTTATGTGAGCAGATCGCCAGGTCTTTTCTCCCAGAGAACCGCTGGTGGCTTCAAACTACCGACCTTTTGGTTAGCAGCCTAGCCCTTAACCATTGTGCCACCAGGGCTCCTCCCATAAAGATTCAGCCTAGAAAACCTTACAGGGCAGCTCTACTCTGTCACATGGGATTGCTATGAGTCGGAATTGACTTGACAGCACCTAACAACACCACCACTCTGGATTGAAGTTAACCTTTGTTCTTTCCTAGTCAGGGGCAGTTTTCTTCACCTTTTTTTGAGTCATGGATTTTGGTTAGATTCTGATGAAATCTGTGAACCTTTTCTCCCCTGAAACATACATACAGCATTTTATAGTTTGTTTCAGGGAGTATAGAGTTTTTTGAGTTCTATGAACCATGGGTTAGGAGTTTTAGGTCAAGAATATTGGATTTCATCTATCCACTGAGGAGTTCATTAACTTCCTGTGCTTTTATCACCTTTAAAATTAAAAAGTAAATAATCTTTTTGCAGTCTTCACCCCCAGTAATCGCACTAGTAACTACAGGTTTTTTCTTCCAAGGGTTGCCACCATAACCATTGGGAAAATTTTCTTTGGATAATAATTTTTAAACCTGCTGCCACCGAGTTGATTCGGACTCATAGCAACCCTATAGGACAGAGTAGAACTGCCCGGTAGGGTTTCCAAGGAGCGACTGATGGATTTGAACTGCTGACCTTTTGGTTAGCAGCCAAGCTTTTAACCACTGCACCACCAGGGCTCCAGTAATTGATTAGGAAGTTTTAAATTGCTGTCAACCTTCACACATTCTTTTTCTTTCCGAAGCCATTGGAATCTTGACTCAGAGAAAAAGCCAGTTAAGTGATTGTTGGTTTTTATAGATGTTTTTTCTTTTTCCCCCTGGAAGAGTGAAATTTGTTTTATGGAAAGAAAAGATATCCTTAGTTTACAAATATTTCCTACATTGTATGTTTAACAGCAAACTATGAAGGTATAATTTGATTTCTTCAGGCTTATTTTACAGTTATTGACCTCATTTCTTTTAAATATGGTGGACTGTACATATTCCTTTACCTTTCTTTCTTCCCACAGTTCCACTGATATTTTTTGAAGATTGAAGTAAACCACAATTCTGAAAAGAAAAAAAGATATTAATCAAACTACCTTAAAGAGGAGCAAAATAATTTCATTAGTTCTCTAGCTTTAATGTGTGCTTGTGTGTGTGTATGTGTATGCAGGGAAGGATAGAAAATCTAACTTGGGCATGGATAGAGTCAGACTTAAATAATGTCATCAATACTGTTTCTCTCAACATTTTCGGCCTTTTTTTTTTTTTCCTCCCTGTATTGGCTTTATTTTCAGCTATGCAGATATGGCTGGCACTCAAAGGAGAGGGGGATATAATATTCTATCCAGACCTGGGTTGTGTGGTCAATCGTGTGGCGGCTGGGAAGGATCACCTCCACCTAAACCGCATAGAGTATGTTCCCCACAAAAAAGAGGGATTATGTTGCTAGAAAAAGGGGGTGGGGGGAAAGCATGTTGAGCAGTAAAATTACAGTTCACAGTCCACTACAGGTACCATCAGAGGAGCAGAAATTTTGAAGAAGATAGAAAGATCACGGGATCAGATTGACAGCAAAATCCCAGAGGAAACTGGAACCCAAGATACCAGAGGTAAGCACAGGTTTTACCAGGGGAACATCAGAAAGGCTCCAAGCTTGGAGTCCAAAAAATGGCAAAGATAGTAGTGGGCAGTTGGGTAATAATCAAGAATATTTTGTAAACAGTTGTTTTCCAAAGTGCTGAGTCAGTTGAGCCTCCATCTTGACCTTTCTCCTGCCTAAACAGCTCTGGTGGCAGTGGTGTCTGCCCTCAGGCCTGAAGTCTCAACTCTTCTCTTAAAGTAGGCCAAGGGTTCAGTAGGGCATCTACTGATGTGTTAGAGCTTGAGAGAGAAGCAAAGGCATGAAAGTACACTACTTCAGAGAAGCAGTTTTAGCAGTTGCCAACCTGTTTGACTTCCTGTCTAGGTATCTTACTGGGATGTCTGCTTATCCATATACCTTACTTGCTTAAATAGTACTCACAATCAGCTCTCTTATTTAAGGGAGAAGCCACGTGGAAAAACAAACCCTGACAACTTCAAGGAAAGCCTACGTTGGCTTCCTATACTCTTTAAAGTAATCTTTCATTTGTCAATATAAAAAGATAGGGATAACCAGACAATCAAGGAAAATCAAAAGAATGGAAGAACATTAAAATAAGCAACAACTGACCTCAGTTATAATTCAGGGAACAGAAGAAAACTTCAAAGCAAAAATGTCATTATTGTGTCATTTAAGATGGAAGAACATGTTGTACTGATTAATCATAGCTGCACTAAAAGGGGCAGAAGATGAGAAGAAGTTTTGAAAATTATAAAGAAAAATTTCAGTGAATTGGCTAGATAACTGTTTAGCATAAATCAAGACAGTTGTTAATTTGGAGCTAAAGAAGTGGTACTCCGTGTATATGGAGCAAAAACAGATCTAGAAAAGCAGAGAAAAAGAGATCGAAAATCCTTCACAAAGTTTCTACATCCATAAATATGAACTCTAGAAGCAGAGAACAGGAACAGTGGGAAAGAGAAAATAATGAAAGAAAATCTCCTAGCCTGGAGAAAGATGAATTTTCAGATTGAAAGAGCCCATCTGCTACCAAACAGGATGAATGAAAAAAGATCTAATCTAGGAAAGTCTGGTAAAATTTCAGAACTCTAAGGATAAAAAGGAAATCCTAAAATTACTGCCAGAGAAAGGGAATAAGCCCAAACCCATTGCTGTCGAGTTAATTCCGACTCATAACAACCCTATAGGACAGGGTAGCCCCATAGAGTTTCCAAGGCTGTAATCTTTATGGAAAGCAGACTGCCACATCTTTCAGTGGGTTTGAACCACTGACCTTTTGGTTAACAGCCGAGTGTTCAACCACTGCGCCACCAGGACTTCTTGAGAAAGCGAATAAGGAAAATCAAATGACTGAGCAGCCATGCTGAATGCTTGAAGATAGTGGAACAGTGTCTTTAATGTTTGGGAATAAATAGACTTGAACCTAAATTTTCTCTACCCCACCACACCGTTTATCATGTGAGGACAAATACATTATTTGCTGTTGGAAAAACTATGCACCTATATATAAATATTGTTTGAGATACTATAGCACAATGAAAAAAATAATCCAAGATAGAGGATGTGGGGGGCGGGAGGGGGTAGGAGTGGTAGGTAGCTACTGTTGCATCTCGGGGCTCCAAGAAGAGATGAAGAAAGCCAGAGGGAAGTTAAGAGTGTTATTAGTATAGAATACGTGGACAATTTTCCTTCAACTATTAATATCTAAATAACAGTTATATTCAGTAAACAATATTTACCTAATCACATTATAAACTGTACTTAATTGATTTTTAGTTTTTAGAATCAGCCTAGAAAATACACAAAATGGACTTAACAGTTGTGGAGTAGAATGTGTTATAAATCTTTATAAAGTAAAATAATCTGTAAAATTAGGAGATGGAGGGCACCAAAAGAAGGATAAGTGCTCATTCTTTCCATGGAGAGTCAAGCTGATAACTACAAGTAGAAGTTTATAGCACTGTTCCAATTCATTGCCATTTTGATACAAGAGAGTAACAAAAAAGACAGTGTTCATCCTGTGCATTGTGATGTTTGGATTTTTAAAAACTCTCATGTGCATGTATCACATCTATAATATTTAAAAGATTGCAAATGTGGTGCATATACTTCGTTAGATAATCATACTGCTCTTTATGAAGCAAATGCATTCCAGGGCAACATGACTTTTAGAAACTCTCTGAGGAGGAAATAGAGGTTGTATGACGATTAATTCCAGGAAAGGGGGGAAAGTTGTGTAGAATATAAATAAAACTATTTTTATGTAGAATGCATAATTATTTCTTGACTGGATCACATTCATGATTTTGTGTGTTAATTCCTGAATCTTTTCCGTGATTAATAATACATTCCTTTTATAATCTTTTTTTAAAAAAGTATGTTTAGTAGTTGTGGAAAATTTAGAAATTTTAGGGAAAATTCTGAGTCTCTCTGCCCTCCAATTGCTTTAAATAAGATGACATTTTTTCTCATGTACTGATGGCTAGGTTTAGAAACCTACTTTGTCCTGATAATACTTTAAGGAGAATGTCATGTGATCATGGAGAGCCATACTTGCTGGAGGCAAACTGTGTCTCCTGTAAGAGCTGGAAGAAGAAAGATAGAAACAGAAATTCTATCTTTTATTCCCTTCTTTCTAAAGATGAGGATGATCTTATGTGCCAGTTCTCCCATCCTTAGTGAGGATTGAAAGAAATAATTTCTGTAATGCATATCTTGTTCGTTTTTATTTTAAAATGTAAAATTTAGAAAAATTGTGTGTGTGTGTGAATGTGATCTAAAAACAGTAACTATTTTAGCAATTTTGCATACATTCTGTGACTCTCTCAGACAGTATTTGTTGAATGAAAGAATCTTATTTTGATGCCACTTCAACTTAAAGACAGTTTAGCATCCTGTTTATGCTTGACAGAGGTAAAATGTTTTCTGAAATCTTAGTTTTAGTAGTGTTACATCAGGAGTCAGATCTTTTGGGAAGCAGATTTCTAACTGTATGTTTTTTAGATTTGATTTTTAAAAATCCAAAATCTTACAGTATTTATGTATTAAAAGTGTAAACTGCAAAAGACCCTAAGACATAGATATACCACCTATAATGATTTTCCTTGAATTGTATATAGTTTTCTGCGTAAGCTGGAGAGCTGATCAACGTATGCAAATATATAACTTTAAAATAAAGTATGAGAAATACTTCAAAAAATTAAGTATTTCACTAGAAATGGAATTTGTGTGAGAGGGAGACATTTTCCTCAAGCATTTAAAAAACAAATATTAAATGTAAAATTATACTTGGCAGTTCACTTATTCTTGTAAACATTTTATAAGCTATCAGTGCTTAGCCTTTAAACAACTCTTTCACTAAGAGGAGTTGGCATCTATGTTCTTGGAGAAGATGGAAGTTGATAGCCTTCCTAAAAATACTTGCCTCTGATAAGAAATTGGTGATAGAAGTTGAAAGAGATGAATGTGGGTTAAACTTGATTTCATAAAACATGTTGTTGTTAGGTGCTGTTGGTTCAAAATACTGTTGATATAATTTGGTTGCATAGAACTAGTACAGTTTTCCTGTAAGCTGATCTCATGGTCTTATGTTGCAGTTACTCTTTCCTAAGATGTCCAGATGTTGTTGTTGTTAGCAACCTCATGTAAAACAGAAGGAAACACTGCCCGGCCCTGTGCCATCCTCACAATCGTTGCTGTGTTTGAGCCCATTGTTACAGCCACTGTGTCAGTCCATCTCCTTGAGAGTCTTCCTCTTTTTTGCCTACCCATCTGAGAAGCATGATGTCCTTCTCCAGGAACTGGTCCCTCCTGACAACATGTCCAAAGTGCGTGAGATGAACTCTCGCCATCCTCGCTTCTAAGGGGCATTCTGGCTGTACTTCTTCCAAGACAGATTTGTTCATTCTTCTGACATTCCATGGTATATTCAGTATTGTGTCGGTTCTGGAGGAAGGTCCTCATTAATCTTCCCCCACACGAGGAGCCTTCTGCCGAAGAACCCTGGGTCCAAAGGACACGCTCTGCTCCTGGCGCTGCTTTCAGACAGGGTCCCCCTGTCTCTCTGCTCGCTTCTGTTTTATATCTCAAAAGAGATTGGCTCAAGACACAGTCCAATCTTGTGGATTGAGTCCTGCCTCATTAACATAACTGCCTCCTATCCCATCTCATTAACATCATAGAGGTGGGATTTACAACACATAGGAAAACCACATAAGATAACAAAATGGTGTACAGTTACACAATACTAGGAATCTTGGCTTAGCCAAATTCATACACATATTTTTTGGGGACACAATTCAATCCATGATACAAGGTGATTGAAAAGACCATTGCTTGGGTCAGGCGCACCTTAGTCCTCAAAGTGACGTTTTCACTTTTTTAACACTTCTAAAGAGGTTTTTTGCAACAGCTTTGCTCAGTGGAGTACATCATTTGATTTCTTGACTACTGCTTCCATGGGCATTGATTGTGGATCCAAGTAAAATGGAATCCTGACAACTTTAATTTCTTTTTATTATGATGTTGCTTATCGGTCTAGTTGTGAGGATTTTTGTTTTCTTTATGTTGAGGTATAATCCCTATTGAAGGCTGTAGTCTTTGGTCTTCATCAGTAAGTACTTTAAGTCCTCTTTGCTTTTAGCAAGCAAGATTGTGTCATCTGCATATCGCAGGTTGTTAATGAGTCTTCCTCCAATCCTTATGCTGTGTTCTTTTTCATATAGTCCAGCTTCTCAGATTATTTGCTTAGCATATAGATGGAGTAAGCATGGTGAAAGGATACAACCCTGACCCACACCTTTCCTGATTTTAAACCACGTAGTATACCCTTGTTCTGTTTGAACGACTGCCTCTTGGTCTATACAGTTTCCACAGAAGCACAATTAAGTATTCTGAAATCCCATTCTTTGCAGTGTTATCCATAATTTGTTATGATCCACACAGTCGAATGCCTTTGCATAGTCAATAAAACACAGGTAAAAATCTATCCAGTATTCTCTGCTTTCAGTTAAGATCCATCTGACATCATCAGTGATATCCGTCATTCCACACTGTCTTCTGCATCGGCTTGAAATTCTGGCTGTTCCCGGTGGATGTAGTGCTGCAATCTTTTTTGAATTATTTTCAGCATAATTTTACTTGCATGTGATATTAATGATGTTGTTTGATAATTTCCGCATTCCGTTAGATCACCTTTCTAGGAATGGGCACTTACATGTATCTCTTCCAGTTGGTTGGTCAGGTTGCTGTCTTCCAGATTTCTTGACATAGATGAGTGAACGCTTCCAGCATTGTATCTGATTCTTGAAACATCTCAGTTGGTATTCTGTCGATTCCTGGAGCATTGTTTTTCACCAGTGCCTTCAGTGCAGCTTGGACTTCTTCCTTCAATTCCATTGGTTCTTCATCATATGCTACTTTCTGAAGTGGTTGAACATCGACCATTTCTTTTTGGTACGGTGACTTTGTGTATTCCTTCTATCTTCTTTTGATACTTCCTGTGTTGTTCAGTATTTTGCCCATAGAGTCCTGCAGTATTGCAACTTGAGGCTTGAATTTTTTCTTCAGTTCTTTCAGCTTGAGAAATGCCGAGCATGTTCTTCCCCTTTGGTTTTCTAACTCCAGGTCTTTGCACATTTCGTTATAATGCTTTTCTTTGTCTTCTTGTTCTGCTCTTTGGAATCTGTTCAGCTCATTTACTTCATCATTTTTTCCGTTCACTTAAGCTACTGTATGTTCAAGAGCAAGTTTCAGAGTCTCTTCTGACATCCATTTTATTCTTTTCTTTCTTTCATGTCTTTTTAATGACCTTATGCTTTCTTCATGTATGATGTCCTTGATGTTATCCCACAACTTGCATAGTCTGTGGTCATTAATGTTCAGTGTGTTGTACCTGTTCTTGAAGGTAACTGCCTCCTATCCCATCTCATTAACATCATAGAGGTAGGATTTACAACACACAGAAAAATCACATAACAAAATGGTGTACAGTTACACAATGCTGGGAATCTTGGCTTAGCCAAATTCATACACATATTTTTTGGGGACACAATTCAATCCATGACACAAGGCGATTGAAAAGACCATTGTTGGGTCAGGCACACCTTAGTCCTCAAAGGTCGTGCTTTGGCTCTTGTGGACTTGTTCTAATTTTCTTTAGCCTCAACTTGAACTTGCATATAAGCAATTGATGATCTGTTCTGCAGTCGGCCCATGACCTTGTTCTAACTTACGATATTGAGCTTCTCCATTGTCTCTTTCCACAGATGTAGTAGATTTAATTCCTGTGTATTCCATCCAGCGAGTTGTATGTATATAGTCACCATTTATGTTGTTGAAAAAAAGTATTTGCAATGAAGAAGTGGTTGATCTTGCAAAAGTATCATGTGGTTTCCCACATTGTTTCTGTCAGCAAGGCCATACCAAAATATAGCTCATAAAACATACTATTTAGATAATTATTATACACATAAAGATCAGAAAATATTTGTATTTTTGTATTTTTTAATATTTTATTGGAGATTTGGTAGTAACTGGGTGAATACCGTGAGAACTTGGGAATGTCACAGTAATGCTCTGACGTCCTCTTCATCTGAAGATCCCCAGAGAGTCTGTGTTTATGTCATGATCAGGTTAGTGGAAAACGGAATGGTGCCCCATTATGCAATTTCTGGCTTAACCCTTGGTGGTTAGAGACAATTTAATGTAATACATTTCTTAGTAGATAGAATTACGAGTTTGAAAGAAGAATTCACGGGCCTGTGCATTCAAAGTTTGTTATCAATAGATTAGGCTAGAAATAACAGAGTGATAACAGGCAGCTTGTGAGAGCAGACTGGTTGGAATTTATTGCCAAAGACACCAGACTATCTAGGAACCAGAGGAGGAGAGTCAGTGACAGCAATGGGATTCCAAGGTTCCTTGGATAGTTTTCAGCATCCTAGTTATTCTCCATACCTTTTGATAGTATCCTGAGTGAGTTTTCTGAAGCTATTTTCTTTAGTCCGCCAGATTAGGACAGTTGTCTTTCAGATGGGATGGTTGTAATTGGTGACTGAAAAATTTGCTTTGGACCTAAGTCTTGTCTTTTCATCTGTATGTTTTTATCCCCCTCGCCACACTGCTTATGTGTTGTGTATTTTTGTTGGTAGATGCCTTTTGCTTTGAATTAGAGGACAGTTTACTTGTTACTGAGCAGATTGAGACTGCTATACTATAAATAAAGATAGCGTATTTTAAAAAACAAAACAACTGAAATAACTAATTTCTATTATGCATGTATTTGTTTTTATTTTAAAATGTGCAATACAGAAAACTGGGGTATATGTGAATGTGATCTAAAAACAACTATTTTATCAATTTTCCATACATAAAACCTATTGTGAAATAATGGAAAGAGAATGAATTCATGGTGTGAACCATCGTGGGTAGAGACAACAAATGCAAGTGTCCAACAGGCACAACTATTACTGGAGATGTGAAAAGAGGGACAAACGGCTTTGTTTCTTACTTTGCTTAGTTTGTTACTTATATTTGGACATACTGTGCTTGGACATATCTGGGTAAAATATTTTGTACTTAAATATAATATTTCTCATCTGCACTGTTCTAAGTGGAGTTTCAGTTTTTATTTGGTAGTTAGATTAGAGAATGGAAAATGTCTGTAAGTCCATGAAAAGGAAAAGAAATCATTGGAGGTTTTGATGTTAAACTTTGTTGAGAATCAGTATTGAGTTCTATGTTATATAGACTGTTGGAGGTGGACTAATTTTGCTATTCTGTATTCAATGTCTAGTATGTAAGTTCTTCACCTAATAAGTGCCCAGTAAATATTTGTATGATAAATAATGAAAATGCTGATGATGTTTCAAAAAAAAATGTCTTAGAGCTTTTATAGTATTTTCCTTGATAAAGATCATTTAAGCCAAAAAATAAATTATAAAATCCTTCCTCACATACACTTAAAATATACTACCAAATGGCCTTTGCATTATTTTATTTATTTATTTTTAATTGTGCTTTAGATGAAGGTTTACAGAATAGTTTCTCATTAAACAGTCAGTACACATATTGTTTTATGTCATTGGTTAACAACACCACAACATGTCAGCACTCTCCCTTCTCGACCTTGGAGGACCTTTCTTGTTGTTTTTTTGGTAAAAATACATAGCCAAAGTTATACCGTTTCAAAAGTTTCTAAATGTACAATTCAGTGACATTGATTACATTCTTCCAGTTGTGCTGGTGTTCTCACTATCCTTTTCCAAATTACTGCATCGCAATTATCTTCAACTCACTTGCTCCCTAGGCTTCACATCAAACCTTTTGAGTTGTTGTTGTCAATTTGATCTCACATAGATAATTCTTCTTGTACCTTAGATGAAGGTTTACGGAACAAATAATTTCTCATTAAACAGTTAGTACACATATTGCCCTGTGACAATGGTTAACCCACCCCACAACTTGTCAGACTGTCCCGTCTCAACCTTGAGTTCTCTGTCACCAGCTTTCTTGTCCCCTCCTGCCTTCTAGTCCTTGTCCTTGGATTGCTGTGCCTCATTAGTCCCATTTTGTCTTATGGGGCTGTCCAGTCCCTGGCTGAACAGTGAACCTTGGGAGTGACTTCACCACTGAGCTAAAAAGATGTCTCGGGGGCCATACTCTGGGGGTTTCTCCAGTCTGTCAGGCCAGTAAATCTGATCTTTATTTGTGAGTTAGAATTTTGTTCTACATCCTTCTCCGGCTCTGTCCAGGACCCTCTGTTGTGATCCCTGTCAGAACAGTCAGTGGTGGTAGCTGGGCACCATCTATCTGTACTGGACTCAGTCTGGTGGAGGCCATGGTAGCTGTGGTCCATTAATCCTTTGGACTAATCTTTTCCTTGTATCCTGTTCCTTGCATTCTCCCTTGCTCCCGAAGTGGTGAGACCAGTGGACTATCTTAGATGGCTGCTCACAGGCTTTTAAGACCCCAGACACTACTCACCAAGGTAGAATGTAGAACATTGTCTTTATAAACTGTGTCATGCCAATTGAGCTAGATGTTCCCCGAGACCATGGTCCCCACAGCCCTCCGCCCAGCAGTTTAGTCCCTCAGGGAGTTTGGAAGTGTCTGCGGAGCTTCCATGACCTTTGCTTGTACAAGTTGTGCTGGCTTCTCCAGTATTGTGTACTGTCATACCCTCCACGAAAGTTACCACTTATCTATTGTCTATTTATTCTCCCCCCATCCTCCCATCCCTTGTAACCGATAAAGATTCTTTTTGTGTGTAAACTTTTTCATGAGTTTTTAGAGTAGAAGTCTCATACAATATTTGTCCTTTTGTGATTGACTTATTTCACTCAGCATAATGTCCTCCAGTTTCATCCATGTTATGAGATGCTTCACAGATCATTGTTCTTTATCGTTGCATAATACTCCATTGTGTGTATGTTCCATAGTCTGTTTATCCATTCATCTGTTGATGGGCATCTAGGTTGTTTCCATCTTTTTGCTATCGTGAACAGTGCTGCTGTGAATATGGGTGTGCATATGTCTGTTCGTGTGATGGGTCTTATTTCTCTAGCATTATTTTATTTTTAGGTTGCAAGTTTATGTATCCTTATCTTAATCCTTTGTTACCTCCTTTTTGCTATACCTTCATATATTTAGGAGCATGTCCAACTATTGAGATTAATTTTGGAGTTTCTGGTGAAAGTTTAATTACTTTTATTTTAAAATATTGTCATCAAAATTAGACCTAGGATGTATATGAAGAACTTAGAAATTATTTAATACTCTTTGTGTTAATACAAACTGCTTATGCGTGACCCTGTCTTCGTTTTCTTAGTATACGTTGGATTTTTTTATAATGATGGAAGGATTACTTTTGAATTTATCCTTTAAAAATGGATACTTTCAAAATAAATATGGAAGTTTAACAGATAAATATATCCCACAGTATTTTATTAATTTACTTTAGTGACAGTATATTCACGTATTTTCCAAAATATTTTGGATACTTCGAATACTGAATTCCGGCAGCAGCATCTGTTCACAATCTACTCCTCACACCCATTAAACCTTGGATAGAATTCGTATTTTAGTAAAGGTAGTTTTTTTTACAAGGTAAATCATTTGACTCTCCATTCTTTCTTCTCCAGCTACACCCAATCCTCAGTTATTGGATGTTTTCAAAGACCAAGTCATTATGCAAAAATAGACATTACGCAAAAATGGAGTAAGAACACATCCGATCACAAAATGGAGGATGACTACATCATTCCATCACTGACAAATTACATCATTACATAACTGCCAAAGCACTGAGAACCATGGCCCAGCCGTGTTGACACATAACTTTCACCATCACAGCTGGCTTTACTCTCGCCTTCCACCTTGGTGTTCATTACTGCCAGATGTACATTGTTAATGCACAAACTAGATAGATTTTTTAGTATTGTTGTAAATG
Organism: Trichechus manatus latirostris; assembly: GCF_000243295.1. NCBI lineage: Eukaryota > Metazoa > Chordata > Mammalia > Sirenia > Trichechidae > Trichechus > Trichechus manatus. The sequence continues at coordinate 1,168,229 of NW_004444044.1, forward strand.
CGAAATGTCAGATAATGAGACGGTTAGTGAGGAGAAGATGTACTTGCATACATATAGAATCTATGTTGAGGCTTTTTTGGTTTTTGTCTTATTGTTTTTTTTTAAATAATAAGTTGAAGTTAGTTCCTTGTCTGGCAAGAAGTGAATTAATGTGAATTTTGTGATAAGGTGCAAAAGAGGATGTAATTTGGATTTTAGAGTCCTTAAAAAGTGATAATGATGAGAAACTAAGGATAAATATAGATTATACATGTTTTAAAAGTAATGCTGATTGCTGATCTGGCTTTCTTATAGACTTTTGTTGATAATACTTCCTACTTGTAGGGGAGTGGGCCATATCATTCACTGAGAGAGTATGAATTAGTGGAACGGTTTTAAAGGGCAATTTGGTAATGTCTATTAAAATTTTAAATATATGTACCTGTCAAGAAATTTACTGTACAGTTATACTCAGGCATGTTCAGAGGATGTATGCCCAAGGATGTTCATTGCAGCGTTTTGAAAGGTTCGAAATAAAATAAATGGCCCATCAATAGGGGATTGACGAAATAAATTATAATACAGTTCTCTAGTGGAAAATTGAGTCGCTGCTTAAAGAGATAGCTCTACATGTGCTAATCTTGATGTTTTCAAGGAGCATTAAATTTGAAAAATGAAGATGCAGGAAAGTATGCATAATATGCTTCCATTTCTATAAAAAAAATCTTAGACGAAGATGTGCTTGACATATGTAAGTTATTTTTATATGACTGCACTAACTAGTTGTGCCTCTTAGGGCTTGGTGAGAGGTAGATTTACTTTTCCCTCTGTTCTTTTTTATGCTGTGAATGTTTTCCTTGTACATAGAACTGCACCATAGGGTTTCCAAGGAGTGGCTGGTGAATTTAAGCTGCCGACTTTTGGTTAACAGATAATTGCTGAACCACTGCACCACCAGGGCTCCTTAAAAACGATAGTTAATAAAAAAAGAAAATCCTTAGTGGTAATGAAGAGAATATTACTGTGCTATGTTAGATGTGCATCTCGAACCCTCAGTCATTTTATAGTATGATTGATTTATCAGAAAAACAAGTTAAAATCATGAGGATAATGTTGTAATAATGTATGAGCTTTCAGAAATTTTATCAGACTTCATTAGCCTTTTAATTTAAATTCTGTTTAACTCTTTAGTATCTGTCTTTTATTTATATTTAGTCCCAGATATTTCACACTTGTGTTTCAGAATTTTGCTCTAAAATATAATTTACATGGTAAAAGGAGGAAAACAGAGATTATGAAGTAATACCTAAATTTCATACATTTGGAGAGGTGAAATTTGTTCTAATATTGTTTTTCTAATAGTTTCTTTTCATGTAGGTGAGTAAAATGATTATGTTTGTCCTACCACTGATATCCATCCTCGCTTTGTTTGAAAATGTGGATTTTGAAGTCTTGCCTTTCCTTAAATAGAAAAAAGATATTTTTTTCTTTTAATTTTTTTTACTGTACTTTAGATGAAGGTTTACAGAATAGTTTCTCATTAAACAGTAAGTACACATATTGTTTTATGACATTGGTTAAAAACCCCACGACATGTCAACACTCTCCCTTCTCGGCCTTGGAGGACCTTTTTTTTGGTGAAAATATACATAGTCAAAGTTACGCCATTTCTAAAGGTTCTACATGTACAATTCAGTGACATCGATTACATTCTTCCCGTTGTGCTGCTATTCTCATTATCTTTTTCCAGATTATTCTGTCACTCTTATCTTCAACTCACTGCCCCCTAGGCTTCCCATCAAACCTTTTGAGTTGCTGTTGTCAATTTGATCTGACATAGATAATTCTTTTTTTTTTTGTACCTTAGATGAACGTCTGCAGAACAAATAGTTTCTCATTGAACAGTACACATATTGCCCTTTGACAATGGTTAACAACCCCACGACATGTCAACACTGTCCCTTCTCAACCTTGAGTTCTCTGTCACCAGCTTTCTTGTCCCCTGCTGCCTTCTAGTCCTTGTCCCTGGATTGCTGTGCCTCATTAGTCCCATTTTGT